>NC_133617.1:303475591-303797674 GCF_048593235.1 Sminthopsis crassicaudata | reverse complement strand
TGTCCTGGAAAAAGGGGAAAGTGGAGTTACAATGAAGGAAATTCCTTCTGAGGAAAAAGCAAAGAAAACCTATTATAACTGAGATAAAGAAAGGAGTGGAATGAGAATTGTGTGAATCTTACTTTCATCAGATTTGGCTCAAAGAGAAAATATTAGATATATTTTGTTTCACTGAGAAACTTCTCTGACCTTATAGAAAAGTGAAAGGGATAGTTAAATAAAATAAAAAACAAAAATAGTAGGGGAAAGGTATACGAAGGGGAAGGCACTCTAAAGGGGGAGGACTATTTGAAGCAAGTAGTACTCTTAAGTAAAATACTGAGGAGGAGCAAAAGGAGGAAAGGAAAGAGAAAATAATAATTTAGAGTAAATAACAGGAAATACAGAATTAGTAGTTTTAACTGTAAATATAAATAAAGTGAACTCTCCCATAAAATGGAAGCAGATAGCAGGTAGAATTAAAAGCCAGATCCCTACAATATGTTGTTTACAAGAAACCCATTTAAAACTGAGTGATACATATAAAGTAAAGGTAAAAGGCTTGAGCAGAACATATGCTTCAGATGAAGTTAAAAAAAAAAAAAAAGGAAGGGTACCTACCCATCCTTATTTAAGATCAAGCAAAAGCAAAAATTAATCTAATTAAAAGAGATGAGGCAGGAAACTATATCTTGCTAAAGGATACCATAGAAAATGAAGCAAAATCAATACTAGACATATATACACCAAGTGGAATAGCATCTAAATTCCTAAAGGAGAAGTTAAGAGAGCTGCAAGAAGAAATAGATAACAAAACTGTAATAGTGGGAGATCTCACCTTGCACTCTAAGAATTAGATAAATCAAATCAAAAAATAAATAAGAACGACATTAAGGAGGTAAATAGCATACTAGCAAAGTTAGGGATGATAGATCTTTGGACAAAATTTAATGGAGACAGAAAAGAGTACATTTTTTTGTTTGTTTGTTTTGTTTTCTCAACAGTTCATGGAACCTATAGAAAACAATATTTGTTTGTTTGTTTGTTTTTTTATTTTTTATTTTTTGCAGATTATGATTCTCTTAAATATACATTCAATAAAAGGCCAGGGAAATATAGACCAAAGTTAATTGGAAACTAAATAATTAATCCTAAATAATAAATGGATGAAACAGCAAATCATAGACATGATCAATAATTTCATCCAACAGAATGACAATAATGAGACAATCCACCAAAATTTGTGGTTGCAGCTAAACAGTAATAAGGGAAAATTTTGTCTCTGGATGGTTATTAACATAAAATAGAGAGATGAAAGATCAATGAATTTGCCTTGCAACTAAAAAAGCTAGGAAAAAAAACAAATTAAAATTCACCAATCAGATACCAAATTTGAAGTTCTAAAAATAAAAGGGGAGATTAATAATATTGAAAGTAAAAACAAACAAACAAATAACTATTGAATTAATAAATAAATCTAAGAGTTGCTTTTATGAAAAATAAACAATAAAATAAATAAAATTTTAATTTGATTAGAGAAAGGAAAGAGGAAAATCAAATTGTTAGTCTTAAAAATGAAAAGGGAGAACTTTTCACTAATGAAGAGAAATTAGAGAAGTAATTAGGAGTTATTTTACTCAACTTTATGCCATTAAATTTTATAACCTAAGTGAAATGGAGGAATACCTACTAAAATATAAACTGCCCAGATTAATAGAAGTGGAAATACATTAAATAGGTCTATTTTAGAAAAAGAAACAGAACAAGCTGTTAATCAACTCCATAAGAAAAAATCTCCAGGGCCAGATGGAATTACATGTGAATACTGCCAAACATTTAAAAAACAATTATCTCCAATACTATATAAAGTATTTTTAAAAATAGGAAAAGAAGGACTCCTACCAAATTACTTTTATGATACAGACATGGCACTGATACCTAAATGAGATAGGATGAAAACAGAGAAAGAATATTATAGACCAATTTCCCTAATGAATATAGATGCAAAATTCTTAAATAAAATATTATCAAAGAGATTACAGAAAGTTATCCACAGTATAATACACCATGACCAAATAGGATTTACAACAGGAATGCAGGGCTTTCAATATTAAGAAAACTATTAACATACTTGACTATATCAACAACTACACTCATAAAAACTGTATGATTATATCAATAGATGCAGAAAAAGTATTTGATTAAATCCAACATTCATTCTTATCTTAGGAATAAATGTACTTTTCCTTCAAATATTCAATAGTATCTCTATCTCAAACCATCAGCAAGCATCCTATGTAAGGGAGATGAATTATAACCATGCACAATAAGATCAGGGGTGAAACAAGGTTGCCTGCTATCACCATTACTATTCAATATTGTATTAGAAATGTTAGCTTTGGCAATAAGAGAAGAAAAAGAGATCAAAGGAGTAGGTAATGAAGAAAACAAATTATTACTCTTTGCAGATATTATGGTATATTTAGAGAACCTAAAGAATCAACTAAAAAGATATTAGAAACAATGCACAGCTTTAGCAAAATTGCAGGATACAAAATAAATCCACATAAATCATCATCATTTTTATACATCACCAGCCATAAGTCCAACAGCAAGAGATACAAAGAAAAATTCCACTCAAAATAACTTTTGATAGTATAAAATATTTGGGAATCTATCTACCAAGGGAAAGTCAAGAACTATATGAACAGAACTACAAAACACTTTCCATACAAATAAAGTCATATCCAAACAATTGGAAAAATATCAAGTACTCTTGAATAGGTTGAGCACATATAGTAAAAATGACTACTATCTATCTATTCTATTTATTCAGTGCTATACCAATCAAACTCCAAAAAATATTTTACAGATCTAGAAAAAAAAAATAAGAACAGAATTGATCTGGAAGAACTAAAAGTCAAGAATTTCAAAGGAATTAGTGAAAAATGCAAATGAATCTAACCAAGCTGTACTATATATGTAAAACTATATTATAAGGCAGTGATCATCAAAACCATTTGGTACTAGCTAAAAAACAGAGTAGTCAATCAGTGAAATTGGTTAGGTTCACAGGACAAAATAGTCAATGACTATAGTAATCTAATGTTTGACAAACCCAAGGACCTCAACTTTGGGGAAAGAATTCACTATTTGACATAAACTGCTGGGAAAATTGGAAGCTAGTATAGCAGAAACTAGGCATTGATCCACACCTAACACCATATACCAAGATAAAGTCAAAATGGGTTTATGATTTAGACCTAAAGATATTATAAACAAATTAGAACATAGTACAGTTTACCTCTAAGTTATGTGGATGAGGAAGGAACATGTGACCAAAGAAGAACTGGAGATTATTATTGATAACAAAATAGATAATTTCAATTGTATTAAGTTAAAAAGTTTTTATACAAACAAACCTAATGCAAACAAGATTAGAAGGGAAGAAATAAACTGGGAAAATATTTTACATTTAAAGTTCTGATAAAGGCCTTATTTCTAAAAAATATAGAGAATTGACTCAAATTTATAAGAATTCAAGCCATTCTCCAATTGATAAATGCTCAGTGGATATGAACAGACAATTTTCAGATGAAGAAATTGAAACTATTTCTAGCCATATGCTCTAAATCACTATTGATCAGAGAAATGCAAATTAAGACAACTCTGAGATACCACATACCTCTCAAATCTACTAAGATGACAGGAAAAGATAACGATGAATGTTATAGGGGATGTGGGAAAACTGAGACACTAATATATTGTTGGTGGAACTGTGAACAGATCCAACTGTTCTGGAGTCCAGTGTGGAACTATGCCCAAAGAATGATCAAACTGCCATCTGGGGCGGGGAGGAAGGAGGGAAAATATTGGAACAAAGGATTGGGGAATTGTCAGTCTTATAAAATTACCCATGCATATATCTGGTAAATAAAAACTATTAAAAAAAAAACATATATTGGACTACTTGCCATAGAAGGAAGGGGTAGAATAGGAAGAAAATTGGAATACAAGATTTTGCAAGGGCTAATGTTGTATAATTGTCTATGCATATGTTTTGCAAAATAAAAAGCTTTAATAAAGAAAAAAAATTAAAAGAGCAGAGAAAAATACATTTTCTCCAACTTTTCACTAGGGTATACTTTAGTCATTAAAATTACTTTGACTTCTAAAAGAAGACAAAAAATGGTGACATAGATACTTATGAGGGGAAATTTGATGTCATCATCAAAAATAAAATATTCCACAGTTTCATACTAGATGCAATATGTGACTGTTTAATTCTCTTCTGAAACAAATCTAATTACTATTTTCTCAGTTAAACCTTCACAATACTGACTAGGGGATGTATTTGCTCTTAAGAAGTCATAAATTGTTTAGTTTTTTAAGCTTTTTTTTTCTAAAATAAAGCAACTTATTAATGGTAACAACTTTCCATATCACCCCTAAAAAGAGTGAAGTAAGAAGATTCATGTAAAGATTGAATAGTAATATCTAATGTTTTCTCTGATTTGTTAATTGATTTAAAGTATTATTTGAATTCCAACTAAATGCATATAGATGAAATGAAGCTAGAGAGTCAGGGAAAACAAACTTTATTGGATGTCCACTAAAATAACATATCTGAAATTTAATTTATTATTTACCTCCAAACTACCAGTACGTGTTTCCTATTATAACCAATGTCAAATTCCATAGGCTTTTAAACATGAGTGCTTTTTCAGTTTGTTATGATCCTTCATCTTCCCTCATCTTATACTCAGTTTATAGACAAAGACTACTGATTTCACTTTTGCAACCCTTTTCAAATATATCCCTTCATGTCTTTTGATATTCCACCAATTTGTTGAAGGATTATATTATCTCATGCCTGGTCTATTTTACTCACTGCTTGACCATGGACAAATCTTTTATATTTCAGAAATTTAAATTATTCCACTACACAACAGGGAAAATGATACTTAACATTAATTATCTTAATTAGTTAAAGATTAATATTTAGTAGAAGGTTATTGTGAAATTCAAATAAACAATGCAAATAAAGAACATTGAAACCTTTCAGACATTACCTGAGTCCTAATAATATTATTTTCTTTTAGAATAAACAAGGCATTTCATCAATGTGAAGGTCTCTCTGGTATGGCAATGTCTTGCATCAATATAGATAGGCCAGGAACTCATTTGTAATTTATATTTTTAGAGTTGATTATGGGCACTGAGACATTATACAATTTGACCAGTTATATAGTTAGTGTGTGTCATGGAAAGGGCTTGGATATAAATCTTTTTGACAAATTAAGACTAGCCCTTTGTTGACTATTAGCATGGCGCCTCCCTTGATTGAGATCATATTCCATTAAAACCCTGTCCTCCTTTTAATAAGGATCAATGATGCCTACATTGCCAAAGTCATTGAATTGTATTATTCAGTACTTAGGCCCTAATCACATAGGGTATTTCCCCCCTTATACATTTAATAGGATGTGGAACCCCAAAGGTTATCTAATTTCTTTTTCTATGTTCAACTAAGAGATATTCAACTAATAGGCATGAGTGACTATCTCATTAACATTGCTACAAAAGAATTTTACAGAGCTATAGTTATAAATAGCCTCTACTACCAGAAGAGAAAGGTAAGTGAGATTTCATCAAAACATTGATAATCCAATGTCTTTAAGATTTGTCCAAGTGGGAAATATAACTATTGATTCAGTTGTCAACCTGGAGAAATATAGATGAGTCCCAGTGTGAATTAATATCACAAAGGAGCAGGGCAGGATTTAACTCCCCAGCAGTTGTGCATCAACCCAATTCATTTTGCCTATACAGTTGTCAATGTAATATGATAATCAACTTTCTAGTCATTCTACAGAACGAATTCAATGTAAGTACTTAAAAATTATTTTGGATGATGATCATTTGACAGATTAAAACTGTCGGACTGCTAGGCAAGCCTCTAAAAAGTAGTACACTTCTATTTATTAGGATAATGATTTTATAAACTTCTAACTTTCACTATTAGACATTCAATTAAAAAATCAAAATCTAAATATTGCTTTTTATTCAGAGGATCACATGGATGATATACTTTTTCAAAATCACTTCTAAAATGAAATAACAAAACTACATTTCAAAGAAAAGCTTGTGTTTAATAAAAGGTATTTTGTCACCAACAAGAAAATAATCACTAAAGAATGAAAATTGTCCAGAAAAAATAAATATTATCCTTGATTTGACAATTGCTTAGATGGACAGAATACAAATACTGTTAACAATTATTAAATACTTTGACATTTGACCTATTACAAATTCCATTCTTATTTTAATAATTTTTAAGATCTCACAAATGATCTGAAAAATTAAAATTATGGACAATTAATTTTGAAAAAAGGTTAGAAAATATATGACATTCTCATAATGATAAAGGGCAAATAATTGCATAGATTTAATGTACAATATTTTGTGTTTTATTCTTAAAGTCCAACAAATAATTATTATAGTTTACATGTTGTCAAAAATTTATCCATGGCTGCCAATATTAGTTGTGATTTTTTATTTCTTTATTTTTTCTTCGAAGCAAAGCTGTAGTAATTTTTAAAATGTTTCTGTTCCACAATATTTAATAATTAAATATAAAGTATACTTAACTATATAATATTTTCTAACTCTTGTGAGCACATTTGTATTCTTTTTGAAAAAATGTTTATGTGTATACACACATGTACATATTTTAATTGAAAAAATTTTAAACTCAGTTAAAAATTTTCCATAAATGGTTCTGCACTTAGCTTTGACCTTTCCTGAATGGAATGGACTCTATAACTTGAAAAGGAGTCTTTCCTTTGCACTCAGGCAATATAAGAATTGATACTCACTGATCCCATTATCTTACTATTATTTTGCTCTTTCTAATATGCAGAATAATTTTATATAAATATAATCTTTAAATGTACCTAATAGATAATATTAGTAAGAACATTTTATATAAATATAACTTAAAATGTATCTAATAGATATTATTTTATTTTAAGATATTTTCTTTTCTTTATAAACCTCGTTAATCATAAGCCTTTATTGTTCTTCAATAAAATTAATGAAAATGAACTTAGGAGAAGGAAACTGAGGGAGAAACTTCACTAAAGCAGAGTTAAGAGAGAGTTCTCATTCTGAAATATTTTGTTTAGAATCACTGCCTTTTCCTGGGTATTAAAATTAACAAAAGAATAAAGAGAATTTCAGATTATTTGATGTTATTTCCTAAGTGAAAAATAAATGTTTACGTGGAAGTCTTCTAAGCAATGAGTAAATTGATGGGCATGCAGTAGTGGCTGATAAATTCAGCTCAGCACCCACTATCTAACTTTGTTACTTTGAGCAAATTATCAAATTCCTCATAACTCCAGTTACTTCATTTACAAAATTATGATCCTGGACTAACTTCCTTGAACGTTTTCCCCATCTTTATGTGTATTACCTGATAATTACCTGGCAAGCCCATAAATAAGGTATATAAACTGAAGATATATTACTACATATATAAATACTAACTGAAGGCACATCATTACTTCTAATATTTGGTTTAACATTATCCATTTTAGAACAGTCCTAATTGTTATGTAAGTTTCCTTACATCAAGCTTATACCTATCTCTTTGCAACTTTTACCCATAGCTTCTAGTTTTACTCTTTGGGATATGAGAATAAAATTTTCTCTTTTCTATATAAAAAAAAGTCCTCACACAGGGGCAACTGGGTGGCACAGTGGATAGAGCAACAGCCTGAAGTCAGGAGGACCGGGGTTCAAATAGGATCTCAAACTTTAACACTTCCAGGTTGTGTGACCCTGGGCAAGTCACTTACCCCAATTGTCTCAACAAAAACAATGAAAAAGTCCTCAAACACTTGAAAAAAAACATAATCCTGGTAAACTTCATCCCTCATATTTTCACTTCTTCAGGCTAAAAATTTCCAATTCCTTTAATAGATATTCACATTGCAAGGTATCATCTTCCTAGGCACAGTATTCTTTATATTTCCAAATTAAAAATGTCCTTTGTAAAATTTGATGCCAACAACTGGGCATGATATTTTACATATGGTTCACTCTGAAGCATAATAAAGTGTAACTATTATCTCCTCTATTATTTTGCCTTAAAATGTAGTCCAAGATCATATTCCCATGTCACATGTTGACTCAAACTGAGCTCCCAGATCTTTTTAGAAGAACACCATTTATACTTGTAAAGTTTGTTGCCATTAAATTTCATTTTATTAGATTCATAACTTTGTTTTAGGTTTTTGAAATAATTTTGGATGTACAATACAACTTATTTAAGAAATATTTGTTAAATATTTCTGCTGGGATTGTACTCATACATTTTAGATATGTTTCTCACAGTTTGTGTCATCTGCAATTTTGATAAATATTACATTTTTACAGTCATTTAAATGCTTGACAATATTTTGGACAGACGTCCTCTTTTTTTAGGAATAACATCCATCCTCATAATGGTTTACAAAGAACCACTCTATAATAGCTCAATAAACTGGCTTCAAATATTTCATTAACTTCTCTATCCAGAAAAGTTTGATCTGATTTGTTTTCTTTTTTTCTTCTCTGGATACCTCCCAAAGATATACATTGGTATCTTTCTTAAGTCACCATTTTAACTCCACTCCCCATGAAATAAAGTTCTGTATTCTATATCTTCCTGAATTGTACAAGTATGTGGTTACTCTAAATTTATCATTTAAGTCAGAGAGAATTCATATTTTTAGCTGAATCCCATTAAAAGAGCAAACTTTTTTATAGAGCAACTACTATTTTAGTGACTATTGATAATACTGCAGTCTATATTTTTATCTCTAAGATTATTGGAGTGAGACTATAGTCATATAGTTATGAGAGTTCTGATGACATTTGGGGAGATGTTTTTAACCAGACAACTGCTGAAAAAAATTAACATAAATTTCAACCTCTTCTTTCAAGGCAATTTTATGCAAACATACCCGTTCCCCATCTAAATTGAATTGATCTCTGGAGAGGCTCATTTTCTGATGACCTGTAAAACAGCACAACACAAAGATCTTGGTATATTCTAAAAATAATAAGTATAATTAGTTGAACAATTCAAAGTTTCTACTCATAAGAATGAGAAAATAACTTGTTAAACAGCATGCTTAAATTATATATCCAAGAGTAACAAAAGCTTCATTTGCTATTTATTTGATTATGTTGTTTTAGGGATAAACAAAACAAAACAAAACAAAACTGCAGTTCATTGGATGGCTGCCATTCTACAAGAGATCATAGGTAATTAAAAGCTCACTGATATAGTAATGCATTTATAGTAAAATACTATCTGCCTTCAGAGAAAATATAGCATTATTTTATCTGGTACTCTTTTATATATAATTATGATGATTTTTTTGCTTACAAACAGACATAATTAAAATATATATAAACTGAAAATGAACTTTTTCAAAATTTGCTAAATAACCTATTGTTATTCTCTTAAAATATTTTTAAAACTGTTATTTTTATTCAATGCCTGCATTGTATTGATTTTAAATATAATAGAGGATAAAGCATATAGTAGCAAAAAAGCCCACTTTTAAAAACTAATCCAATAAGGTATAGTAATTACCTGTTTTGAGTGTAATGTCATAATACGTTTTGGTTGATTTTATTGATTTATATAGAAATTCCCCCCAAAAAATATATGTTGTTGGAAGTGATCTCAGTATATTTAATATAAAAGCAAAATTGACAACAAACTGTAATGAACTAGTGGATCCCATGTCTACCTATTTTGATGCAAAGGATATAATCATAAGGCAGTGAAGTGTAAGTGTCTTAAGTAAGAATACCTTAGTATTCCTATAGGAAATGTACATATTTGAGTCAGACTTAAGTCATTGGAAAATGGTAGATCATACATCACATGATTTAAAATGACATAATTCTATCTATTGGAGACAATTTAGGAAATAGCAAGCAGAATTAGAAGAGCTAGCTTATTAGAGAATTTCTGTTTGTGTTGGAGGAGATTTTTCTCTTCTTTTCCTATTTACTATGTTGTCTACAAAAGTATAGCACTCCAGGAGGGTATTCTCCATTCAGCTATTTGAGGGATAATTTCATAGAGTTAAAGCCCAGTTGAAGGGACAGAGATAGAGATTTTTCAGATATTCAGAGATATAGAGAAACATCTCTATATCTCTGAATCTGCATTTTATCATTCAGATTTTTTTTTTCTGTAGCATAGCCATAAGATTGCAACCCCCTTCACTTTTTCTCTTTTGGCTAGCTGAATATACTGTCAACTTATACATACTATGATAGGTCTATAGATTTTTTCTAAAAGAAGGATGATCTATTTAGCAATTATTCAGCTTGTAGCATACTATCAGTAAATCTTGTTTCTAGGATAGTTGGTACAGTCAATGGAACATTAGGACTGTAGTCAGGAAGATATAAATTCATAAATAGCCTCAACACTTGCTGCATGATCCAGGGCAACCCTTAATCCTGTTTGCTTCAGTTTCCTCTTCTGGAAACTGAATTGAAAAAAGAAATGTCAAACCACTCCAGTATTTTTCCAAGAGTCTCACATGACTGAAATGACTGTAAAACAACATACACCCCAACTCACTATTATAGCTCATGAGCGCCTTTCACTGTGCTTCTCATTCACATGCAATTAAAATATCATAGAATTTCAAAATGAAGTATTTACTAAAAGAACACTCTATCATCCCCCAAACCTCATTTGATACATTCTTTCAACCCTAATTTGATCCATCTATCTTCAATAAATAATATCTTATATATGGTTTCTTTTTCATTGCTAAAATTCTTGAAAAATGTATCTATAAGCCACATAATGTCCTTTTCTTTCATCTTTTTTTTTTCGAGTCTTGCTTCCTATATCATCATTAAGACTGAAATGTTATCTCTACAGTTTACCAATGATGGCTTTTTTGGAATTTGCCTGAATTATCTCCTTGTTGAAAAAAGCCATGTCCATCAGAATTGATCAAAGCATAATCTTGATATTGTCATGTAAAATGATTTCCTGGTTCTACTCACTTCACTTAGCATCAGTTCATGTAAGTCTCTCCAAGCTTCTCTGAAGTCATTATACTGATCATTTCATATAGACAAATAATATTCCATAACATTCATAAATCATAACTTTTTCAGCCATTCTCCAACTAATGAGCATCCACTCAGTTTCCATTTTTTGCCACTACAAAAAGCACTGCCACAAACATTTTTGTACATGTAGATCCCTTTTCCTTCTTTATGATTTCTTTGTGATTCAGGTTCAGTAGAGGCACTGATGGAAAAAAAAATGTATGCACAGTTTGATAATCCTTTGGGAATATTTTCATGTTGTTCTCCAGAATGATGGGATCAGTTCACAACTCCACCAACAATATACTAGTTTCCCAGTTTTCTCACATCTCCACCAAAATTCATCATTTCTTTTCCTTTCATCTTAGCCAATCTGAGAGGTGGGTAGTGGTATCTCAGAGTTACCTTAATTTGCATTTCACAGATCCATAGTGATTTAAACCCACTTTTTCATATACTTAGAAATGGTTTCAATTTTTTCATCTGAAAAAAATTGTCTGTTCTTATGCTTTGACCACTTATCAATTGGAGAATGGCTTGAATTCTTATAAATTTGGGTCAATTATCTATATATTTTAAAAATGAGGCGTTTATCAGAATCCTTGAATATAATTTTCCCCAGTTGATTGCTTCCCTTCTAATCTTTCCTGCATTGGTTTTTGTTTGTACAAAAATAATTTAATATAATCAATATTATACATTTTGCATTCCATAATGCACTTCAGTTCTTCTTTGGCCATAAATTACTTACTTCTTCACAAGTTGGAGATGTGGACTATCCTTTGTTCTTCTAATTTGCTTTTAATAGCACACTTTATGTAATAAATCATGAATCCATTTTGATGTTATCTTGGTATAGATGTTATCTGTGGCCAATTCCTAATTTCTGTTATATTAGTTTTCAATTTTCCCAGCAGTTTTTGTCAAATAGTGAGTTCTTATCACAAAAGCTGGGGTCCTTTAGTTTATCAAACACTAGATTACTGTAGTCATTAATTATTATATCTTCTGAACCTAACCTATAACACTGATTATCTACTCTGTTTCTTAGCCAATAAATAGCAAATGGTTTTGATGACCACTGCTTTATAATATAGTTTTAGGTCTGGTACAGCTAGGTCACCTTCATTTCCATTTTTTTTTTCATTTATTTCCTTGAAATCCTTAATCTTTTTTTTTTCTTATGAATTTTGTTATGATTATTTCTAGCTCTGTAAAATAATTTCTTGGGAGGTTGATTAGTATGACATTGAATAAGTAGATTAATTTAGATAGTATTGTTATTTTTATTGCATTAATCAGCCTACATATGAGCACTTGATAAGTTTAAATTGATCATATCTGACAATTTTTGTGGAAAGTGTTTTGTAATTATGTTCATGTAGTTCTTGTCATTCCCTTGGCAGGTAGACTGGCAAATATTTTATATTGTCTACAAATATTTTAAATGGAATTCCTCTGTATCTCTTGCTGCTGGACTTTGTAATATATAAAAATGTTGATGATTTATGTGGATTTATTTTGTATGCTGAAATTTTGCTAAACCTGTGCATTGTTTCTAATAGTTTTTTTTAGTTGATTCTCTAGTTCTAAATATACCATTATATCTTCAAAGAGTGATAATTTGGTTTCCTCATTACCTACTCTAATTCTTTTTACTTCTTTATATTTTCTTATTGTCAAAGCTAACATTTGTAATACAATATTGAAAAGTAAAGTCATAGTGGGTAAGCTTTTTTTCACCCCTGATCTTATTGAGAATGGTTCTGATTTATCCCCAATGCATTTGATGCTTGCTGATGGTTTTAAATAGATGCTACATATCATTTTAAAAATAACTCCATTTATTCCTAAATTCTCTAATATTTTAATAGGAATGAGTGTTGGATTTTGTCAAATTATTTTTCTTCATCTATTGAGATAATTATATGATTTTTGTTAATTTGGTTATTGATATAGTCAATTATGCTAATTATTTTCCTAATTATTGAGTCATCCCTGCATTCCTGTTATAAAACCTATTTGGTCATGAAGTATTATGCTGGGAATAACTTGCTATAATTTGTTTGGTAATATTGTATTTAAGATTTTTACATAAATGTTCATAAGGGAGATTGATTTATAATTTTCTTTCTGTTTTGGGCCTAACTAATCAGCACCATGTCTGTATCATAAAAATGAATGAATCCTACTTTCTCTATTTCCCAAATACTTTGCATATTATTGACTTTTATTTTTCTTTAAATGTTTGATAGAATTCTCATCTAAATCCATCTGCCTCTGATGATTTTTTTTTTTTATGGAGCTGATTGAAAGATTATTCAAATACTTTTTTCCAACATGGTACTATTTATTTCCTCCTCTATTAATCTGGGAAGTCTATATTTTTGTAATTATTCAACCATTTACTTTAAATTATCAGATTTATTGGAATACAGTTAGGCAAAATAACCCCTCATTACTACTCTAATTTCCTCTTCATTCCTGGAAAGTTCACCCTATTCATTTTATTTTCTTTCCTTTTTCTAATCAAATTAAATGTTTATTTATCTTGTTGGATTTTCACAAAACAAACTCTTTGTTTTGTTTATTAGTTTGATGATTTTTTTCAATTTTATTAATATCCCTTTTAATTTTAGAATTTATTTTGATAATCGGGGTTTTATTGTGTTCTTTTTCTAGATTTTTTAGTTGCATGTTCAATTCATTGATCTTTTCTTCTTCAATTTTATGCAAGTAAGCTTCTAAAACTTCCTCTAAGAACTGCTTTGGTTCCATCCCATAAAATTTAGTATGTTGTGCCATTATTGTCATATAATTGTATATATGTATATAATTGTATATAATTATCTTGTATATAATTATCAATTATACGTATGATTTGTTGTATCAGCCACTCATTCTTTAGTATTAGATTATTTAATTTCAAATTATTTTTTAGTCTGATTTTTTCTAAGATCCTTTATTAGATGTAATTTTTTGTATCATGATCTGAAAAAGATTCATTTATAATTTATGCCTTTCTGCATTTAATTTTGAGTTTTTTATGCCCTAATAGATGGTAAGTTTTTGTTTAGCTTCCACATAGGGCTGATAAAAAGAATATTCCATTGTAGTGGCCAGAAACTGGAAACTGAGTGGATGCCCATCAATTGGAGAATGGTTGAATAAATTGTGATATATGAATATTATGGAATATTATTGTTCTATAAGAAATGACAAGCAGGATGATTTCAGAAAGGCCTGGAGAGACTTACATGAACTGATGCTGAGTGAAATGAGCAGGGATAGGAGATCATTATGTACTTCAACAACAATACCATATGATGATCGATTCTCATGGACATGACCATCTTCAACAATGAGATGAACCAAATCAGTTCCAATAGAACAGTAATGAACTGAACAGTTACACCCAGTGAAAGAATTCTGGGAGATGACTATGAACCACTACATAGAATTCCCAATCCCTCTATTTTTGTCCACCTGCACTTTGATTTTCTTCACAGGCTAATTGTGCACTATTTCAAAGTCCATTTCTTTTTGTAAAGTAAAATAACTGTATGGATATGTATACATATATTGTATTTAACTTATACTTCAACATATTTAACATGTATTGGTCAACCTGACATCTGGGGGAAGAGGTGGGCAGAAGGAGGGGAAATAGTTGGAACAAAAGGTTTTGCAATTGTCAATGCTGAGAAATTACCCATGCATTTATCTTGTAAATAAAAAGCTATAATAATAATTAAAAAATATTCCTTTAAGTCTCTTACTTGATTGAAGTTTTATTGCCTCCCCTGAAAGATTATGCTATCACTGTGGTTAGTTAATTCTATGTTGCAATCCCAGATTCTTGTCCTTCCAGAATATGATATTCCAGGCCCTCCTATATTTTAGAAGCTGATAGATGCTGATAGATCCTGGATAATCCTGACTGTTACTTCTTTATGCTTGAATTGATTTTGTCTAGCAGCTTTCAGTATTTTTTCCTTGAAATTAATTCTAAAGTTTTGCAAAAATCTTTATTGGGTTTTTTCTTGTAGATTCTCTTTCTGAAGGTGATCAATATATTATTTCAATAAGTATTTTCCCCTTTGTTTTAAGAATGTTGAGGCAGTTTTCCCTGATGATCTCTTAAGAAATGCTATCCATGTTCTTTTTTGTCCTCATGACCTTCAAGTAGGCCAATAATTTTTAAATTGAGTCTTCTGGATCTCTTTTCCAGGTTTGATTTTTTTAATGAGGTATTTCACATTTTCTCTCATTTTTTTCATTCCTTTTAGTTTGATTGATTTTTGATATCATAAAGTCATTTGATTCCAGTTGCCTTTTTCTAGTTGTTAATGTTTTCTTTAGTAAGCTTTTCTATCTCTTTTTCCATTTGATTAATTCTACTTTTGAAGGTATCATTTTCTTCAGTTGATTTTTTTTTTTTTGCATTTGGCCAATTGTATATTTTAAGGAATTTTCTTCAGTCAGTCATTTTTTCCCCTGTCTTTTCCCAGGATGCTGGCTCTCTCTTGCATAACTCTGGTTTATTTTCTCATTTTTTTCTTCAACCTCTCTTAGTTGCCTTTTAATGGCTATTAACCACACTTCCAAGAAGTCTTTTTGGGCTTGAGACAAATTCATATTTCTCTTTGAGATTTCCTATGTGAACATTTTATACTCATCTAAGTGGGTGTTTTGGTCTTCCCTACTCTACTGAAGCAGCTTTCTTTGGTTAAGGTTTTTTTTTTTTTTTTTTTTTTTTTTCTTGCTCATTTTCTTTCCCTTTCCTTTTCTTTTGGTATTTCTGCGTTTTGTACTTTTTTGGTCAAACTCTGCTCCTGTGGTAAAGAGGAATTGTGCCAAACTTCCTGTGTAACTCAGAACCTTGGATTTGAGCACAGGGGACCCTTGTGTTTTCAAGGAGTAGCTTTGCCTGCTCTTTTCAGGAAACAGTCTGATTTTCCAAAATTTCCCTTCACAGCTGGAATTGGTTCTCCACTGATCTGATCCTCTATTTATCCAGGGGTATGGTTCTCAGTTGCTGATTTGTTATGATTAAGACTCTTTCAATAGCTTTCCCAGAGTCTGTCAGAGTTGGGGCTTACCACACTTTCTACTCCAGTGAGACTGACCTTTCTTGAGTTTTTCCAGTCTATCTCTAGGTGGATAGTGGTTTCATTCCATCAGCTTGTGTTCAGAGACTTGATTTCATGTTATTTTTGAGAAAAACTTGGAGAGTTTGAACAACTTTCTGACTTTATCCTGTTTATTTTGTGTTTAGATTTATCTACTTCTAAAAAGGAAAGCTAATATATACTTGCTCTCTGTTCTTTTAAATCATTTAGCTTCTTCACTAGAAATTTAGATGCTACATTACTCACTCCATATATATTTAGCTCTGATATTATCTCATTGAATGTATTTCTTAGGAAGGTATAATCTCTTTCCTTATCTTTTTTAATTGGGTTAAATTTGTCTGAGATTTATGATTGCAACCCTTTCCCTTTTTCCTTCAGTTGAAGTAGTCTCTTATATTTATACTATATTTCTTTGATTCAATTTTTTTTCTTGTAATAAAATTAAAAAACAAACTCTGGTATTTATCCACTCTCCTATTTGGTTCCATTTTTTGAATGAATTCATCCCATTCACTCTCATATTAATAAATACTGTTTATTTCCCTCCTTCTTACTTTCCCCCATTTATTCTCTTCTTCTTAACTCTTTTCATCTAGTCACTCCTCATTAATATTTGATTTGCTTCTGACTACCACCTCCCTCAATCTGCTCAATCTCCCACTTCTTCCTATTTACTTTAATAAGTCTTCCATGTCTTTTCATTTATATAATTTATCCAAAACTGCCTCTGAATTCTCTCTTCTTTCAATATAATCTTCTTGTTCCACTCCTCAATGGTTTTTTTATATTAGTACACCAAAGTCAACTTTAACCCTTCTGCATATATATATATATATATATATATATATATATATATATATATATATATATATATATATATATATACATATTCCTTCTAACTGCAAAGTATCATCTCCCATGTAAGGATGTAAACAGTTAAACTTATCTAATAACATATTCTCCCATTTTTCTATTTATCTTTTTATATTGTATCTAGTATTGAATATTGAATACAAAATTTTCTGTTTCTTTCTGGTCTTTTCATCAAGAAAGTTTGAAAGTTTCCTATTTCACTGAATATCAATTTCCCTCCCTGAAAGATTCTGCTCAGTTTTGCTGGGTAGGTAGTGGATTCTTAATTGTATTTCAAGCTCCTTTGTATTCCAGATATCATATTTCAAGTCCTGATATCATTCAGTGGAGAAGCTACTAAAACCTGTGTAATACTGCTTGTGGTTACTTGATATGTTAATTGTTTTTATCTGGGTGCTTGCAGTATTTCCTACTTGATCTAAATGTTCTGGAATTTAGCTTTAACCTTGGAATTTTCATTTTAGTATCTCTATTGATGTGGTGATCAGTGGATTATTTTAATTACTACTTTATTACTCTCAGGGCAGTTTTCCTTGATAATTTCTTGACAGAAGGGTACAGCCAAGATGGCAGAGAGGAGACATGCTCCTTTCTGATCTTCTCTCATGATCCTGAGACTAATTACCAATTCCAGCCTCTGAATTAACTCTGGATTGACAGAATCCATGAATATTGGGAGTGTAACAAATTATTAGCAGAAGGTAATTTTGAACATTATTAGAAAAGGTCTATTTCAATTGAGCATGGAGGGAAGTGGACAAAGCACAAGCAAATCAGGCACAGACAACAGTATAGGAGGTGCAGAACTGGGGTGGTGCAGGATCCACAGGAAGGTGTGAGATCTGCAAGGTGGTGTAGGCTCTGCTCCCAAGGATCTACAGGGAAGAATCTACAGCAGTGTTGGCTACCCTGCCCTTGTTGCAAGTCAGTAGATCAGAAGAGAAGTTAAAAAACAACCAACACAGACACAAAAGGTTAAATAGAGTAATTTAAAATCTCATGGGACCTGGCCATGCCCACCCAACATCAGAAGTCGGTAAATACTCATCCACCACAACTACTGTTGCATGTAGAGGAGGCTTGGACAAACTCCCTTCTCCTAAAAGTAGACCTTGTTATTTTTTTTAATGAGCCAAAAAGAAGAAAGAGCTCTGATCATAGACAGTTTGGTGAAAGAAAAGAACAGATTTCAAGCTCTGAGAAGACTAAAAACAGATCATCTCCAGATGAAGCCCCAAAGGGTGATAAAAATTGGTCCCTATCTGACAAGGCTTTCCTAGAAGAAATTAAAAAGGATCATAAAAGAGAGCAGGAAGAAAAATTGAGAAAGGAAATGAAAACTTTGCAAGAGGATTTGGAAAAGGCACACAAAATAGACTTAGTGAAATGGAAAAAGCATAAAACTCATTAAAAGATATGACAAAACAACTCCCAGAAAAACAGAATTTGTGAAAGAGAAAAAGAAAATAACTCCTTAAAAAACAGAATTAGTGAAATGGAAAAAAAATTCCTTAGAACAAAGCAATTCATTTAAAAATTCAATTGGACAAATACAAAAAGAAGTAAAAATCATAAATGAAAAAATAATTCACTAAAAATCAGAAATGAACAAATGGGAATGAATGATTCAATGAGATATAAAAAATCAGTCAACCAAAACCAAAATAATGAAAACATCGAAGAAAATGTAAAATACCCACTTGGGAAAAGGACTGACCTGGTAAATAGATCTAGGAGAGACAATCTAAGGATTATTGAACTTTTCTAAAAATCATGATGAAAAAAGAGCCTAGACATTATTTTCCAGGAAATCATCAAAGACAACTGCCCAGATATCATAGAATCAGAAGGTAAAATAGCAATTGAAAAAATTCACTGAACACTTACTGTAAGAGACCCCAAAATTAAAACAGAAAGGAATATTTTCATTAAATTTCAGAGCTACCAGTCCAAGTAAAAAATATTACAAGCAGTCAAGAAAAAAACAAACAAAAAAACAAAACAAAGCAAAACAAAATCAGAAATAAAATCAAAACAATTCAAAGGAGCAGACAGCAGATAAGATTAAAAGCCAAGACCTTACAAATAGGATGTTTACAAGAAACACATTTAAAGCAGAGTGATACATACAAAGTAAAGGTAAAAGGCTGGAGCAGGATTTATTATGCTTCAGGTGAAGTGAAAAAAAAAGCAGGATTAGCCATCCTGATCTCAGATCAAGCAAAAGCAAAATTTATTGTAACTAAAAAGGATAAGGAAGGAAACTTTATTAATATCAATAATAATCACATATGCATCAAGTGGTATAGCATGGAAATTCCTAAAGCATAAGTTAAGAGAGCTTATAGGGGGAGATCTCAACTTTGCTCTCTCAGAACTAGATAAATCAAACCACAAAATAAATAGGAAAGAAGTTAAAGAGGTAAATAGAATACTAGAAAAGTTAGGAATGGCAGATCTTTGGATAAAATGGAATGGAGACAGAAAGGCATATACTTTCTTCTCAGCAGTTCATGAAATCTATACAAAAAATGACCATATATGGGGACATAAAGACATTAGAATCTAATGTAGAAAGGCAGAAATAGTAAATGTATTTTTTCAGATCATGATGCAAAAAATCATATGCAATAAAAGGCAAAGGAAAAATATGCCAAAAATAATTTGAAACTTAATTATCTTATACTAAAGAATGAATGGGTGAAATAGCAAATCATAGACATAATCAATAATTTCATCCAAGAGAGTGATAATAATGTGACAACATACTAAAATTTGTGGGATGCAGCCAAAGTGGTAATAAGGGAAAAATTTATATCTCTAGATGCTTAGTTGTATAAAATAGAGAAATGGAAGATCAATGAATTCTGCTTACAACTAAAAAATCTAGAAAAAGAACAAATTAAAAACCTCCAGTCAGATACCAAACTTGAAATTCTAAAAATAAAAGGAGAGATTAATAAAATTAAAAGCAAAAAAAAAAAAAAAAAAAAAAAAAAAAACTATTGAATTAATAAATAAAACTGAGTAGGTTTTATGAAAAAAAAAAACAAAATAGATAAATCTTTAGTTAATTTGATTAGAAAAAGGAAAGAGGAAAATCAAATTTTAGTATCAAAAATGAAAAGGGAGAACTCTCCACCAATGAAGAGGAACATAGAGCAATAATTATGAGTTATTTTGCCCAAATTTAGGCCAATACATTTGATAATCTAAGTGAAATGGAGGAATACTTACAAAAATTTAGATTGCCCAGATTAAGAGAAGAGGAAAGAAATTACTTAAATACTCCCATTTTAGAAAAAGAAATAGAACAAGCTGTTAATCAAATCCCTAAGAAAAAATGTCCAGTATCAGATGGATTTATATGTGAATTCTACCAAACATTTAAAGAACAATTAACATCAATATTATATAAACTATTTCAAAAAATAGGGAATGAAGTCCTTCTTAAAAATTCCTTTTATGACACAGATATGGTACTGATACCTAAACTAGATGGGAAGAAAACATGGAAAGAAAATTATACATCAATCTCCCTAATAAATATTGATGCAAAAATCTTAAACAAAATATTAGCAAAGAGAATGATAGAAAATCATTCCCAGGATAATACACCATGGCCAAATAGGATATGTACCAGGAATGCAGGGCTAGTTCAATATTAGGAAAAGTATTAGCAAATTTAATGTATCAATAACCAAATTAACAAAAAACATATGATTATTTAAATAGGTACAGAAAAAGCATTTGATAAAATCCAACCCCATTCCTATTAAGAACACTAGAGAGTATAGGAATAAATTGACTTTTCCTTAAAATAGTCAGTAGCATCTATTTAAAACTACCACCAAGCTTCCTATGTAATGGGGATAAACTGGAACCATTCCCAATAAGATCAGGGGTGAAACCAGGTTGCCCACAATCACCATTACTATTCAATATTGTCTTAGAAATGCTAGCTTAAGCAATAAGAGAAGAAAAAGTGATTAAAGGAATTAAAGTAGGTAATAAGAAAACCAAATTAGCATGCTTTGCAGATGATATGATGTATACATAGAGAACCCTAGAGAATCAAATGAGAAAACTATTAGAAATAATCCACTACATTAGCAAAGTTACAGGATACAAAATAAATCCACATAAATCCTCAGCATTTTTATACATCACTATCAAAATCCAAAAGCAAGAGATACAAAGTGAGATTCCATTTAAAATGACTGTCAATACTATAAAATATTTGGGAATCTATCTACAAAGGGAAAGTCAGGAACTATATAAGCAAAACTACAAAGTTCTTCCCAAACAAATAAAGTCAAATATAAACACTGGAAAAATATCAAGTCTTCTTGGATAGATTTAGTGAATATAATAAAGATGACAATATTACCTAAACTATTCTATTTGTTTAGTGCTATACTAATCAAACTCTCAAGAAACTATTTTACCGGCCTAGAAAATATAGTAATAAAATTGATGTGGAAGAAAAGTCAAGAATTTTAAGGGAGTTCATTAAAAAAAAATGCAAATGAAGACGGCTAAGCTGTACCAGATATAAAACTGTATTATAAAACAGTGACAATCAAAACCATTCTATATTGCCTAAGAAACAGAACTGTTGATCATTACAATAGGTTAGGTTAACAGAACAAAATAATCAATGACCACAGCAATCTACTTTTTCACAAACCCAAAGACTCTAGCTTTTGCAATAAAAGTTCATTATTTGACAAAACCTGCTGGGATAATTGGAAAGTAGTATGTAGAAACTAAGCATTGACCCATACTGAACACTGCATACCAAGATAAGTTTTGACCAAAGAAGAACTGGACTCATTATTGAACACCAAATAGATAATTTTGATTATATTAAGTTAAATTTTTTTTATGCAAACAAAACTAATGCAGACAAGATTAGAAGGGAAATAATAAACTGGGAAAACATCTTTACAGTTAAGGGTTAAAAGGCCTCATTTACTATACATATATATATATACTATACTATATATATATATATATATATATATATATATATATATATATATATATATATATATATATATATATATATAACATTGATTCAAATTTATAAGAAATCAAGCCATTCTCCAATTGCTATATGGTCAAAGGATATAAATAGACAATTTTCAGATGAAAAAATTGAAACTATTTCTACCCATAAGAAAAGGTGTTCCAAATCATTATTGACCAGAGAAATGCAAATTAAAACAATTCTGAGATACCACTATATACCTCTCAGATTGGCTAAGATAACAGGAAAATATAATGATGAATGTTGGAGGGGATATGAGAAAACTGGTACACTGATACATTGTTAGTGGAAATGTGAACAGCTCCAACCCTTCTGGAGAACAATTTGAAACTATGCTCAAAAAGTTATCAAACTGTGCACATCCTTTGACCCAACAGCATTTCTACTGGGTTTATATCTTGAAGAGATCTTAAAGGAGGGAAAAGAACAAACATGTATAGAAATATTTGTGCAATGGCAAAACAAAACAAAACAAACAAAAAAACTGGAAACTGAATGGATGCCCATCAATTGGAGAATGGCTGAATAAATTATGATATATGAATGTTATGGAGTATTATTGTTCTCTAAGAAATGATCAGCAGGATGATTTTGGAGAGCCCTAGAGAGACTTACATGAACTGATGCTATGGGCAAAACCAGGAGAACATTATACACAACTACAACAAGATTATACAATGAACAATTCTGATGGATATGGCTCTCTTCACCAATGAGATGATTCAAACCACTTTCAATTATTCAGTGATGAAGAGAACCATCTACACCCAGAGAAGTGACCATTGGAACTGAATGTGGTTCACAGTAAAGCATTTTCCCTCTTTTCTTTGTTGCTTGCCTGTATTTTATTTTGATTCTTCTTCCTTTTTTACCGTTTTCATTTGATTTTTCTTGTGTAGCATAATAATTGTATAAATATGTATGTATATATTAGATTTAACATATTTTTCTACCATGCTTAACATATATTGGACTACTTACCATTTAGGGAAGGACATAGGGGAAAGAAGGGAAAATTGGAATACAAGGTTTTGCAATATTAAAAAATTGCCCATGCATATGTTTTGAAAAATAAAAATCTTTAATACAAAATAGGCTTCATGGTTTCCCACCTACTGCTCTAACTACAATGAAATACATTTATTCCCCATTGTACTTGTGCTCTTCTAATGGAGTGTCATAATTTCAATTAATAAAAATGGTTTAGGAACCTAGATTGGAAAGGTAATGATTACAGGATATTTGAATATAAAAGCTTCAGAAAGAATGTTTGAATTTCATCCAGTCACATTTTCTTTACCTAATGAAAGAAACAACAGTGTCCATTATTTCTTATATTGCTTTCAGCTGCATTAGAACCACGTTCATGACAGTCAGCTGAAAACATATCATTAAAGAAATATTAAAATACAAATGAGAGGGAAAAAGTATAAAACAGTATAATATGTTAATGCCATCATTATTTAGATTTCCAAATTCAATAATATAAAACTAATAATAGTTATGGGACTTGGCATGACATTCATTAGTTTAACCTTAGACTTTTTCCTTTATAAATGTTTCCTGTTTTGTGTATTTTATGCATTTCTGTGAAAATTAAAGAGCTTCAGAAAAATTTGAAATGAGTAGATTATATAATAGAAGAAAGTGAGTCTGTTACTAGCATATTTCCGAAAAAAAAAGATAAAATTGTTTCTATTTTAAAATATTGAAATATGCATATGTGTGTATATGTATTCATTTTCCACTAAATTTATCTTTTCTCCCCTAAATTTCTATGGTATAATTTCCTTATTACAGGTGTGAATATTTAGTAGATAAGATTTAGAATTTGTTAGACTGATGCATTGCAATATGTCTAAATATATGGATCCTTATTTTTTCACCCTGGCTATTTTAATTTTTTTCTCCTTGACCTTGGGATTCTGGAATTGTTTGATAATATTTATGTAAGTGTTTGTTTTAGGATCTCCTTTAGTATGTGATTGATAATTCTTTCCATTTATATTTTATTTTTTGATTCCTGCATATCCAGATATAGACATTTTTCTTGATAACTTCTCAAAAATATGATGTCAAAGCTTTTCTTTCATCCTGGTCCACAAGTAGGCCATTAATTCTTAAATTATATCTATCTTTTGGATCTATTTTCAAAGTCAGTTTTTTTCCAATGAGATATTTCATATTATCTTCTCTTTTTTCATTATTTTGACTATGTATTATAAGTCTTATAACTTATTGGCTTCTACTTGTAAAATTCTACTTTTAAAGAGATTATTTTTTCAGTGAATTTTTTGCCCTTTTCCCATTTTGTCAAAATAAAATTTTAGAGTTTTGTCTTCAGTTTGTTTTGTACCTCCCAACTAAATGTTGATCCTTTTATTTGTCATGATTCTCTTCTATCACTTTTATTTCTTTCTCTAATTTTTTTCCTATCTCTTAATTGCTTTTTAAAATTTATTTTGGAACTCTTTTACAAGTGCTTTTTTTTGGTTCTGACACCTATTCACATTTTCTTTTAAAGTATTCTCATCTAGTAATTTTGACATTATAGTCCTTTTATATGTTTGTTTTTGATTCCTTGTTACAATAGTACCTTTTTTTGGTCATATTGTTTGTTTGTATTTTTATCTCTACTAGTTCTATATTCTAAAGACATATAAATTAAAAAAGACATAAATGTACAAAAATATTAACAGTCACTATGTGGTGGCAAACAATTGAGAGAGAGGTGAGAAAATAGGTAATGGCTAAAAAGGCATAAATTATTGTAATGAAATACTATTATGTTGTAGATAGAGAAAGGTTGGAAAAGTTGTATATTATTGTAATGGAATTGTGTTATAAGAAATGACAATTGGGATGCTATGGAAAAAACCCCTGAAAGGGATAAACCTGGAAAAAGTTACTTGAACTATTGAAAAGTGAAGAAAGCATAATAAGTAACAGCAACATTATGTAGTTATCAACTATAAATGATTTGGCTTTTCCCAGCAATACAATGATCCAACACAATTCCAAACAAGACAAGTGGAAAATCCTCTCTCCACCCAAGAAATAAAATCTTATATAATTTGAATGAAAATTAAAAACATACTATATTCATTTTCTTTTCCTTCATTTCCCCCTTTTGGTGGATTTCTTCTTTCAAAATAAGACTAATATTGAAATATTACATGATTGCACATATATAACCTATATAAAATTTCTTACCATTTCAGGAAAGATGGGGAAGGAAAAAGAAAATTTGGAACTTAATTTAAGAAAAGAATGCCCAAATTCTCTTTATGTGTAATTGGAAAAAAAAAAACAAAAAACTAATTGCTATTTACAAAGAAATAGAACATGTTGCCTATATCAAATAGCTTTAAAGCAGAAGTTAAAGACTGAAATTAGAGCAAATTTACTATTATTCCATAAATATACTTCTGTGATTTCACTGAAGTCAAATGCCTCCAGCTCATGTAAGCTTAACAATAGTTTTTGTTTTGGAAAGCATTATCATATCTATTAGTGCTATGGCTTCCTCCACTCAGTCTTTTGAAAAAAAAGAAAACAAAACAAAATCAAACTTAAAAAAAATCCTGCCACTATTGCAGAAAATATCATTCTCCAGTTGTGCTTTCTTAATAATTTTGTTTTTTTTTTCAAACTTTCAAGAAAAACAACATTCTAGGCTTTGAATGATTTAGATCTCCTTTAAAAAAGTCCAAAGTTTGTCAAAAGAACTCTTAAACCATCAAATTTAAAAATTCCAATGAATATATGAAAATATACAAAAATGTTTATTATTCATATTTTATCAATGCTTCAAAGGATCCTTCTACTGATGGGAATTTCTATCTCTCAGCACTTTATTCTAG
This sequence comes from Sminthopsis crassicaudata, assembly GCF_048593235.1. NCBI lineage: Eukaryota > Metazoa > Chordata > Mammalia > Dasyuromorphia > Dasyuridae > Sminthopsis > Sminthopsis crassicaudata. The sequence goes on along the minus strand of NC_133617.1, from coordinate 303,771,629 downwards.
TATCTTAATGAGTGGCTGTGTTCAGGTGTACTTTGTTTTTAACAGTTAACATTTGCTGATAGTTTGCATTCATAAGCATTTTTCAAATATCTTCTTTACCCCAAAATATTGTTTGCATTATTTAATTTTTGAACCAACTTTCTTTTTAATGCAAATGTAAAATTAGCATAGATCCTACATTCTGAATTTTGAAAGTTGGATTTAAAGTTCCATTCAGAGAGCATTGTCTCCAAGAAAAAATTAATTTAGCAAGGACCAATTGAGTGATTTCTTGAAACTGTAGATAGATTTTGACAGGATTACATTAAAAAAAAAAAAAAAAAAAAAAAAAAAAAAAGCTCAATGCTGATAACCTGCTTCAGAGGCAATGACTATAATATTTCAGGAGAGCAGTATTTCAAAACCAATACAAATATCCACATAATATTTTCTAAGAAAATGACAAAGCATAAAGTATTTAAAATATTCATCTTTTTATGAAATCAAATAACCAGAATTGTGATATATTTCATATTCGTTTGGAACAAAGATCTGAGAAAGATCAGAACTCTTAGTGTTCATAAGATAACTGAGTTGGAGGCAAGGAAAATTACTAATCAACATGAAATATAGCTTTGAAGATGATGGAAAGTTAACATTTTCATAACTTTCTTTGGACATAGGGGGCAGAGCCAAGATGGCAGAAAAACCACACACAACTTTCTAAGCTCTCTCTTACCCTCACTACCAACTATTTAATTCAACCTCAAAAATGGTGCTAGACTGGTAAAACTTATGAAGATTAGAAGTACAACAACTTACAAGCCGAAGAGAATCTGATATTTCTTCAGAAAAGGTCTGTTCTGAGGGGCAGGAAGAGACCAGCCACAGACAGTGATAGAAGTAGGCTAGCATATTGTGCAGATCAGGCTGGGGAAGCCTATGGGGTTAGAAAAGCTACAGAGACAAACAACTCTGGTGTAGATTGATTGTTCTACTCTGCTTGCAAAACAGCATATCATCAGAGAAATCAAAGCCACTTTTAAAAAGGCCAGAAACTATAGTCTGCCCACCCAAAACCAGAAGTGACTCAGCACAGAACATTGCAAGGCTGTGCAGCTCCATTCTGCTGTAAGGGAATTTTTCTTGGGGCAGTTAAGAACCTGCAAGGTAACGTGATACAGAATGGCACAGCCTCTAATCTACACAGTGGGGGGCTCGGCCAGAGGCAGTGGAAATTCCACAGCAGCAAAACTTCCACAGCAGCTGTGCTTCCTGGGACAGAGAAACTTCTGGTCTGTGCACTGGGGCTATTCACTGGTCAGCTGCTAATATCCACAGCCCACAGTGTGCTTTGGCCTGGGGTTGTGACACTTTCACCGTTCAGCCTCTAGCCTCAGAGCAGTCACTAGGACACACAGCAGGGGCTGCTCACTGGACACTTCTACAGCCCAGCCCATGCTAACCAGCCCTGAATCACTTCCAGTGGAGGGGGAATTCTCTCCCAGAGCCCCCTCATACCTTTGCAGCCTGTTCACAAGACAGCTGCTATCCATATAACTATCCCTGTTCTGCAGAGGAAGCTGGTAACCTCCTTGCCCTGAAGGCAGACCCTATAAGATTTAAAATTGAATAAAAAAATGAAGAGAGGGGGCGGAGCCAAGATGGCGGAGAAGAAACACATGACTCAGTGAACGTCCTCACTCCCTTGCAACCAATTAGATAAATTAAGTCTCAGAATTAGCCCAGGACTGAGAGATACCACAAGGTCTGGAAGCACGACTTACCAGCTGAAGAGAATCTGGAGTTTCAATAGAGAAGGTCAGTTCTCAGGGGAGGAAGAAGAGAGACCAGCACAGACGGTGGGGTAGGGGCACACTGCGCCCATTGCGCTGGGAAGGGCTCTGGGATCAGAGAAGCCACTGAGGTAAAGGAATCTGGCACAGGCTGTTAGCTCTTCTCTGCTAATTATTTAGCAGTTCAGAAGAGAAAGCCAAAATATTTTAAAACTCAGATTGGGTTTTCCCCGGATCCTGGAGGTGACTCAGCAGATCTGGGCACCAGGGGGCGTGGCCTCAGCTACCTCCTGAGAATAGTTAAGAGATTGACAAGTGGGTGGATACGGCCCAAGGCAACACACACTGCCTAGTTTAGCTGGAGGGAGTGGAACTCAGCTCCAGGAAGTCCCAGAGAAGCAGAACCTTTGAACTAGGTACCGCGGTTTCTGGCAGACACTTCCAGTTTGAGCACAGGGGCTTTTCACGTCACCTGCTGCAGACATCCACTCCCCACCCGGACACATAGGCTGGGCTTCGTGCTGTCTTTACTGTTCTAAGCCCTCAAAGCACAGTAGTGCTAATCACCTCTGAGGCACTTCCAGGGAGGGGGTGGGGAACTCTCTCCCAGAGCTCTATCTAAGCTCAGGCGCAGGGGCCGCTGCATCCATCCGGTCTGGGAGGAAGCTGGTAAAGAAGTAAATAAATAATTTCCTACCCCAGGGACAGACCCCAAAAGATTTTTTTAAGTATGAGCAAAAAAGCCAAAAAAACTATAGAATCCTTCTACACAGAGAAAGAGCGGGTATCCAACCCCGAGGAAGTTAACAGCAGAGAGACAGCAGATAACAACCTAAAGGGGAACGATTCCTGCCCCCCATCACATAACTCTCTCCTAGAAGAAACTCTTAAAAAATTAAGGGAGTTCGAAGAAAAATGGGGAAAGGAAAAGAAGCTATGATAGAGAATAACAACATCCTGAAATTGGAGTTGGAAAAAATAAAGAATTCACAGGAGATGCAGGGAAACAAAATTTATGAATTAGAAAAGGTTAAAAAAACACAAGAAAGTTGGATTTCTGAATTGGAAAAGATAAAAAAGTCTCAAGAAAATAGAATTTCTGAATTGGAAAAAGAAAATAATTCTCAAAAAAAAAATTAGGGAAATGGAAAAAAATTCAATAGAGCAAAATAATTCATTTAAAAACGAAATTGGGCATTTACAAAAAGAACTAAAAACTGTGAAAGAAGAAAATAACTCCTTAAAAGTCAGGATGGAACAAATAGAAATGAATGATTCACAGAGAACCCAAGAATCAGTCAAACAAAACAAAAAAAAAAATGAGAAGCTGGAGAACAACGTCAAATACTTACTGGGAAAATCTATAGACCTGGAAAATAGATCTAGGAGAGATAATCTGCGGATTATTGGACTTCCAGAAAACTATGACCAAAAAAAGAGCCTAGATTCTATTTTACAGGAAATTATCAAAGAGAACTGTCCAGAGATAATAGAAACAGAAGGGAAAGTAGATGTGGAAAGAATTCATCGAACTCCTTCTGAAATAGACCCTAAAAAAAGAACACCACGGAATATTGTGGCTAAGCTGAAGAATTACCACACAAAGGAGAAAATCCTGCAAGCAGCTAGAAAAAAACAATTTAAATACCAAGGTGCCACAATAAGGGTCACTCAAGATCTGGCTGCCTCCACATTAAAAGATAGAAGGGCCTGGAACCTGATATTCCATAAGGCAAAAGATCAAGGACTGCAACCAAGAATGAACTACCCAGCTAAGTTTAGCATCTTTTTCCATGGAAGAAGATGGTCATTGAATGAAATAGAGGAATTCTATATGTTTCTAAGAAAAAAACCAGAATTAGTAATTTTAACTGTAAATGTGAATGGGATGAACGCTCCCATCAAATGGAGACGGATAGCAGATTGGATCAAAAATCAGAACCCTTCAATATGTTGTCTGCAGGAAACACACTTAAAGCAGGGATATACGTACAGAGTAAAGGTAAAAGGTTGGAACAGAGCCTATTATGCTTCAGGTAAAGCCAAAAAAGCAGGGGTAGTTATCCTTATCTCAGATCAAGCAAAAGCAGAAGTAGATCTAGTTAAAAAAGATAAGGAAGGAAACTATATTCTGCTGAAAGGTAGCATAAATAATGAAGCCATATCAATACTAAACATATATGAACCAAACAGTATAGCATCTAACTTTCTAAAGGAAAAGTTAAGAGAATTGCAAGAAGAAATAGACAGTAAAGCTATAATAGTGGGAGATCTCAACTTTGCACTCTCAGATTTAGACAAATCAAACCACAAAACAAACAAGAAAGAAATTAAAAAAGTAAATAGAACATTAGAAAAACTAGGTATGATAGACCTTTGGAGAAAACTGAAAGGCAATAGAAAGGAATATACTTTCTTCTCAGCAGTTCATGGATCCTATACAAAAATAGACCATATATTAGGACATAAAGATCTCAAAATTAAATGTAGGAAGGCAGAAATAATAAATGCCTTCTTCTCAGATCACAATGCAATAAAAGCTACATTCAGTAAAAAGTTAGGGGTAAATAGACCAAAAAGTAATTGGAAACTGAATAATCTCAACTGAAAGAATGACTGGGTGAAACAGCAAATTATAGAAACAATTAATAATTTCACCCAAGATAATGACAATGATGAGACATCATACCAAAATCTTTGGGATGCAGCTAAAGCAGTAATAAGGGGAAATTTAAATCTTTAGAGGCTTATTTGAAGAAAATAGAGAAAGAGAAGATTAAAGAATTGGGCATTCAACTTAAAAGGCTAGAAAAAGACCAAATTATACACCCCCAACAAAAAATTAAACTTGAAATACAAAAATTAAAAGGAGAAATCAATAATATTGAAAGTAAAAAAACTATTGAATTAATAAATAAAACCAAGAGTTGGTTTTATGAAAAAGCCAATAAAATAGATAAAGCTTTGTTAAATTTGATCAGAAAAAAGAAAGAGGAAAATCAAATTGTTAGTCTTACAAATGAAAAGGGGGATCTTTCCACCAATGAAGAGGAAATTAGAGAAATAATAAGGAGTTACTTTGCCCAACTTTATGCCAATAAATTTGATAACTTAAGTGAAATGGATGACTTCCTCCAAAAATATAGGCTCCCTTGATTAACAGAGGAGGAGATAAATTGCTTAAATAGTCCCATTTCAGAAAAAAGAAATAGAACAAGCTATTAATCAACTCCCCAGGATAAAATCCCCAGGGCCAGATGGATTTACATGTGAATTCTACCAAACATTTAAAGAACAATTAGCCCCAGTGTTATATAAATTATTTGAAAAAATAGGGGATGAAGGAGTCCTACCAAACTCCTTTTATGATACAGACATGGTACTGATACCTAAACCAGGTAGATCGAAAACTGAGAAAGAAAATTATAGACCAATCTCCTTAATGAATATTGATGCTAAAATCTTAAATAAGATATTAGCAAAAAGACTTCAGAAAATCATCTCCAGGATAATACACTATGATCAAGTAGGATTTATTCCAGGAATGCAGGGCTGGTTTAATATTAGGAAAACTATTAATATAATTGACCATATTAATAATTAAATTAATAAGAACCATATGATCATCTCAATAGATGCAGAAAAAGCATTTGACAAAATCCAACATCCATTCCTACTAAAAACTCTTGAGAGTATAGGAATAAATGGACTATTCTTTAGAATAATCAGGAGCATATGTTTAAGACCGTCAGTAAGCATAATATGCAATAGAAATAAACTGCAACCTTTCCCAGTAAGATCAGGAGTGAAACAAGGTTGCCCACTATCACCATTACTATTCAATATAGTACTAGAAACGCTAGCCTCGGCAATAAGAGCCGAGAAAGAGATTCAAGGAATTAGAGTAGGAAATGAGGAAATTAAACTGTCACTTTTTGCAGATGACATGATGGTATACTTAGAGAACCCCAAAGACTCTGCTAAAAAGCTACTAGAAATAATTCAAAATTTCAGCAAAGTGGCAGGATACAAAATAAATCCACATAAATCCTCGGCATTTTTATATATCACTAACAAAATGCAACAGCAAGAGATACAAAGAGAAATTCCATTCCAAACAAATGTTGAGAGTATAAAGTATTTGGGAATCCATCTACCAAAGAAAAGTCAGGAATTATATGAGAAAAATTACAAAACACTTGCCACAAAAATAAAATCAGATTTAAATAATTGGAAAGACATTCAGTGCTCTTGGATAGGCCGAGCGAATATAATAAAGATGACAATACTCCCCAAACTAATCTATTTATTTAGTGCTATACCAATCAGACTCCCAAGAAACTATTTCAATGACCTAGAAAAAATAACAACAAAATTCATATGGAAGAATAAAAGGTCGAGAATTGCAAGGGAACTAATGAAAAAAAAAACTCAGAGGAAGGTGGTCTAAGTGTACCTGATCTAAAGCTATATTATATAGCAGCAGTCACCAAAACCATTTGGTATTGGCTAAGAAATAGACCGATAGATCAGTGGAACAGATTAGATACAAAGGACAAAAAAGGATACAGCAACCTAATCTTTGACAAACCCAAAGATACCAACATTAGGGATAAAAATTCATTATTCGGAAAAAACTGTTGGGAAAACTGGAAATTAGTATGGCAGAAATTAGATATGGATCCACACTTAACACCATATACCAAGATAAGATCAAAATGGGTCCATGATTTAGGCATAAAGAGGGAGATAATAAATAGATTAGAGGAACAGAGGATAATCTACCTCTCAGACTTGTGGAGGAGGAAGGAATTTATGACCAGAGGAGAACTAGAGATCATTATTGATCACAAAATAGAAGATTTTGATTACATCAAACTAAAAATTTTCTGTACAAATAATACTAATGCAAACAAGATTAGAAGGGAAGTAACAAATTGGGAAAATATTTTTAAAAACAAAGGTTCCGACAAAGGTCTCATTTCCAAAATATATAGAGAACTGACCATAATTTATAAGAAACTGAACCATTCTCCAATTGATAAATGGTCAAAGGATATGAACAGACAATTCTCAGAGGAAGAAATTGAAACTATATCCACTCACATGAAAGAGTGTTCCAATTCACTACTGATCAGAGAAATGCAAATTAAGACCACTCTGAGATACCACTACACACCTGTCAGATTGGCTAAGATGACAGGAACAAATAATGATGAATGTTGGAGGGGATGTGGGAAAACTGAGACACTGATACATTGCTGGTGGAGTTGCGAAAGAATCCAGCCATTCTGGAGAGAAATCTGGAATTATGCCCAAAAAGTTATCAAACTGTGCATACCCTTTGACCCAGCAGCGCTACTACTGGGATTATATCCCAAAGAAATACTAAAGAGCGGAAAGAGACATATATGTGCCAAAATGTTTGTGGCAGCTCTTTTTGTTGTAGCTAGAAACTGGAAGATGAATGGATGTCCATCAGTTGGAGAATGGTTGGGTAAATTGTGGTATATGAAGGTTATGGAATATTATTGCTCTGTAAGAAATGACCAGCAGGAGGAATACAGAGAGGCTTGGAGAGACTTAGGTCAACTGATGCTGAGTGAAATGAGCAGAACCAGAAGATCACTGTACACTTCAACAACAATACTGTATGAGGATGTATTCTGATGGAGGTGGAAATCTTCAACATAAAGAAGATCCAACTCACTTCCAGTTGATCAATGATGGACAGAGGTAGCTACACCCAGAGAAGAAACACTGGGAAGTGAATGTAAATTGTTAGCACTAATATCTGTCTGCCCAGGTTACATGTACCTTCGGATTCTAATGTTTATTGTGCAACAAGAAAATGATATTCACACACATGTATTGTACCTAGACTATATTGTAACACATGTAAAATGTATGGGATTGCCTGTCATCGGGGGGAGGGAATAGAGGGAGGGGGGGTTAATTTGGAAAAATGAATACAAGGGATAATATTATAAAAAAAAATATATATATATAATAAAAAAATTTAAAAAAAAAATGAAGAGAATGATCAATATCTTCTATACTGAAAGAGAGCAGATTTTCAACCCAGAGGAGACTAATAGCAAACAGTCTCCAGATAATACCCTGAGAAGAATGTTGCCTGGCCCCTATCACATGACTCTCTCCTAGAAGAAACTAATAAAAACCTTAAAAGAGAGTTAGAAGAAAATGGGGAAAGGAAGAGTAAGAATGTCTTGAAATTTGAATTGGAAAAGATAAAGAATTCACAGGAAGTGAAGGAAAACATAATTTGTGAATTGGAAAAGGTTAAAAAATCCCTGGAAAGTAGGATTTGTGAATTGGAAAAGATAAAGAATTACCAAGAAAGTAGAATTTGTGAATTGGAAAAAGAAAAAAAAATAGTGAAATGGAAAAAAAAATCCACAGAGCAAAACAACTCATTTAAAAACAATTGAACATATACAAAAAGAAGTTAAAAAAAAAGCAAATGAAGAAAATAAATCATTAAAAATCAGAACTAAACAAATAGAAATGAATGATTTATTGAGACACCAAGAATCAGTAAAACAAAACCAAAAAAATGAAAAGCTGGAGAAAAACATAAAATATTTACTTGGAAAATCAACACACCTGGAAAATAGATCTAAGAGTGATAATCTGAGCATTATTAGACTCCCAGAAAATTATGATGGAAAAAAGAGCCTAGATTCTATTTTATAGGAAATCAACAAAGACAACTTCCAAAAGGTAATAGAACCAGAATGTAAAATAAGCATTGAAAGAATTTATCAAACACATTCTGAAAAAGCCCCCTGCCCCCCCCCCAAAAAAAAAAAAAAAAAAACTCCATGGAAAATTGTGGCCAAACTTCAGAACTATCAGACAAAGGAAAACATATTATAAGCAGACTGGAAAAAACAATTCAAAAACTGAGGTGCCAAAATAAGGGTCACTCAAGATCTGACTGCCTCCACACTAAAGGAACAAAGGACCTAGAACCTAATATTCTGAAAGGCAAAAGAATTTGGAATGCAGATAAGAATAAACTACCCAGCTAAGTTGAGCATTTTCTTCCATTGAAAAAGATGGACATGTAATGAAACAGATGAATTCCAATAGTTTCTAATGAAAAAGCCAGATCTAAACAAAAATTTTGATCTCAAACCACAGGACCCAAGAGAAGCAGAAAAAGATAAAAGGAACTCTTGAGAACTGTATTTCTGTTCTGGATATACAGAAATACCACATGTATAATTTGATTTTACTAATATAACATAAGAAAGGGAAGTAGAAATGGAAATAGGATGTTGTCAGAAAATGGGAAAAGGGGAAATAAAAAGAGAGAAACTACATCCCAGGAAGAGGCAAAAAAACTTATCATATCTGAGGGAATTTAGAGACGGGGTGGAACATTTTTTGAATTGTAATCTCACCAGAATTGGCTCAAAGAGTTAATAATTGATTTATGTTTTTTCAGAGAATTCTCTCTCACCTCATTAAAAAAAGGGAGCAGAAAAAAGAAAAAGAAAAGAGTAATAAGGGAAGGGTACAAGAAAGTGTAAGGGATTTAAAAGGAGGGGGGAGGGATACAAAAAGGGAGGGCTGCAGGACGCAAGTGGGGCCCATAAGTTAATAAGAGGGAAGGGTTCAGGCCGGGCAAGGAAAAAAAAAAAAAAAAAGCATAATCTGGGGATAACATGATGGCAGGAAATACAGAATTAGTCATTTTGACTGTAAATGTGAATGAGATGAATTCTCCAATTAAGGGGAGGCAGATAGCAGACTAGATCAAAAGTCAGAAACCTACAATATGTTATTTACAGGAACCACTTTTAAAGCAGGGAGATACATACATAGTAAAATAAAAGGCAGGAGCAGAAACTAGTATGCTTCAAGTGAAGTAAAAAAAAAAGGGGGTAACTATCCTTATCTCAGATCAAGTAAAAGCAAAAATTGACCTAATTAAAAGTGATAAGGAAGGAAACTATATCGTGCTAAAGGGTAGCATAGATAATGAAGCAATATTAATACTAAACATATATGTACCAAATGGTATAGCATCTAACTTCCTAAAAAAGAAGTTAGGAGAGTTGCAAGAAGAAATAGACAGCAAAACTTTAATAGTGAGATATCTCAAACTTGCTCTCTCCTCAGAATTAGATAAATTAAACCACAAAACAAATAAGAAAAAAAAAATAAAGAGGTAAATAGAATATAAGAAAAATTAGGTATGATAGATCTTTGGAGAAAATTGAATGGTGATAGAAAGGAATATACTTTCTTCTTGGCAGTTCATGGATACACAAAAACTGACCATATATTAAGACATAAAGATCTCAAAATTAAATGCAAGAAGGCAGAAATAGTAAATGCTTTATTTTCAGATCACAATGCAATAAAAATTACATTCAACAAAATGTTAGGGGTAAATAGACCAAAAAGTAATTGGAAACTAAATAATCTCATCTTAAAGAATGATTGGGTGAAATAGCAAATTATAGAAACAATAATTTCACTCATCATACCAATGAGTCATCATACCAAATTTTGTGGGATGCAGCTAAAATGGTAATAAGGGGAAATTTTATTTCTTTAAAGACATAATTGAAAAAATAGAGAAAGGGAAGATCAATGAATTGGGTTTGCAACTTAAAAAGCTAGAAAAACACTAAATTAAAAACCCAAAATAAAAGGAGAAAATAATGTTGACAGTAAAAAAAAAAACCTATTGAATTAATAAATAAAACTAAGAGTTGGTTTTATGAAAAAAAAAACAATAAAATAGATAAAACTTTGGTAAATCAGATCAGAAAAAGGAAAGAGGAAACTCAAATTGTTAGTCTTAAAAATAAAAAGGGGGAACTTTCCACCAATGAAGAGGAAATTAGAGTAATAATAAGGAATTACATTGCCCAAATTTATGCCAATAAATTTGATAATTTAATGAAATGGATGACTACATCCAAAAATATAGGCTTCCTAGATTAACAGAGGAGGAAGTACATTGCTTATATAGTCCCATTTCAGAAACAGAAATAGAACAAGGTATTAATCAACTCCTAAGAAAAAATCCCCAGGACCAGATGGATTTACATGTGAATTCTACCAAACATTTAAAGAACAATTAACCCCAATGTTATATAAACTATTTGAAAAAATAGGGAATGAAGGAGTCCTACCAAACTCCTTTTATGACACAGACATGGTACTGATACCAAAACCAGGTAGTTTGAAAACTGAGAAAGAAAACTACAGACCAGTCTCCTTAATGAATGTTGACACTAAAATCTTAAATAAGATATTAGCAAAAAGACTTCAGAAAATCATCCCCAGGATAATACACTATGATCAAGTAGGATATATATACCAGCAATGCAGGGCTGGTTTACTATTAGGAAAACTATTCATATAATTGACCATATTAATACTCAAATTAACAAAAACCATATGATCATCTCAATAGATACAGAAAAAGCATTTGATAAAATACAACATCCATTCCTACTAACAACATTTGAGAGTATAGGAATAAATGGACTATTCCTTAAAATAGTCAGAAGCATATATTTAAAACCGTCAGTAAGCATCATATGTAATGGGGAAGTTTTCCCAGTAAGATCAGGAGTGAAACAGGGTTGCCCATTATCACCATTACTATTCAATATTGTATTAGAAATGCTAGTCTCCCTGCAATAAGAGTTGAGAAAGAGATTAAAGGAATTAGAGTACATAATGAGGAAACCAAACAAAAACTCTTTGCAGGTGATATGATGGTATACTTAGAGAACTCAGAGATTCTAATAAAAAGTTATTAAAATAATCCACTACTTTAACAAAGTTGTAGGATACAAAATAAATCCACATAAATCCTCAGCATTTTTATACATCACCAACAAAATCTAACATCAAGAGATGCAAAGAGAAATTCTATTCAAAATAACTGTCAATAGTATAAAATATTTGGGAATATATCTACTAAAGGAAATTCAGGAATTATATGAGCAAAATTACAAAACACTTGCCACAAAAATAAAGTCAGATTTAAATAATTAAAAAGGCATTAATTGCTCTTGGATAGGCCTAGCGAATATAATAAAGATTACAATACTCCCTAAACTAATGTATTTATTTAGTGCTATACAAATCAGACTCTCAAGAAACTATTTTAATGACCTAGAAAAAACAATAACAAAATTCGTATGTAAGAACAAAAGTTGGAGAATTTCAAGGGAATTAATGGAAAAAAAAATCAAATGAAGGTGGCCCAGCTATACCTGATCTAAAATTATATTATAAAGTAGCAGTCACAAAAAACACTTGGTATTGGCTAAGAAATAGACTAGTTGATCAGTGGAATAGCTTAGGTTTACAGGACAAAATAGTGTACAACTATTGCAATCAAGTATTTGACAAATCCTAAGATACCAACATTTGGGATAAAAATTCATTATTTGAAAAAAAGTGTTGGGAAAACTGGAAATTAGTATGGTAGAAATTAGATATGGATCCATACTTAATACCATATACCAAGATAAGATCAAAATGGGTCCATGATTTAAGCATAAAGAATGAGACCATAAATAGATTAGAGGAACAGAGGATAGTCTACCTCTCAGACCTGTGGAGGAGGAAGGAATTTATGACCAGAGGAGAACTAGAGTTCATTATTGATCACAAAATAGAAGATTTTGATTACATCAAACTAAAATGTTTCCGTATAAACAAAACTAATGCAAACAAGATTAGAAGGGAAGTAACAAATTTGGAAAATATTTTTACAGTTAAAGGTGATGATAAATGTCTCATTTTCAAAATATATAGAGAAATGACCCTAATTTATAAGAAACCGAACCATTCTCCAATTGATAAATGGTCAAAGGATATGAACAGACAATTCTCAGATAATGAAATTGAAACTATATTCACTCATATGAAAGAGCGTTCCAAATTTCTACTGATCAGAGAAATGCAAATTAAGACAACTCTGAGATACCACTTACACAGCTGTCAGAATGGCTAAGATAACAGGAAAAAATAATGATGAATGTTGGAAGGGATGTGGGAAAACTGGGACACTAAAGAGGAGAAAGCGACCTGTATTTGCCAAAATGTTTGTGGCAGCTCTTTTCATAGTGACTAGAAACTGGAAGATGAATGGATGTCCATCAATTGGAGAATGGTTGGTAAATTATGATATATGAAGGCTATGGAATATTATTGCTGGGTAAGAAATGACCAGCAGGATGAATACAGAGACGTTTGGAGAGACTTACATGAACTGATGCTGAGTGAAATGAGCAGAACCACTGATAAGGGTCTCATTTCCAAAATATATAGAGAACTGACACTAATTTATAAGAAATCATACCATTCTCCAATTCATAAATGGTCAAATGTTATGAACAGACAATTCTCAGATGATAAAATTGAAATTATACCCACTCATATGAAAGAGTGTTCCAAATCACTACTGATCAGAGAAATGCACATTAAGACAACTCTGAGATACCACTACACACCTGTCAGATTGGCTAAGATGACAGGAACAAATAATGATGAATGTTGGAGGGGATGTGGGAAAACTGGGACACTAATACATTGTTGATGGAGTTGTGAAAGAATCCAACCATTCTGGAGAGCAATTTGGAACTATGCCCAAAAAGTTATCAAACTGTGCATACACTTTCATTCAGCATTGCTGCTATTGGGTTTATATCCCAAAGAAATACTGAGGAGGGGAAAGGGACCTGTATGTACCAAAATGTTTGTGGCAGCTCTTTTCATAGTGGCTAGAAACTGGAAGATGAATGGATGTCCACCAATTGGAGAATGGTTGGGTAAATTATGGTATATGAAGGTTATGGAATATTATTACTCTGTAAGAAATGACCAGCAGGAGGAATACAGAGAGGCTTGGAGAGACTTACATCAACTGATGCTGAGTGAAATGAATAGAACCAGAATATCGCTGTACACTTCAATGTTGTATGAAGATGTATTCTGATGAAAGTGGAAATCCTAAACATAAAGAAGATCCAACTCACTTCCAGTTGATCAATGATGGACAGAAACAACTACACACAGAGAAGGAACACAGGAAAGTGAATGTAAAGCACTACTGTCTATCTACCCAGGTTACTTATACCTTCGGAATCTAATACTTAATGTGCAACAAGAAAATGGTATTTACACACATATATTGTTTCTAGGTTATATTGTAACACATGTAAAATGTATGGGATTGCTTGTCATCAAGGGGAGGGAGAAGAGTGAGGGAAGGGATAATTTGGAAAAATGATTACAAGGGATAATGTTATAAAAAATTACTCATGCATATATACTGTCAAAAATTATAAATTAAATTTAAAAAAAAAGAAATGAGCAGAACCAGAAGATCACTATACACTTCAACAACAATACCGTATGAGGCCGTATTCTGATGGAAGTGGATATCTTCAACATAAAAAAGATCCATCTCACTTCCAGTTGATCAATGATGGACAGAAACAACTACACCCACAGAAGGAACTCTGGGAATTGAATGTAAACTGTTAGCACTACTGTCTATCTACCCAGGTTACTTATACCTTCGGAATCCAATTCTTAACATGCAACAAGAAAATTGGATTTACACGCATATATTGTATCCAGGTTATACTGTAACACATGTAAATGTATGGGATTGCCTGTCATCTAGGGAAGGGAGTAAAGGGAGGGAAGGGAAAATTTGGAAAAATGAATAAAAGGGATAATGTTATAAAATAGATTATTCATGCCTATGTACTGTCAAAATTTATATATAATTATAAAATTAATTTAAAAAGATAAGTATAATAAAAATTTAAATGTGGAGTATAAAAAATAAAAAAAATAAAGAGCTTTCATTCATTATGTGGAAGCTAGATGTAACTATTTAAATATAAATGAAATAAATATAAAAGTATTAAATAAAATTGGTGAGGAAGGGCAATAGCAGTTGGGAAGTTATGCTGGTAGTTATCGACTCCTCTCCATCCCATTAAAAAATGGATTTTTATAAGCATAAGTGGTTGCCCAAAGGGTTAAATTGTGTTGCTTAGGGATGAGGGTGAATATAATAAATAGAAGTATTGAGTGATCTTTCCATCTCACAAATAGTTACCTTACTATTGCTTTTGCTTTTATCATTTCAATCATATTTAACTCTCTGTGATTGACATACTGGAACAGTTTGCCATTTACTTCTGAAGCTCATTTTATAGATGAGAAAACTGAGGCAAACAGTTGTTACTTACCAGAGTCATACAGGAGAGTCAGATTTGAGTTAAGGCCCTCTAAATTAAAGGACCAGTACTCTAAACAATAAACCACCCAGCTGATTTTATTCTTTCTAATGTGTTTCTTTCAGTATAAAAGAAGTGATAATGGTATATATTTCTGTAGGATATACGTCCTTTTATTTCAAGTTTCTACTTAGCCAAACAAATTAAAAATATATTCAGTCTGTAGAAAAATGTGTAAAATTTGCAAACTTGCAACTTACCAGTGTTATTAAAAACAAGAACAAAAACAAAAAACCTTGCAAATGAGGCTTTTAATAACTGAAATTATATGACACAATATAACATTTTAAAATAGCATGAAGTAAGCAATTCATTTGCATTTAACCAAGATTACTTTGTGCACTAATTAAACCATAATAGTGAGAAAATATCAGTATATTAAGTATACAAAGGCAAAGTAGATCTCTCTCAATTGGCATTCACTCTTTCTAAGTGTTGTTAGTATTAGGATTATATCAGAATTTTAAATGTAGTCTTTGTAAAATTTCATCTCATTTGTTTTCTTTGTGTGAATAATATCTTCTTATCCAATTGTATTTTATTTTTCTTCATTCAGACTCTTTATTCCCCTTTCTCCACTCCTCCACTCCATTTTCTTTTGTTTCTATAATCTGTATTTATACCACTCAAACTTGTGAAGTGATTTAAAATTTCCTTTGCAGGAAATGTTATTCATTATCGTTCAGCCATTTTAGTTATGTTCAAGTTTATATGACCCTGTTTGGAGTTTTCTAGACAAAGACACTGGAATGGTTTGCTATTTCCTTCTCTAGTTTATTTTACAGCTGAGGAAAATGAGGGCAACAGTGTTAGTGACTTGCCTAAGGTCATTAAGTGTCTGCGGCAAAATTTGAACTCAATTCTTTTAGAGTACAAGACGAATTCTCTGTTTTATCTATGATGTTACCTCACTGCCCCTTTGATCTTCAGACAACTTGGTACTACTACATGAGTGTGATACTGGAATATCGTGCACTTCACAAATTTGAGTAAATAATAGGGTTATATAGAGAGGGCTAGAAGGGATATTAGAGGTGTTTTTTGTCAAACCTACATTTTTTATGATTGAAGAAACTGAATCAAGAGAAGTAAATTGACTGCTTTTACAAGTTAACACCCAAGACCTTCTGGCAAAAAATCCATAAAATGTTCTATCCCATTACATTTATAATTTGAAAAGTAAGATTTATTGTAATGAAAGTAACTCCTAATATTCAACTTTACATTCTTTATTCCACTTCCTACTCATTTCACATTTCTGTGAAATACTTCCTCATCTACCCATCCTTTCTGTAATGAAGCAAATGAATTGTAAAGATGACTTTTTAAAAAATGACAAATACAACTTCAATTATTTTTCACAATTATTTCAAAATTTTAATAAAATATGTAGTATTTTTTTTATTTCATCTATATTTTGCCATCCGAAAAGACTCTACCACTTTTACATATTTTCGATACATTTCAACTTAAAAAATGTATTTTTAATTCCTACATAATTACTTCCCAATGAACACCTGCTTCAACAGCAGAGATTCCCAAACCTGTGAAGATACAGCAAAAAACATTCTTCTTTGACATCCAAAATTGGATTTATGGAACTTTATATAAAATTATTCTGGCAATGGCAAACATGAAAACTTGAATAGCCTACTGATTCTTGATTTTTGCAGAAACTAATTTTTTTTTTTATTAAATGAAGAAGACATTTGTAGCACAAATGTTATTTACTTATAGGGAAGACTTGAAGTTTCATTTATTATCTTTCTTAAAATCAATGTAGCTTACCATACATAAAGAGCATATTTACTAAACATTCTTGAGTTTGATTTAACTGTGATTTGTTTAAATTAGATAGTATTTAAAGCACAGAACACTAAATAAATAGATAAATAAATTCAGTGACTTTGATAATTTACTTAATATATCTCTAATTAAATATAGGCCTATACTGAAAAAATTCATTTGTGGGCAAATGTATGTATGGCTTTTTAAAAAAGTCAAACTTTGGATGTGGAGGCTTCCTGATACACTATGGATATACTTATTCCCATAAGATCTCCTCACCTCAAAGTTTTATTCTAATATTCTATTCTCTACAAGGGGTTCTTATTCACACATCCATGTAGATAAGGGAGGGATAGTGTCTCAGTAAGAAATGAGAAAATCTGCAATACTTGTTTCCTATAAGGAGGAAAGAAAATGTTATTAATCAATGTTTCATTGAATGTACATCTTCTTCCCTGGAAGAAAATGTTGAATTTAGCTAGGTAATTTATTATTGGCTGCATTCCAAGTTCCTTTACCTTTTGGAATACCAGATTCCAGGCCCTTTGATCTTTTAATGTGGATACTGCTAGATCCTGAGTAATCCTTATTGTGGCTCCTTGGTATTCAAATGTTTTTTTCTGGCTACTTGTAGTATTTTTTCCTTCATCTGATGTAGTGTCCTGTCATCTCTCAATTATAATCTTTCTCTGGATTATAATCTTTTCCTTGGAGGAGGTTTCTTTTCTTTAAATACTTTTCTCTGAGAGCAGATTTCTTGGGAGGCTTCTGGATCCTCCAGCCAGAGGGAAGGTAGAATCTCGAATTTTCTTCTTCCTGAATTCTGGCTCTGAATCTCCTCCAGCTTCCCTGAAGTTCTTCTGGGAAGTCTTGTCCTTGACCCAATCTAGACTGACCTTCCAGACTCAATGTTGCCTCTTTTTATCCTCCCAGAGAATGGGTTTGTGGGTGCTCCCAGAGGCTTGTGGGAACTACTTACAATCAATGAACTTGCTCCTTTTAAAGGTGTAAACTAAAGGTGTGAATTCTGAGCTAAAGAATTGTTAAGTACCAACTCAGCACCTAGTAAGAACCTAACAGTCTGATAGTTCTGGAATTTAGGCACAATATTCCTTTGAGTTTTAATTTTGAGGTCTCTTTCAGCAAGTGTTCAATAAATTCTTTCAATGGCTATTTTAATTCTGATTCTATGACATCTGGGCAGTTCTCTTTGATGATTTCGTGAAAAGTGGTGTCTAAGCTCTTTTTTTCATCATGATTTTCAGGGAGTCCAATAATCCTTAGATTATCTCTCCTAGATCCATTTTCCAGGTCTGTTGCTTTCCAATGGTATTCAACATTTTTTCTATTTTTTTTTCATTTTGGGGGGGTTTGCTTGACTGATTCTTGATGTTTTCTCAAGGCATTCATTTCCATCTGTTTAGTTCTGATTTTTATTGAATTATTGTCTTCATTTAAATTTCTTTTTGTATTTGTCTGATTGAATTTTTAAATGAGTTGTTCTGTTCCATGGAATTTTTTCCACTTCACCAAAACTGGTTTGGATTTATTTTCTTTTTCCAATTCACTAATTCTATTTTCCTGGGAATTATTTACCTTTTCCAATTCATAAATTCTGTTTTTCAGGGAATTGTTTTCTTTTTTCCACTCTATCTTTTAATGAGTTATATGCCTTGTCCAAACCCTTTTGCAAGGTTTTCCTTTCCTTTCCCCATTCTTCTTCTAGCTCTCTTTTAAGATCTTTTTAAATTTCTTCAGTGAGAGCCTTATGTGGTGGAGCCTTGTGTGAGGCTTCAGCTAGAGACAATCTACTTTCAGTTGTTTCAGAATTTGAAATCTGCTCTCTTTTGCTATAGAAGCTATCTATAGTTAGAGCTTGATTTGCCATTTTATTCATTAAAAACAAACAAACTTATATCACCAACAAAATGCAACAGCAATAGATACAAAGAGAAATTCCATTCCTAATGTTGAGAGTATAAAATATTTGGGAATCCATCTACCAAATAAAAGTCAGGAATTATATGAGCAAAATTACGAAACACTTGCCACAAAAATAAAGTCAGATTTAAATAAGTGGAAAGACATTCAGTGCTCTTGGATAGGCCGAGCAAATATAATAAACATGACAACACTCCCCAAACTAATCTATTTATTTAGTGCTATACCAATCAGACTCACAAAAAACTATTTTAATGACCTAGAAAAAATAACAACAAAATTCATATGGAAGAATAAAAGGTTGAGAATTGCAAGGCAACTAATGAAAAAAAAGTCAGATGAAGGTGGTCTAGGTGTACCTGATCTAAAGCTATATTATATAGCAGCAGTCACTAAAACCATTTGATATTGGCTAAGAAATAGACAACTAGATCAGTGGAACAGATTAGGTACAAAGGACAAAAAAGGGTACATCTATAACAATCTAGTCTTTGACAAACCCAAAGATACCAACATTAGGGATAAAAATTCATTATTTGAAAAAAACTGTTGGGAAAACTGGAAAGTAGTATGGCAGAAATTAGATATGGATCCACACTTAACACCATTTACCAAGATAAGATCAAAATGGGTCCATGATTTAGGCATAAAGAATGAGATCATAAATAGATTAGAGGAAAAGAGAATAGTCTACCTCTGAGACCTGTGGAGGAGGAAGGAATTTATGACCAGAGAAGAACTAGAGTTCATTATTGATCACAAAATAGAAGATTTTGATTGCATTAAACTAAAAAGTTTCTGTACAAACAATACTAATGCAAATAAGAATAGAAGGGAAGTAACAAATTGGGAAAATATATTTACAGTTAAAGGTTCTGATAAATGTCTCATTTCCAAAATATATAGAGAACTGACCCTAATTTATAAGAAATCAAACCATTCTCCAATTGATAAATGGTCAAAGGATATGAACAGACAATTCTCAGATTATGATATTGAAAACTATATCCACTAATATGAAAGAGTGTTCCAAATCACTACTGATCAGAGAAATGAAACTTAAGACAAACTCTGAGATACCACTACACACCTGTCAGATTGGCTAAGATGACAGGAACAAATAATGATGAATGTTGGAAGGGATGTGGGAAAACTGGGACACTAATACATTGTTGGTGGAGTTGTGAAAGAATCCAACCATTCTGGAGAGCAATTTGGAACAATGCTCAAAAAGTTATCAAACTGTGCATACCCTTTGATCCAGCATTGCTGCTATTGGGCTTATATCCCAAAGAAATACTGAGGAGGGGAAAGGGGACCTGTATTTGCCAAAATGTTTGTGGCAGCTCTTTTCATAGTGGCTAGAAAACTGGAAGATGAATGGATGTCCACCAATTGGAGAATGGTTGGGTAAATTATGGTATATGAAGGTTATGGAATATTACTGCTCTCTAAGACATGACCAGCAGGAGGAATACAAAGAGGCTTGGAAAGACTTACATCAACTGATGCTGAGTGAAATGAATAGAACCAGAAGATCGCTGTACACTTCAGTGCTATATGAAGATGTATTTTTGATGGAAGGGGATATCTTCAACATAAAGAAGATCCAACTCACTTTCAGTTGATCAATGATGGACAGAAACAACTACATCCAGAGAAGGAACACTGGGAAGTGAATGTAAAGTGTTAGCACTTTATCTACCCAGGTTCCTTATATCTTTTGAATCTAATACTTAATTTGCAACAAGAAAATGGTATTTACACACATATATTGTATCTAGATTATACTGTAACACATGTAAAATGTAT
Source organism: Sminthopsis crassicaudata (assembly GCF_048593235.1). Lineage (NCBI taxonomy): Eukaryota > Metazoa > Chordata > Mammalia > Dasyuromorphia > Dasyuridae > Sminthopsis > Sminthopsis crassicaudata. The sequence continues at coordinate 303,750,994 of NC_133617.1, read as the reverse complement.
GGGATTGCCTGGAGGGAGTAAAGGGAGGGAAGGGATAATTTGGAAAAATGATTACAAGGGATAATGCTATAAAAACATTACTCATGCATATAATAATTATAATAAAGTGACTTTGTTTTTCAGTAAAAAAAAAGATTTAATCATTAATGAGGAGTCCTTGGCTTCATGCGTTTATATCAGTTCCCTGAATATCTTAGCTATGATTTTTTTATCAGATATTTATCACAAAGATTTTTCTGGATATGTTTTTTCTCCTTATTGTGGTTTCTTTGATATTTTGTGCACAGTAGTTTCTTTTTTCAATTATATATAAATTTTTTTTTCTTTTTTGAAAAAAAATACATAAAAACAAACAAACAAATAATCAAACAAACTGGGGTCTACTTTTGGGGCAATTAGGACTTTTGCAAGCTTCCTAAACAGGAAGTGGCAGAGAAGTGGCAGTGAAAGAGCATTGGTTGCACTGGAATCAATGGCTTTGCTGGGATTGTGGTGACTCACTCCCAGTGCTGGATGGGTGTGGCCATGTCCATGAGACTTGGTGCTTTGGGGTACACTCTTTACCCTCTGTGTTTATGTTGGAAGTTTTATAACTTCTCTACTGATATCCTGGCTTGTAACTAGAGCAGAGTAGCCAACACTATGGGTGGAGCCCTCCTTGCAGATTTTCCACCCCAGAAGACCATACCCAACTGTTAGTCTGTATAGCCTGTGCTGATCTCCATACTCTGTCTGTGCCTGTGCCTTGTCTGGCCTACTCCATTGCCCATGAATGACCAAAACAGACCTTTTCTGGCGATCTTTGAGATTATCTTCTGTTGGTAATGTGTTGTACTCCCAATATTTGTGGGTTCTGATAGTCCAGCACTAATTTAGAGGGAAAATTTTATAAATAGTTTGAGGGTGGAAGAGTAGCTCAGAAAGAAACATGTGTCCTTGCTGTCATCTTGGTTTTGCCCCCTCATCCACTGAATCTTTAGCTATCATCAGTCATCCTAATTGTCCTGCCACAGAACTGTTATGACTGGAAAAGAGACTGTTGCTGACTTTGTGTAACTTTTTCTCATTAAAATCTAATTCATGCATGAATCAAAAGATATCACCCATATCTTTTTTTACCTACTTCAAAGTCCTGTGACAAAATTCAAGTGATTAAGCAACAACTATAATTTGATTGGGATTCACAGATAATCGGGGTATAGGGTCATCATCTTAACAGAAGTAGCAATGGGGTTTGGCAACCCCTCTGTACCTGACCAGCTTTTTAAAGGTTATACTGCTCAATTCTTGGAATGAGGAAGGTGTTATAAAAAGTGTCCTAAAATTTGTCCACTTACTCAATCTTGGCTTAATTACTGCAGGACTTAAGGAATCCCATCCTGTGGTCAAATCACAAAAAATATACAAAAATTTTTGCAAAGATGATTCCATTCAGCATCAGTACATGGATTATGTACACTCTTATGGAATACATGAAATCTAGTATTCTCGAAATATTAACAACTTTCATTGCAAGAGAACTCAGCAAGTATTACATCCAAAGATCAGACTTTAGTGAAACAAATCTGGGCAGCTTACCAAAGTTAGATTTGGGCAGGTTTTTTTTTGGTTTGTTTTTGTTTTTGTTTTTGTTTTTGTTTTTGTTTTTGTTTTGTTTTGTTTTGTTTTTTGTTATTTTTGTTTGCTTTGTTTTTTTTTTTTTTTTTTTTTTTTTTTTTTTTTGTTTTCCTGGAATGGCTGCAGTGAAGAGGATCACAGTAAAACTAATGTAAATTTTTCAATCAAAACTACTCTAGTAGGAACAACTAGCTGGTAGGGTGGATAAAACACTGGGCCTAGAATCAGGAGGACCAATCATTTAATCTTGATTTCCTTGCAATAAAACAAAACAAAACAAAACAAAACAAAAAAACTAATTAAGTCAACCAGTTTGTACACTTACCAAAAAAGAGTGAATGATGACAAGTTCATGACAATGCAATTGTCACTTGCAGGAAGCAAGCATGGCACCATCACTAAATACTACTATGCTCCCACCATGATGAATCCTAACAAGGTTAACTTTTTTTTTTTCACAAAGACATATAGACACTCATCATTAATGTACCAAAAGAGGGGAAGTTTATAACTCTTGGAGACTTTAATGTCTGAGTAGGCATAGGCATGGCAAAGAGTCCTTGACAGTAATGAAGTTAGAAACAGGAACAGTAATGGTCACCTATTATTAAAGACTCCTGTGTCCCTTGATTTTCTTATAACAATACTGCTTCCATTTACCTAAATACAATAAAACTTCATGGATAAATTCTGTAGCAAACACTGGGATTTTTAATGAACATGTTTTCATAAGAAAAAGAGACAGACAGGATATGAGTGATTAGGGCAATGTGTGAGAGTACTGAATTGACCATAGATGCATTTTCCAAACTAAATATTCACATTCAAAAAAAGTAGTGACTATAGTACAAGATGGCTACTAATAGATTAATGTCAACAGTTTAAAGTGCATTTGGGTAGGAAAATGCCATAGCTAACTTGAAGAGAAAGTTGAACCAAGACACATTAGGCATAGTGGAGCAGAAAAGGAGTGAACAACTTTCAAAGATTTGGTTTTAGTGCATTTACTCATCTGGATCAGAACACATGCAAGAATCAAGATTAAGTTGTTGAAAAAAGATAAACAGAAATTGATAAATAAAAAATAATGAAAACCACACAGGGTAAACAGAAAGATACTTCATCTGTCTCTAAGAAGGTAGCAGTTCATAAAAAGTAAAGTGCAAGAGAAGGATAGATAGATACAAGATTCTTGACTCAATAAGAAGGCAGATGAAATTAAGGTTTATGCTGCTACTAACAGTACAAACTATTTTATGATATCCTAAAGACTATTTATGGGTATATAGTGCATCTCAACTACTCAGTGCTGTTAGAGCCACATTGATGAGCGTTAAGGACATGATCCTGGAAATGATCGACAGAACACTTTCATAATGTTCTCAAACAGACTATCAGTCAAACCTGAAGCCATTGATAGTTTACTTCAGGTTGAAGTCAGTCCTTGTCTAGCTGAAGTTCCAAGTGAAGGAGAGGTTTTGAATGTCATTAGGCTTCTCCTCTATAGCAAAGCAACTGATGCTGATTTGATTGCACCTGAGATTTATAGGAGTGCAGTTCAGTGTTTACACAAAATCTAAATGAAATTTTAAAGACAGAAGAATGACTAGGCTACTGATGGGATGGGTTAGATATCTTACAATTTCACGAAATAATTTGTTTTGTGTACTATGCCAAAGTCCATAAAGAAAGCTTGGGAATCTGTGAAGGAGAGATTTTGGGTGGGGTGGGGGCCCCCAGGGATGCATGCATTTATCAGACCAAAATTTTCTCTGGGGAGGGGGCCATTTCATATTAGTCTTTAAAACAGAAGACTCTTCCCCTGAAGATGAATTCCAGTCTATCCTATTTTCTTTTTCTTTTTTTTTATTATATATATATATATATATATATATATATATATATATTTATAATATTATCCCTTGTATGAATTTTTCCAAATTAACCCCCCCCTCCCTCTATTCCCTCCCCCCGATGACAGGCAATCCCATACATTTTACGTGTGTTACAATATAGTCTAGGTACAATACATGTGTGTGAATATCATTTTCTTGTTGCACAATAAACATTAGAATCCGAAGGTACATGCAACCTGGGCAGACAGATATTAGTGCTAACAATTTACATTCATTTCCCAGTGTTACTTCTCTGGTTGTAGTTATTTCTGTCCATCATTGATCAACTGGAAGTGAGTTGGCTCTTCTTTATGTTGAAGATTTCCACTTCCATCAGAATACATCCTCATACAGTATTGTTGTTGAAGTGTACAGTGATCTTCTGGTTCTGCTCATTTCACTCAGCATCAGTTGATTTAAGTCTCTCCAGGCCTCTCTGTATTCCTCCTGCTGGTCATTTCTTACAGAGCAATAATATTCCATAACCTTCATATACCACAATTTACCCAACCATTCTCCAACTGATGGACATCCATTCATCTTCCAGTTTCTAGCTACAACAAAAAGAGCTGCCACAAACATTTTGGCACATATATGTCTCTTTCCGCTCTTTAGTATTTCTTTGGGATATAATCCGAGTAGTAGCGCTGCTGGGTCAAAGGGTATGCACAGTTTGATAACTTTTTGGGCATAATTCCAGATTGCTCTCCAGAATGGCTGGATTCTTTCGCAACTCCACCAGCAATGTATCAGTGTCCCAGTTTCCCCACAGCCCCTCCAACATTCATCGTTATTTGTTCCTGTCATCTTAGCCAATCTGACAGGTGTGTAGTGGTATCTCAGAGTGGTCTTAATTTGCATTTCTCTGATCAGTAGTGATTTGGAACACTCTTTCATTTGAGTGGATATAGTTTCAATTTCTTCCTCTGAGAATTGTCTGTTCATATCCTTTGACCATTTAGTCTATCCTATTTTCAAAATAAGGTTCTATAGTGAGGTTCTTCTTTGCCAGTTCTTTTTTTTTTTTTTTTTTTAAGAAAAGTATTAGTTCACACAATCATGAGTTCATGGAATGGTGCCTTGAGCTTCACATCAATTCTTGACTCTGATTTAAAACTCCAAACCAAAATCTCTACCTTCTGACAAGTGCCAGCAACCAGAAGTAACACTGCCCACTGTCTCTGGACTCACTAGATGTACTGGTTCCCTCTAGCCCAGTATTATGTTTTTGCAGCATAGCAGATGTTCTTCAGTCTTTCAAGACTCACACCCTGACTCTGCATACTATCCAGTAGGAGAAAGGGTTTGGGGTTCCTGCTTTGGTTCCAAACAATCCCAGATAGCTTAGGAGGTCCTCACTTGCTGTTTCTATGCAAACTAGTCTCCAGGTTTTTGCCCTTCACACTGGTTAATCCTCAGCCTGGAGTCTTCTTTCTGGTCATTTTGGGTTATCTAAGGAAGACCCCCCTCTGTTCTACCCTAAATCTTCTTTGTGTTCCACTATTCTTTGTTAGTCCAGAGACACAAATTTGTTCTTTTTGTGAGGGAAATCTGGAAAGCTTCCCAGAATGCTCCTTCCCATTCCAGTATTTGTGCCAAGAAAATCACAAATGGGGTCACAAATGTGTATCTCAAATTGGTCATCATTTAATCAAAAAGCTAGAGAGATATCTAGGAGAAAAGCAGAAGTTTATTGTAGTACTCATGAGAATTGGGTGTCCCTCCCCAGCAATTGAAAAGAGGAGGCACTTTTGGGGACAGGTTTGAAATTTTAAATAGTCCCTACTTCAAATACCCCATCCCAACACTGACCATCATCCTTATTAGCTGAGGGTCTTACATTCTAAACATGGGAACTAGCCAAGAAATTGAACTTGTCCAAGAAGTACATAGTTGCCCATATTTGATCAAAATAGGGAGAAAATGATGTCATGGGAATATAGAAGGAAGGGGACTTAAGTATGTCCTTGAGTCAATGCTCAAGGAGGCCTACTCCAACTCTGAAATAGATGAAGCCTTATTCAATTTTCCTCAACTGTGTTGAGAGATCTCACCTCATCTCGTTCACAAAAGATCAGAAATGATTAATTAAATCAACTACAATAACTCACTCCTGGTGTTTATGTAATGCTGGAGAAACTGAGGCAAGATAGAGATTAAAGAGTTTTTAAGGTAGAGATTTAGTGGGATCAAATGGATCCATGCTTTGGTGCCAGGGCTGAATGAGACTCTTGTCTACCAGAATCCAACAAGGAATGTAGGATACAAAGTTTCTTTTATAAGGTAACAAGAACAATAACATAATGAGGACAGGCACCTGGGATGGATCTGACATAATGGGGGGGAGGCATTGGAGAGGGAGAGGCACCTGATAGTCTAATTAATTGGGATGGGAAGAAGCACTTAATAATTCTTTTTTTTAAATTAATTATATGAGTATAATTTTTTTACAGTACATATGCATGAGTAATTTTTTTTTTTTACAACATAATCCCTTGTATTCATTTTTCCAAATTGTCCCCTTCCTCCTTCTACTCTCTCCCTTAGATGACAGGCAATCCCATACATATAAAATGTGTTACAGTATAATCTAGATACAATATATATGTGTAAAACCAAATTACTTGTTGCACGGTAAGAATTGGATTACAAAGGTATAAGAAACCTGGGTAGAAAGACAATAGTGCAAACAATTTACATTCAATTCCCAGTGTTCCTTCTCTGGGTGTAGCTGTTTCTATCCATCATTGATAAACTGAAAGTGAATTAGATCTTCTTTGTGTTGAAGATATCCACTTCAATCAGAATATATCTTCATAGAGTATCTTTATTGAAATGTGTAGTGATCTGGTTCTGCTCATTTCACTCAGCCTCAGTTCACTTAAGATTCTCCAAGACTCTCTGTATTCATCTTGCTGGTCATTTCTTGTAGAGCAATAATATTCCAAAACATTAATATACCATAATTTACCCAACCATTCTCCAAATGATGGACATCCATTCATTTTCCAGTTTCTAGCCACTACAAAAAGAGTTGCCACAAACATTTTGGCACAGACCCTTTCCCTTCTTTAGTATTTCTTTGGGATATAAGCACAGTGGTAGCACTGCTGGATCAAAGGGTATGCACAGTTTGATAACTTTTTGGGCATAGTTCCAAATTGCTCTCCAGAATGGCTGAATTCTTTCACAACTCCACAACAATACATCACTGTCCTAGTTTCTCCACATCCCCTTCAACATTCATCATTATTTTTTCCTGTCATCTTAGCCAATCTGACAGGAGTGTAGTGGTATCTCAGAGTTTCTCTGATCAGTAGTGATTTGGAACACTCTTTTATATGAGTGGAAATAGTTTCAATTTCATCATCTGAAAATTATCTGTTCATATCCTTTGACCATTTATCAATTAGAGAATGGTTTGATTTTTTATCAATTAGAGTCAGTTCTCTATACATTTTGGAAATGAGGCCTTTATCAGAACCTTTAGTGTAAAAACATTTTCCCAATTTGTTACTTCCCTTTTAATCTTGTTTGCATTAGTTTTGTTTATACAAAAGCTTTTTAATTTGATGTAATCAAAATCCTCTATTTTGTGATCAATAGTCTCTAGTTCTCCTTTGCTCATAAATTCTTTTCTCCTCCACAAGTCTGAGAGGTAAACTATCCTATGTTCCTCTAATCTATTTATGATCTCATTCTTTATCCCTAAATCATGGACCCATTTTGATCTTATCTTGGTATATGGTATTAAGTGTGGGTCCATATCTAATTTCTGCCATACTAATTTCCAGTTTTCCCAACAGTTTTTTTCAAATAATGAATTCTTATCCCAAAAGTTGGTATCTTTGGGCTTGAAAACACTAGATTGCTATAGTTCTATATTACTTGGTCCTGTGAACCTAACCTGTTCCACTGATCAATTAGTTTATTTCTTAGCCAATACCAAATGGTTTTGGTGACTGCTGCTTTATAATACAGCTTTAGATCAGGTACAGCAAGACCACCTCAATCTGATTTTTTTTTCAGTAATTCCCTTGAAATTCTTGATCTTTTTGTTCTTCCATATGATTTTTTTTGTTATTTTTTCTAGGTCATTAAAATAGTTTCTTAAGAGTCTGATTAGAATAGCACTAAATAAATAGATTAATTTAGGGATTATTGTCATCTTTATTATATTTGCTTGGCCTATCCAAGAGCACTCAATGTCTTTCCAATTATTTAAATCTAACTTTATTTTTGTGGCAAGTGTTTTGTAATTTTGCTCATATAATTCCTGACTTTTCTTTGGTTGATGGATTCCCAAATATTTTATACTCTTGATAGTTGTTTTGAATGGAATTTCTCTTTGTATCTCTTGCTTTTGCATTTTGTTGGTGATGTATAAAAATGCTGAGTATTTATGTGGATTTATTTTGTATCCAGCAACTTTGCTAAAGTTGTGAATTATTTTAAATAACTTTTTATTAGAATCTCTGGGGTTTTCTAAGTATACCATCATATCATCTGCAAGGAGTGATAGTTTGATTTCCTCATTACCTACTCTTATTCCTTTAATCTCTTTCTAAACTTGTAGAGGCTAGCATTTCTAATACAATATTGGATAGTAATGGTGATAGTGGGCAAACTAGTTTCACTCCTGATCTTACTGGGAAAGGTTCCAGTTTATCCCCATTACATATGATGATTACTGATGGTTTTAAATATATGCTTGTAACTATTTTAAGGAATAGTCCATTTATTCCTATACTCTCAAATGTTGTTAGTATGAATGGATGTTGCATTTTATCAAATGTTTTTTTTTCTGCATCTATTGAGATGACCCTATGGTTTTTATTAATTTGATTATTAATATGGTCAATTATACTAATAGTTTCCCTAATATTAAACCAGCCCTGCATCCCTGGTATATATATCCTACTTGATCATACTATATTATCCTGGGGATGATTTACTTTAGTCTTTTTGCTAATATCTTATTTAAGATTTTAGCATAAATATTCCTTAAGAAGATTGGTCTATAGTTTTCTTTCTGAGTTTTCACTCTACCTGGTTTAGGTATCAGTACCATGTCTGTATCACAAAATTAATTTGGTAGGACTCCTTCATCCCTATTTTTTTCAAATAGTTTATATAACATTGGGGCTAATTGTTCTTTAAATGTTTGGTAGAATTCACATATAAATCCATCTGGTCCTGGGGCTTTTTTGGGGGGAGTTTGTTAATAGCTTGTTCTATTTCTTTTTCTGAAATGGGACTACTTAAGCAATTTACTTCATCCTCTGTTAATTTGGGAAGCCTTTATTTTTGGAGGTAGTGATCCATTTCACTTAAGTTATCAAATTTATTGGCATATATTTGGCCAAGGTAACGCCTTATAATTGCTCTAATTTCCTCTTCATTGGTGGAAAAATCCCTCTTTTCATTTTTAAGATTAACAATTTGATTTTCCTTTTTCCTTTTTTGATCAGATTTACCAAAGGTTTATCTATTTTATTGGCTTTTTCATAAAACACACTCTCAGTTTTATTTATTAATTCAATAGTTTTTTTTTTTAACTTTCAATATTATTGATTGCTCCTTTTAATTTTAGAATTTCAAGTTTAATATTTGGTAAGGGGTTTTTAATTTGGACTTTTTCTAGCTTTTTAAGTTGAAGGCCCAATTCATTGATCTTCTCTTTCTTAATTTTATTCAAGTAAGCCTCTAAAGATATAAAAATTCCCCTTATTACCACTTTAGCTGCATCCCACAAATTTTGGTATTATGTCTCCTCATTGTCATTATCTTGGGTGAAATTATTAATTGTTTGTATAATTTGCTGCTTCACCTAATCATTCTTTGAGATGAGATTATTTAGTTTCCAATTACTTTTTGGTCTATTTACCTCTAACATTTTGTTGAATCTAATTTTTATTGCATCGTGTTCTGAAAATAAATCATTTACTATTTCTGCCTTCCTGCATTTAATTTTGAGATCTTTATGTCCTAATATATGGTCTTTTGTATATGTTCCATCTACTGCTGAGAAGAAAGAATACTCCTTTTTATCACCATTCAGTTTTCTCCAAAGATCTACCATATTTAATTTTTCTAATGCTTTATTTACCTCCTTAATTTCTTTCTTATTTGTTTTGTGGTTTGATTTATCTAGTTGTGAGAGTGCAAGTTTGAGATCTCCCATTATTATAGTTTTGCTGTCTATTTCTTCTTGCAACTCTCTTAACTTTTCCTTTATGAAGTTAGATGCTATACCACTTGGTGCATATATATATATATTTAGTATTGATATGTCTTCATTGTCTATGCTACCATTTAACAGGATATAGTTTCTTTCCTTATCTCTTTTAATTAGATCAATTTCTGCTTTTGCTTGATCTGAGATAATGATGGCTACCCCTGCTTTTTTGACTTCTCTTGAATCATAATAGATTCTGCTCCAGCCTTTTACCTTTACTCTGTAAGTATCTCCCTGCTTTAAATGTGTTCCCTGTAAGCAACATATTGTAGGGTTTTGACTTTTGATAGTCTGCTATCTGCCTTTGTTTAATAGGAGAGTTCATCTCATTCACATTTACAGTTAAAATGACTAATTCTGTATTTCCTGCCATCATATTATGCTCAGATTATGCTTTTTTTTTCCCCCCCGTTGTCCCTCCTGAACCCCTTCCCCAGAAACTTATGGGTCCCGCTTGTGTCAAGTAGCCCTCCCTTTTTAGTATCCCTCCACCCTCTTTTTAAATCCCTTCTCCTTTCTTTTACCCTTTCCTTATTACTCTTTTCCTTTTACCTTTTCCTCTCCCCCCTTTTAATGAGGTGAGAGAGAATTCTCTGAAAAAAAAGTATTTCAATTATTAACTCTTTGAACCTACTCTGATGAGAGTAAGATTCACACAATGTTTCTCCACCTCTCTAAATTCCCTCAGATATGATAAGTTTTCTTTGCCTCTTCCTGGGATGTAGTTTCCCTCTTTTTATCTCCCCTTAACCATTTTCTGATACTATCACCTTTCCCTTTCTACTTCCCTTTTTTATGTTGTATCAGTAAAATCAAATTATACATGTGGACTTTCTGTATAGCCACAACAGAAATACTGTTCTCAAGAGTTCCTTTTACCTTATTCTGCTTCTCTTGAGTCTTGTGGATGGAGATCAATTGTGGATGGAGATCAATTTTTTTGTTTAAGTCTGTTTTTTTTTTTTTTTTTTTTTCTTAGAAACCAATAAAATCCCTCTGTTTCATTAAATGTCCATATCTTCTTCCATGGAAGAAAATGCTAAACTTAGCTGGGTAGTTTGTTCCAAGTTCTTTTGACTTTCAGAATATCTGATTCCAGGACCTTCAATCCTTTAATGTGGATGCTGCCAGGTCTTGAGTGACCCTTATTGTGGCACCTCCATATATGAATTGTTTTTTTCCTGGCTGCTTGCAATATTTTTTCTTTAGTTTGATAGTTCTGCAGCTTAGCCACAATATTCCATGGAATTTTTTTTAAGAGTCTTTTTCAGAAGGTGTTCGATGAATTCTTCCAATGCCTATTTTCCCTTCTGTTTCTATTGTCTCTGGAAAGTTCTCTTTGATGATTTCCTCTAAAATAGAATCTAGGCTCTTTTTCTTTTCATCATAATTTTTGGGAAGTCCAATGATCCTCAGATTATCTCTTTTAGATCTATTTTCCAGGTCTATAGATTTCCCCAATAAATATTTGACGTTAGTCTCCAGCTTTTCATTTTTTTTTTTTTTTATTTTGTTTGACTGATTCTTGGTGTCTCAATGAATCATCCATTTCTATTTGTTCAGTCCTGATTTTCAATGAGTTATTTTCTTAATTCAATTTTTTTAGTTCTTTTTGTATATGTCCTATTGAGTTGTTAAATTAAGTATTTTGCAGACTTCCGGCCAAGATGGCGGCGTGGAGGCAGACAGCTGCTTGAGCTCCTCGTTTTCTCTCAGAACTTAATTCATGACAAGCCTCTGACTTAATGCTTGACCCAGAAAGAAATCCACAAATAATCACCAAGAGAAGACATCCTTGAAAGTCGCCAGAAAAGGTCTGTGTTTGCTCGGGGGAGGGTCAATCAGACTGGGCACAGACTGAGGGCAGGCAGCCAGAGCAAGACAGGCAGCTCACACAGCTCAGACCAGAGGGGGAGGGGTGTGATCTCTGCCGTTTCTGTGAAAAGGCTTTTGCCCCAGTGTGGATGCTCTGTCTTGGCAGCAAGCCAGGAGCAGCTGAGAGGGTATAAACACCGGAGGTGAAGATTAAAACCCCAGAAAGCCAGCATCTCTCAGAGCCTGGCCACCCCCAACCCCCACCTGGACTGACTCGGTGCGTTCTCGGAGCCTCAGAGCGCAGACTCAGTACAGTCATTGCTGTTCTTTTAGTGGCTCTCTGCTGCCCTACCCCCAGTCTGTAGAGGAAGCCCATTAATACCATCCAGCCCCATCCCCCGCAAAACAGACCAATTGTTTCTCTTGTCAGTTTGTTTTCTTTGATTCCTACTCTGACAAAATGAACAAAAAATTCAAAAGGGCTCTAACCATTGACAGCTTCTGTGTGGAGAGGGAGCAGACTTCAAATGCTGAGGAGACTAGGAACAGACTGTCCCCAGATGTATCCCCTGGGAGGGATATAAGCTGCTCCTCAATACAAAAGAACCTCATAGAGGAAATCAAAAAGGCTATCACAAGAGAGCTGGAAGAGAAATGGGAAAAGGAAAGGGAAGCTTGGCAAGAGAGCCTGGAGAAGTCATCCCATGCATTCAAAGACAGAGTGGATAAAGAAATCAAATCATTGAGAAACAAGATTAGTGAGCTGGAAAAGGTAAACAACTCCAAGGAAAACAGGATTAGTGAGCTGGAAAAAGAAATCAGCTCTCTAAAAAATAAAATGGATAAAATGGAAAAAAAATTCCATAGAAGATAAAAACTCAATTGGACAATTACAAAGAGATATAAAAAAAGTGAGTGAAGAAAATACATCATTGAAAATTAGACTGGAACAAGTAGAAATGAATGACTCAAGGAGAAACCAAGAGGTAGTCAAGCAAAACCAGAGAAATGAAACAATTGAAAAGAATGTCAAGTACCTTACCAGAAAGACAACAGACCTGGAAAACAGATCCAGGAGAGACAATTTGAGAATAATCGGACTCCCTGAAAAATGGGAGGAAAAAAAGAGCTTGGACACCATTTTCGAGGAAATTATCAAAGAGACCTGCCCAGACATTCTGGAAACAGAGGGTAAAATAGACATTGAAAAAATTCATCGATCACCTACTGAAAGGGACCCTAAAATCAAAACACCAAGAAATATAGTGGCCAAGTTAAAGAACCATCAGACAAAGGAAAAGATATTGGAAGCTGCTAGAAAAAAACAATTCAGATATGGAGGATCCACAATAAGGATAACCCAGGATCTAGCAGCGTCCACATTAAAAGAACGAAAGGCCTGGAACATGATATTCCGAAAGGCTAAGGAACTCGGTATGCAGCCAAGAATAACTTACCCAGCAAGAATGAGCATCATTTTCCAGGGAAGAAGATGGACATTTAACAAAATAAATGAATTCCATCTATTTTTGATGAAAAAACCAGACCTACATAAAAGGTTTGATCTTCAAATACAGAACTCAAGAGATTTCTAAAAAGGTAAAAAGAAATCTTGAGAACTATACTTCTGTCAAAAAATTATGTAAAGAACATATGTACAATTTGTCTTAGAAACTAGAGGTGGAAAGGAGATTATATCATAAAAAAGTGTAACGTGGTGGTACTACATCTCATGAAGAGGCAAAGGTAACTTATTATATCTGAGAGAAAGAAAGGAGGGAGATGAACATAGCGTGTATCAATAGACATATTCGATTTATGGTGAAACTTCTTCCAATTCATTGAAAAGTGAAAGGGAAGGAGTAAGCTAAGGGGAAGGGAATACAGTAATTTCGAGGAAAAGGGGTAAAATAAGGGGAGGATCTTTAAGGTGGGGGAGGGATCCTAAAAAGGGAGGGCTGTGAATAGCAAGTGGTGTTCACCAGTTTAATACTGGATAGGAGAGTAAAAGGGAAGGAATGGGGAAAAGCATAAGCAGGTGTTAATAGGATGGCAAGCAATATAGAATAAGTCCTTCTAACCATAAATGTGAATGAGGCAAACTGCCTCATAAAGAGGAAGCAGTTAGCAGACTGGATTAAAAGTCAGAATCCTACTATATGTTGTTTACAGGAAACACACCTGAAACAGGGTGAGACATTCAAACTAAAAGTAAAAGGCTGGAGCAGAATCTATTATGCTTCAGGCAAAACCAAAAAAGCAGGAGTAGCCATCCTCATCTCAGATCAAGCAAAAACAAAAATTGATCTAATTAAAAGAGATAAGGAAGGGCATTATATCCTGCTAAAGGGCAGCATCAATAGTGAAGCAGTATCAATATTAAACATGTATGCACCAAGTGGTGCAGCATCTAAATTTTTAAAAGAGAAATTAAGAGAGCTGTAAGAGGAAATAGATAGCAAAACTATAATAGTGGGAGATCTCAACCTTGCACTCTCAGAATTAGATAAATCAAACCACAAAATAAATAAGAAAGAAGTCAAAGAGGTAAATAGAATACTAGAAAAGTTTGATATGATAGATCTTTGGCGAAAGCTAAATGGAGACAGAAAGGAATATACTTTCTTCTCAGCAGTTCATGGAACCTATACAAAAATTGATCATATAATAGGGCATAAAAACCTCAAAATCAAATGCAGTAAGGCAGAAATAGTAAATGCATCCTTTTCAGACCATAATGCAATCAAAATAACATTTAATAAAAAGCCAGGGGAAAATAGACCAAAAAATATTTGGAAACTTAATAATCTTATACTAAAGAATGATTGGGTAAAACAGCAAATCATAGACATAATTAATAACTTCACCCAAGAAAATGACAATAATGAGACATCATACCAAAATGTGTGGGATACAGCCAAAGCAGTAATAAGGGGAAGTTTTATATCTCTACAGGCCTACTTGCATAAAATAGAGAAAGAGAGGGCCAACGAATTGGGCTTACAACTAAAATTGCTAGAAAAGGAACAAATTAAAAACCCCCAGACAAACAAAAAACTTGAAATTCAAAAAATAACAGGTGAGATTAATAAAATTGAAAGTAAAAAAACTATTGAATTAATTAATAAAACTAAGAGTTGGTTTTATGAAAAAACCAACAAAATAGACAAACCCTTAGTAAACCTGATTAAAAAAAGGAAAGAGAAAAAGCAAATTGATAGTCTTGAAAATGAAAAGGGTGAACTTACCACTAATGAAGAGGAAATTAGAACAATAGTTAGGAGCTACTTTGCTCAACTTTATGCCAATAAATTCGATAACTGAAATGAAATGGAAGAATACCTTCAAAAATATATCTTGCCCAGATTAACAGAGGAAGAAGTAAGTAGTCTAAATAGTCCCATCTCAGAAAAAGAAATAGACCAAGCTATTAACCAACTTCCTAAGAAAAAGTCCCCAGGACCAGATGGATTTACAGGTGAATTCTACCAAACATTTAAAGAACAACTAACTCCAATGCTATGTAAACTATTTGAAAAAATAGGGATTGAAGGAGTCCTACCAAATTCCTTCTATGACACAGACATGGTACTGATACCTAAACCAGGTAGATTGAAAACTGAGAAAGAAAACTATAGACCAATTTCCTTAATGAATATTGATGCTAAAATCTTAAATAAGATATTATCAAATAGACTTCAGAAAATCATCCCCAGGATAATACACTATGACCAAGTGGGATTTATACCAGGAATGCAGGGCTGGTTTAATATTAGGAAAACTATTAGTATAATTGACCATATTAATAATCAAATTAATAAAAACCTTATGATCATCTCAATAGATGCAGAAAAGGCATTTGATAAAATCCAACATCCATTCCTACTAAAAACGCTTGAGAGTATAGGAATAAATGGACTATTCCTTAAAATAATAAGGAGCATATATTTAAAACCTTCAGTAAACATCATATGTAATGGTGATAAACTAGAACCTTTCCCTGTAAGATCAGGAGTGAAACAAGTTTGCCCACTATCACCATTACTATTCAATATAGTACTAGAAACGCTAGCCTCGGCAATAAGAGCCGAGAAAGAGATTCAAGGAATTAGAGTAGGAAATGAGGAAATCAAACTATCAAACTTTGCAGATGACATGATGGTATACTTAGAGAACCCCAAAGACTCTGCTAAAAAGCTATTAGAAATAATTCAAAAGTTTAGCAAAGTGGCAGGATACAAAATAAATCCACATAAATCCTCAGGATTTTTATACATTACCAACACAATCCAACAGCAAGAGATACAAAGAGAAATTCCATTCAAAATAACAATCGATAGTATAAAATATTTGGGAATATATCTAACAAAGGAGAGTCAGGAATTATATGAGCAAAATTACAAAACACTTGCCACAAAAATAAATTCAGATTTAACTAATTGGAAAGACATTCAGTGTTCTTGGATAGGCCGAGCAAATATAATAAAGATGACAATACTCCCCAAACTAATCTATTTATTTAGTGCTATACCAATCAGACTCCCAAGAAACTATTTTAATGACCTTGAAAAAATAACAACAAAATTAATATGAAAGAATAAAAGGTCGAGAATTTCAAGGGAACTAATGAAAAAAAAAGTCAGAGGAAGGTGGTCTAAGTGTACCTGATTTAAAGCTATATTATATAGCAACAGTCACCAAAACCATTTGGTATTGGCTAAGAAATAGACTAGTTGATCAGTGGCATAGGTTAGGTTCACAGGGCAAGATAGTGAATAAAAATAGCAATCTTATCTTTGACAAACCCAAAGATCCCAAATTTTGGGATAAGAATTCATTATTTGACAAAAACTGCTGGGAAAACTGGAAATTAGTATGGCAGAAACTAGGCATGGACCCACATTTAACACCACATACTAAGATTAGATCAAAATGGGTCCAAGATTTAGGCATAAAGAACAAAATCATAAATAAATTGGAGGAACATGGGATGGTTTACCTCTCAGACTTGTGGAGGAGGAAGGAATTTATGACCAGAGAAGAACTAGAGACCATTATTGATCACAAAATAGAACATTTTGAATACACCTAATTAAAAAGTTTCTGCACAAACAAAACTAATGCAAACAAGATTAGAAGGGAAATAACAAATTGGGAAAAAATTTTTACAGTTAAAGGTTCTGATAAAGGCCTCATCTCCAAAATATACAGAGAATTGACTTTAATTTATAAGAAATCAAGCCATTCTCCAATTGATAAATGGTCAAAGGATATGAACAGACAATTTTCAGATGATGAAATTGAAACTATTTCCACTCGTATGAAAGAGTGTTCCAAATCACTATTGATCAGAGAAATGCAAATTAACCCAACTCTGAGGTATCATTACACACCTGTCAGATTGGCTAAGATGAGAGGAACAAATAACGATGAATGTTGGAGGGGCTGCGGGAAAACTGGGACACTGATGCATTGTTGGTGGAGTTGTGAAAGAATCCAACCATTCTGGAGAGCAATCTGGAATTATGCCCAAAAAGTTATCAAAATGTGCATACCCTTTGACCCAGCCATACTACTACTGGGCTTATACCCCAAGGAACTACTAAAGAAGGGAAAGGGACCTGTATGTGCCAAAATGTTTGTGGCAGCCCTTTTCATAGTGGCTAGAAGCTGGAAGATGAATGGATGTCCGTCAATTGGAGAATGGTTGGGTAAACTATGGTATATGAATGTTATGGAATATTATTGTTCTATAGAAATGACCAACAGGAGAAATACAGAGAGGCTTGGAGAGACATCAACTGATGCTGAGTGAAACGAGCAGAACCAGAAGATCATTATACACTTCAACAATGATACTGTATGAGGATGTATGCTGATGGAAGTGGATTTCTTCAACATAGAGAAGAGCTAATCCAATTTCAATTGATTAATGATGGACAGAACCAGCTACATCCAGAAAAGGAACACTGGGAAATGAATGTAAACTGTTATTTTTACCTTCTGAATCCAATTCTTCCTGTGCAACAAAAAATTCGGTTCTACACACATATATTGTATCTAGAATATACTGTAATATATTTAACATATATAAGACTGCTTGCCATCTGGGGGAGGGTGTTGGGGGAGGAAGGGAAAAAATCTGAATAGAAGTAAGTGCAAGGGATAATGTTGTAAAAAATTACCCATGCATATGTACTGTCAAAAAATGTTATAATTATAAAATAAAATTAAAATTAAAAAAAATAAAATAAAATAAATTAAGTATTTTGCTCTGTGGAATTTTTTTTTTTTCATTTCACTAATTTTTTTTTAGTGAGTTATTTCCTTTTTCCAATTCACAAATCCTACTTTCTTGAGAATTCTTTATCTTTTCCAATCCAGAAATCCTATTTTCCTGTGATTTTTTTAACCTTTTAACCTTTTTAATTTTAATTTTTTTCCCCTGCATTTCCTGTGAATTCTTTATCTTTTCCAATTCAAATTTCAGGACACTGTTACTCTCTAGCATAGCTTCTCTTTCCTTTGCCCATTTATCTTCTAACTCTCTTTTCATGTCTTTAATAGTCTCTTCTAGGAGAGATTTATGTGATGGGGGCCAGAAAACATTCCCCTTCAGGGCATTATCTGGAGACTGTCTGATGTTAGCCTCCTCAGGTTTAGAAATCCAGTCTTTTTTCTTTACAGAAGCTGTCAATCGTTCTCTTCAATTTCTTACTCAATTTTTATAGCTTGTGGGGTCTGCTTTCTGATTAAGGGGTTCCACACTTCCTCTACAGAACACAGATATGAAAAGTAGCTATCTTGTGAACAGGGTGGGAAATCTACAAGAGTGCTCTGGGAAAGAGTTCCCTCCTCCTCCTCTGGAAAAGAGTTCCTTCCCTCCTCCTCCTCTGGAAGTGGTTCAGAGCTGGGATTCTGGTGTGCCCAGTGAAGGACCCCTGCTTTGTAGCCTAGCGATTGCCTTAAGGCTAGAGGCTTAACAGTGAAAGCTTCACAACCCCAGGCCAAAGCCCCACTGTGGCCATGGATATTAGCAGTTGACAAGTGAATAGCCCTGGCGCACAGACCAGAAGTATCTCCATCCTGGGAAGCACAGTCACTGTTGCAGGATCTTCACTGTTGTGGAAGTTCCACTGCCTCAGGCCAAGCCCCCCACTGTGGGATTACAGACTGTCCTGGGCTGTGTCTTCCACACTTCCTTACAGCTTCTTAATTTCCCCAAGGAAAAGCCTCCAGGCAGCAGAAGGCATGCCCTGATCTGTGCTGTCTTACTTCCAGTTTGGGGTAGCTATAGGCAATTTCTGGCTTTTTTTTTTTTTTAAGTGGTTTGATTTCTCTGCTGGTCTGCTCTTTTGCAAGCAGAGTAGAGATATCAGCCTATGCTAGAATGCTCTCTCTCTTGGTAACTTTTCCCCAGGTACCTCTCCAGCCCGATTAGCAGAGTAAGCTAGCCTTTAGTCTCTCTCTGTCTGTGCTGGTCCTTTTCCCCCTCCCTTCATTACAGATCTTTTCTGATGAAATTCCAGATTCTCTTCATCTGGTAAGTTGTAGTATTTCTAATCTTCGTGATTTTTACCAGTCCAGCATTATTTTTGAGGGTATAATTGGTATTGAGGGTAAGAGAACTTAGAAATTCACTTGTATCTTCTCTGCCATCTTGGCTCCATTCCAGCAACTGATATTCTAATGATGTCTAAGATATAAGATCTTTATCCTATCAAACATTAAAAGAGAACTGAGGCAAAATAATTTAGGGAAACTGGGTCAGGAAACTTAGGGAAACTGCATCAAAACAATAAAAAAGGAACGATGGCACAACATTGAGAAGGAAAAGTAAGCAAATGATTATTGCTACGGATCATTATTAATTCTTCTGATAGTTGGATTTAGTTAACCAAAAGACTCCAGCTAAAGAGGGACTGTAATAAAAGTCTATTTAAAGAACAAAAGGCTCAATTAAGATTAAAAGGTCAAAATAATTACTCCTCCTTCAGGCTTGCCTGAGAGAGTAGCTTGGATTGTAAAATTTTGGCTTTCTCCAAATAATGTCACTCTCAGCAATCAAAGGCAGGCCCAACTATCAAAGATGGGGAGTTTTCTCTTCCACCCTCGTCAGAAATATATATTTTGTCAAATAACTTCCAAAAGGCTTATCATCCAAAAGTAGTGCAAATCATAGTGTTGTGTTATTCTTGAGGTAACTGTTTATGATACTGTCGTCAAAGTGAAAGATTTATAGGAATGCCAAGGTATTTTCCTGCTGGAAAACTGTGTTTCACTTGCCAAGCTAGGGTGCTGAAGGATTTGTATATTCTCTATGTCAATAGGTCCTTGCCCTCATGAATTCTTTGTCCATTGTCTTCTGTGAGATAGGAGGTTTGGTGAGAATTGCTACCTTGTTAATCTTCTTATGGTACATCAAACATTTTTGGAAACAGACACAGACTATTATCAAAATGCAATCAGAAATTTACAATATTCTCTTGATGGTAGTATAATCAAAGTTCAGTGTTAAGGAAAAACAGTAATGATTCAATATGATTCTTTGGTCCCTTGAGATCTTTTTTTTTTTTTGGGGGGGGGTCAGGAAACTTTGAATTTTCTGGCCTTAGAACTTCTCTCAGAAAAATATGCAGATTCTGACCACTCCTTAGCTTCACTTAGCTCACTACCCTCCAGCCTTAATTTATCTGGAGATTACCCCCTAGCCCACCACTCTTAATTCATCCAGAGGTTGCTTTAGGTCAGGAATTCTCAAACTGTGGCCTTCAGGCCAGATGCTGGACCATTGAGATAGTTTATGAAGCCTGCAGGGTTATGGCAAATGGTCTGAGAGGCAGAGACAGAGTGAGTTTTTGTTCTTACTATAATCCGGCCCTCCAACAGTCTGAGGGACAGTGAACTGGCCCCCTATTTAAAAAGTTTGAGGACCACTGCTTAGGCCATAGAATCAACATGTACTTCTTAGATTTAAGCTATACAAGACTAGATAAAATATATATTCTGTCCTTTAGTCATTTGCTATTTTCTAATTAGGAACCTATCCAGCTGAGAATTCTCAGTGTCAAAATAAACCCTTTTTTGCCAACTTAACTTGGAGACTGGGATTGTGAATTCTTTTACAATACCTGTGACACTGACCTGTGGACACCCAAGCTCTTAGGGTATCTTATCCCTCAACAATTACCTGTGGCTAACCAAAGGAATTGTAAATTCTTGTTTGTTCAACTTAATCCATTGTTTTCTAAATATACTTCTCAAAGAGGGAAATATTCAGAAGAGAATGTCCCTTATAATATCAACAACTGATTGTATTGTTTTGACAGACACATAGGTCACTGTAATAAGATGCAAGTCTTTCCCTTCTCCACTTTAAAAAAAAAAAAAAAAGTGTTATTGATGTGTGTTGTTTTTACTTTTTACTTAAAACTATTTCATTTTATGGAATTATGCCCAAGGGCTATTAAACTGTGCATAAGTTTTGATCCAGCACAGTGTCTACTGGGCTTGTATCCTAAAGAGATCATAAAAAGAGGGAAAGATACACATGTGTAGCAGTCCACTTTGTATTGGCAAGGAAACTGGAAATTAAGTGGAGCCCATCAATTGGAGAATGGCTGAAAAAGTTATGGTATTAGAATGCTATGGAATATTATTGTTCTATAAGAAATGATCATTATATTGAATACAGTGAGGCATGGAGAGACTTACATGAACTGATGCTAAGTGAAGTTGATGCGGTTAGTGGCAGTGCAGAGAGTTGAGATGTGAGAATCCCCTTCTGGTCAGTGCAGGTTCAATGTGAAAGAATTCATAAATCCAAAATGTTAGTGGCAAAAAGGAAGTTTTATTGGCACTGAGAAGTCAGTCCTTGAAAAGAAATAAAGAGGGGTTATAGCTGAGAAGAAAATATTTTCACAGTGGGAAGGGGTCCTGGTAGGTGGCTATGCCAAAAAGAGAGAAGCATAGTTTTACAAGGCATAATCCTGCTTCTGGCACCTGCAAGTTATGAGTTTAAAATTGCCTTTTTTATAAGAGATCAATTGAATGAAATTCCTTCAATATTGTCCCTGCCCCCAGGCCTAGATTTTGAGTTCAATGAGACCACTTAAGTTCTTTCTAAGTAGGAGTGCTCCTGGACTAATTTTCAAATCAATAGAGGGGGCAGGTAGTCACCAAGATAACAGAATGAAGCCACTTTATCTTGATTCTTTGAGGTGGGCTTCTCCCAGAGGAGTTTAAGGAGATTTCTCAAGAGTTCATCCCATGTCTTCCCCTGCAAAGCCAGAGGACATTTTCTGGGTTTCCCCCATCAAAATGAGTCTATGAGTTTTATTTATGTGAGGATCAATTCTGATGGATGTGGCTCTTTTCAGCAATAACATTATTCAGGCCAGTTTCAATGGTCTTGTGATGGAGAGAACCATTTGCCTCTAGAAAAAGGATTGTGAAAGGGATGAGTGGATCACAATGTAATATTTTCACCTTTTTTCTTTGTTGGCTTGCATTTTGTTTTCTTTCTCATTTTTTTTTCCTTTTTAGATCTTATTTTCTTGTCAGCATGATAATTGTGGAAATATGCATAGAAAAATTGCATGTTTAACATATATTGGGTTACTTGCTATGTTGGGGAAGGGTTAGAGGGAAGGGAGGAAGAAAAAAATTTAGAACACAAGGTTTTGCTAGGGTGAATTTGGAAAACTAAGCATGTTTTGAAAATAAAAAAAAAAGCTTTAAATGAATTTCTTTTTATCCTCACAATAAGTATCTTGTTACAAAATAAAACAATTAAGTAAAATTAACAGTATAGTGACTTAATTAGAAAATGTATATAACATTCTCTCTATGTAGCACTCCACCTCTCCACTTTTTACTTACTAACTTTATTTTCTTCCCCTCCCATTCTCCCTCCCTTAGTCCAATGGGGAGAAGGGAATGGGGAAATTTTTTTAAAAATATTCTTGTAATAAATATGCATTTTTAAATGAAATGAATTTCCTATCTGACCATGTACATATATAGATATGTGTGTATATGTATGTTTTTGCATGCATGTATATTTTCATGTATGTAGGGTATTATGTGGTATATATTTATATATATGGAGTATATGAGTGTTCAAGAGTACTACCACTTTTAGTGTGAGGGCTTGCCAAGTCCTTTTCTGAGTTGCTCATCATCCTTTATTTTCTACTTTTCATCCAACTCTGATCTGTGAGTAGGGGAAAGTGTTAGTCACAAGCATATAAAAACTTTAGTTGAATAGGTGTATGGGAATCTTGCAATGGACTTAAATGACTCTGGAAAACAAAGTAAGGTTGATGACTTTGTGTAACTTTGCTTCACTTATATCTAATTTACCAGAGTCAGAGCATTAACCCATTAATCTGTTATGTCATTGATCCTCTTCAAAAATGAAAGATAAAAAGATAAACAACATTTATATATATATATATATATATACATATATATATATATATATACACACATGTTTCTATATATAACAAAATAAACACATAAATATGTGTATATTCATGTATATATGTGTGTAAACATATATGTATGAATTTAATTTTGCATCCTAAATTTGTTACCTCTTTCTCAAGAGGTAGATAACATATTAAGATGTTTCAAAGTAAATTATTTGAAATCAACTTATAATTTTAGGGTCACTTAAGATTACTTTCAATTTATTCTATTAGCATCTTGTATGTAATTAGTTGTGTTACTAGTATGTAACTAGTAACATATAGGAAATATTTGATTAAAAAAAGTTAACTCACTGAGTAAGAAAGGATACACATATATGTGTGTGTGTATATATATATATATATATATATACACATATATATGTATATGTATGTGTGTGTGTGTGTGTGTGTGTGTGTGTGTGTGTGTGTGTAGGTTCTTTTCATTTTTCTTTGTTGGTGGGGGTACAAATCTAGTAATGGTTCACACCATAGGCAAACAATTTAATATCCCTTTGGGCATATTTCCCACTATTTTTATTTCCAGAATGATTGAACTAGTTAACAACTGTATAAAATGTACATCATTTAGCAATATCTATTTTCTCATATCTCTTACAGAACTTGAAATTACTTGATAGGCATGAAGTAATGCCTCAGACTTGTTTTAACTTGACCATCAATAGTGATATAGAACTTTTTTTTTTTTTAATTAAAGCTTTTTATTTTTCAAAACATATGCACGGATAATTCTGCAACATCAGCCCTTCCAAAACCTTGTAATCCAGTTTCCCCCCTTCTCCTTTCTCTAGATGGCAAGTACTCCAATATAAGTTAAACATGATAGAGATGTATGTTAAATCCAATATATGCATACATAGTTATACAATTATCTTGCTGAACAAAAAATTCAAATCAAACCAGAAAAAAATGATGAAGAAAATAAAATGCAAGCAAACAGCAACAAAAAGAGACAAAAATCTCTCTTTCCTCCAGAGCTGCCCTCTTTTATCATCCAAGAGAATAGGCTTGTGGGAAGATTACTTCTACCAATGAACTTGCTCCTTTTAAACATTAAGCTCCTCCCCAGAAGTTCAAAGGGGTAAAACTCCCTTTAAAGGCCACAACTAGAGAATTGTTAAGTACCGACTTAGCACTTAGTAAGAACCTAATATCTCATTATCTCATAAACACTTAGTAAGAACCTAACACTGGTTCTGCTCATTTCACTTAGTAACAGTTCATGCAAGTCTCTCCAGGCCTTTCTGAAATCATCCTGCTTATTGTTTGTTATAGAACAATAATTTTTCATAGCATTCATATACTATAACTTATTGAGCCATTCTCCAACTGATGGGCATCCACTCTGCTTCCAGTTTATTGTCAGATGTAGAACATTTTTATATGGCTTTAAATATTTTTGATTTCTTCTTCTGGAAAAATACCTTTGACCATTTAATAGTTGGGAAATAGATTTAGAGATGAGTGATAGAGGGAAAACATAGCAAAATAATTGTGAGTAATGCAAAATATGAAAAAAGAATTGACATCTTGGCAAAAGAGGAATTAAAATGTTGAAGAAAATAACACTTTAAAAACAGAATAGTAAAAGAGGCATAACATTTTACTGGAGGAAAAAAAAAATTCTGAAAAAGCCAAGCTGGTCAAATGGAAAAGATATTCAAAAGTATACTGAAGAAAATAATTCCTCAAAAATTAGAATTAAAAAAGCTAATGACTGGGTCATCTAGGTGATGTAGTGGATAGAGCATCAGCACTGAAGTCAGGACATCCTGAGTTCAAATCCAGCCTCAGCCACTTAATACTTGCTAGCTATATGACTTTGGGCAAGTCACTTAACTTCAATTGCTTCAGGGGAAAAGAGAGAGAGAGAGAGAGAGAGAGAGAGAGAGAGAGAGAGAGAGAGAGAGAGAGAGAGAGAGAGAGAGAGAGAGAGAGAGCTGATTATTCCGTGAGCCATAAAGAAACAATAAAAGTCAAAAGAATTAAAAAAAAAAAAAAAAGAAAAATGTATGAAAGACATCATGGGGGGGGGGGGAACTGACCTGAAAAATAGATTGAGGATAAATAATTTGAGATACATTAAGCCACTGGAAAGCCATGATCAATGAAGAGCCTAGACATCATGCTTCAAGAAATTATTGAGAAAAATTGCCATGTCACCTTAGATCTAAAGGGTGAAATTGAAATTGAAAGAATTTATCATTTCCTTTTTGGAAACTCCCAGGAACATTATAATAAAATTCCAGGGCCTATTTCTTGACTTTAAACTTTATGTTAAAGTTGGACTCTATTATCTTCAAGTAAAACTGTGACTGTGTCACAAACTTCAGCCAAGCTGATGTTATCCTAGGAAAAATGTGTTAATCCTGAGGTACCAAGGGTACCAAGGATTTTTACCCAGGAGGATTCCTGATACTCTTGCTAATGTTCCTTTTGGTCTGGCACAGAGACCAGATACACTGTTCTTAGGCAGTCATAGTATTCCCAATTGCTAGGAAATAAGACTAGAATCCTTTGTTTCCTATTGACCAACCAGAAGCACTTCACTAAACCATGGACTTTGAACACTAAAGTGTTGTGGGAAGAGGTCAGTGACTATCAGAACTAGTTTCTCCCAGTGCTAGCAAAGGTTCCCCTGTAATCTTTGACCAGATGTCCAATCTCCTTACCATCTCTGAGTTGAGAGCTTTTATAGCTGCTGCTTCTTCCAGTGTAGTTGCCTCAAAGGCTCATTGCTAATGCTGGTCCAATATGTGGTATGATCTGGACAAGCTTCCACTGACACAGACTTTGCTTGCTGACTTCCTAAAATATCTCATCTTGATCTTCTATTGACTTAACTTCTCCAAAATTTGATTTGAGGCATTATTTTAAAATTGTTTGGAGCAGAAGATTGAGAGAGTTCAGCTGAGGTCCTGCATTTAACATTCTCTCTTTGATCTACATTTCTTTTATTTATTATCTAGACAGCTTATAGAAAGGGATATCAATAAGGTAGCATATTATAAAGAATTGGTACAAAATATTTACCTCAAAGTATGACATATTTTCCTATTGCATATGAACATTATGTGTATGAATCAGAGAAAAGTGGGCATAAGCTTTAGGAATACATATTGCAAAGCAGTAAAAGCTCCTCGTTGATGGATATTATTTCAAGAACTTGAGGACATAGAGAAATTTCTCATCTAATTAGAAAATATTTTTACTTTATTGACATTTGACATATTGAATGATTTAAAAGAAGGCCAACAATTTTTCCCACAGTCCAAAGTTTGTTAAAAGATTGAAATCAAAAATATATGAGGACTAAAAAGAAATATTTTGCTGTTGAACTGCTGTTACATAAGGTGTGTTACATATGCTATTATTTTTGCTTAAGTAGGGTATCTACATCTACATGGGTTTATAGAGTAGTGGCTCCTGGGGAAGCAAGAATAGACATCTCCAGGATTTCTTCCTCCTTATTCAATGGAGATTGATTCCTTGCAGGGAGGAAAAAGTGTGAGGTCCAGGAGTTAGGAGATCAGGCTAAAAATTATATCTAGCTGTTTCCTTAAGAAGTATTAGTCTAAGGAAATCTTTAGATTTAAGATAAGTACCTGATCATTATTTCATTATGAGGAATGTGTCCCAAACTCTATGTCCAAGTCTTTGTCCAAGCATTTCCCACCAAATGCTAGATGTATAATTAATTGAGCTAGCAAATAGCAAAAACAAAATTCTTATTTTTCCAAACAAAATGAAAATCATAAAAAGCATGCCAATGAGAATACATATATATATATATATATATATATATATATATATATATATATATATATATATATATATATATATGAAAAACACAGATTTCATGAGCTTGAGCTCTCCTTTTGGAAGATAACAGAGGTCAACCCAGATTTCACCCAAGGGGAAATTACCTGAATTCACTAAGTATAACAAACTAATTTTAGCAACATGACTAAGATAGCCAGCTGTTCTACATGTTAGCTTCTTTCCAGGAATTTTTTTTCTTTCCATAGACTTTAGAATTATAATAGTCTCTTTATATTAAAAGACCTATTATTTAATATCTGTCTATTCTTCAACTTTCACCAATTCTGTCTACTCCTCCCAAAGGCAAAGCAAGGGGACTGAATAATTAATCTGGGATAATTATGAAATAATCCAAAAATATTGCTCCTGAGAACCAAAGATCACATTTACATTTTCATGAAAAAAGGAAGAAAAAAATAATTATTAAATAAGCAGCTGTTCAATGAAAGATTTATGTAAATCCTTATACTGACATATAATTTCAAATATGACCAATTGAAACAGTTCTGAAACACAAACAGGGATGAAATAAGTAAACACTTTGATAATGTCAAAATTAGTTCTTGGTGAGGGGAAGTAGTAGTAAATTAGAGGTCATTTTAACCATGAATGTGTATATATACCAGGAGAAAAAAAATATCTTGTGCCTTAGAGAGTCCAGACCATACTGATTCAGTGGGACTGAGGAACAGAGGAACTGAGGGACAGAGGAACTCACTTAGATGCAATTTACCCACAGAATGAAAATCCTGGTAGTTGTTACATAGTTATATAAAGATACTTAAGTTACTCTAACATTTTTGTTTCTTTCCTTCCCAGCTTATACATATATATATATATATAGTTACTTTTGCCCAAATAGCATGTGATGTCTTTTTGTTTTAGTGAATACTCATTACCATAGTTTTTATTAGACTATTAGCCTTACTCCTACCTCTTTTCCCTCCTGAACTTGATGAGGTCTAGATTTTGGGGTTCCTGGTCAGGGAACCAAATGATGAGATCTAGGGTTAGGATTCCTGGTGGTTAGGGAGTTAGATAATAAGGTTACTGGCAGGTTCAGGGTTCAGGGAACCAAATGAAGAGGTTTGCCTTCCCTAAATCCGCTTTAGGATTCAATACAAAGTAGAGAGTTATGGAACCCCCTTTTGGTGGTCCAGAGGTCCTTCATAAAGGAATGTATGAACCCTAAAAGCTAGACTTTGGCATTGGAAAATCAGCCTTTGCTATACATGAAAAGGAAGACTGAGTTCCTTAGTGACAAGGTCTGACAGAGAAGTAAAGTTTCTAGTATAGAAATTCCAACAGAGAGGTATAAAGTGTTGTTAGGGAAATAGGTGAGGGGACAAAAAGAAGGATAACTCTGAAATAGAATATCATTTCAGCTGGCCGAAGTTCCTGGGCATAACATGGCATGGCATGAAATGTTAGATCCTCTGCAAGGGCTGAGCCTCAAGTTGCCATTTTTATAAGGAAATCTGAGTCAGAAGTTTCAATTTAACGAAATTTCCTTAATGCTGTCACTGTCCTCAGGCATAGATGAGACCACCTACTGGGAGTGGTTTTGAGCCAATAATAGGTGTTAATAAAAATCTAGATGTCCAGCTAAATGAGATTTTTCAACTAGTCCTACCAAGACAAAGCACTATATCTTGGTTCCTTGGGATGGGTCTCACAGAGAGGCAGGAATCAAGGAGAATTTCTCCTTGAAGGTGTTTTCAGAGAGTTTCAGGGTCCCCTCATCAAACTTAACAAAAGTAGAGAAAATAGTGCATTGTAGACTGTCTCCTCAAATTTATATTATACAAACTTAACTGGACCCACATTGTTAATAGCTAATTAAATTATACTTTGCCTATCAACTCACTATTCCACTTTTTATAGTGTACTTCCAGAGAAACTGAGGCAAGACAGAGATTGGTTTTTAATATTTTAATTGTGGAGAGTTTAGAATAGTTGTATGAATGGGACTCATGTTTAAAAATCACTTGACCCCAGCAACTGAGTCAGGGAACTTTTAAAGGGTCCTTAGTTAATTAGCATTTACAAGCTGAATATAAAAGCTAAGAAGGCAATTAGCCTAACATATTACAGCTGTGGTCTTTATTTCAGAGAGAGAGAGAGAGAGAGAGAGAGAGAGAGAGAGAGAGAGAGAGAGAGAGAGAGAGAGAGAGAGAGAGAGAGAGGAGTCAATTTAGTGTTTACATCTTGGATCATAGCACAGTTACTGTCAGAGAAAGGAGTAGGACCATTCTTAGTTAGATAGGGACTTCTAAGGAGGTTAGAGGCAGGAATCAAGATAACATAATTCTATTCTTGTGTAGTTTTGAACAAGGATGAAGTCAGACTGGCTGGCACCTGGGTCATTGTTTTTGTTTGTTTGTTTTTTCTATTCTTCACTGTGTCACAGTGACTCAGTTTCCAGTCTTAATGGCAAGGAAGGGAAGGGGAAGGGGAAGCAGTACCTAACAATAGCAGCTTTCAAACCCTTTGCATTCTTCCTTATACTTTCAAAGTTACGCCCCACCCATTCTTTCATTTGACAACTTTGTGCCATATTTTGTAGGAAACTCATTGCTTTGAGTTCCTTCTTCTGCCCTCTTTAGCATCTGATTTCATTTATATGTCTTGTACCATTATTTCTAACTGTTTGGGATAGTAACATCCACAAAAAAATCAGACCGTCAGATTAAGATCAGATTAAGATTTCTAGTGAGAAAGGATATTTCTGTCTGATAAGGTGTTTGTCAGTAGAGTGCTAAAGGGAAACTGCATAACACCAAATTAAATAGCCTGAATGCAGAAGCCCAACCCCTCAGCTTGGCCTAACCGGGATTACATTCTAATTGCAGCAATCTAACCCAGAAACAAAACAATACAAGTAATAAACTCTTAAGAGAATCCAAAACTATTATTACCTTTAAAAGAAGTACATACATGCTAATTAAGGGATGGTGGAAAACTTTTAGCTCCATTTGCTATTTTAAAGTCTCATGTCACAATTAAAGTTTGGTTTAAGGCTATATTCCCATGAAAGTGTCACATTTGCTTCATCCTGTCTCACATGAAAAGAAGATGACCTCAGTCCTTATCAAAGGTAACTCAACTACCTGCAAACATGATCCCATTACATTCTGTGTGTTTGAATCCATCATTTCTTCTGTCATCATTATTATATCACAATTTTTAAATTTCTCACTATCTCTTATATACTTCACTATTATCTTATTTTTTTTTTTTTTTTTTTTTTTTTTTTTGCTGAGATAGTTGGGGTTAAGTGGCTTGCCAAGGAAGGGCAAGGAAAGTTAGGAACTTAACAGCTAGGAAATATTAAGTATCTGAGGCCAAATTTGAACTCAGGTCCTTCTGACTTCAGAGCTGGTGCTCTATTCACTACACCACCTAGTTGCCTCACTATTATCTATTATCTATTAATATATTTTTTGCCTCCCTCATTCTTAAAACCCATAATTGGAGACTTCCATCTCTGTGCCCATCCTATATTATTTCTTCCCTATAGGCCATCTACACCAAAGTGGTGACAATTTCAGAGGATAGAAAGAGAGAGTTTTGCCCAAAGACTCTGCTAAAAAGCTATAAGAAATAATTCAGAACTTTAGCAAAGTTGCAGGATACAAAATAAATCCACATAAATCATCAGCATTATTATACATTACCAACACAATCCAAGAGCAAGAGATACAAAGAGAAATTCCATTGAAAATAATGGTTGAGAGTAGGGGGGTGGAGCCAAGATGGCGGAGAAGATACACGCCACTGTGTAAGCTCCTTTCTTCCCTCACAACCAACTAGATTTAATCAGCCTCAGAAATAGCGTTGAACTGATAGAATCCACAAGGACTGGAAGCACCCCTTACCAGCTGAAGAGAATCTGGAGTTTCAGCAGGAAAGGTCAGTTCCCAGGGGAGGAAGAGGAGAGGCCAGCGCAGATGGTGGGGTAGTGGCACACTGCGCCGGTCGTGCTTGGGAGGGCTCTGGGATCAGAGAATCCACCGAGATAAAAGAATCTGGCACAGGCTGTTAGCTCTTCTCTGCTTATAAAACAGCAGCTCAGAAGAGAAATCTAAGCCACTTTAAAATTTAAAATTGGATCTTCCTGGATCCCAGGGATGACTCAGCAGATCTCAGCACTGGTGGGTGTGGCCGACATAGGCAATCCAGGCTTTTACCTAGGGGTAGTTAAGAGATTGAAGAGTGGGCAGGGTGGTAACTCATAGTGCCTGGCTCGGCTGGAGGCTGTGGAACGGAAGTCCCAGAGAAGCAGAACCTTTGAACTAGGGACCGCGGTTTCTGGCAGACACTTCCAGTTTGAGTGCAGGGGCTTTTCACGTCAACTGCTGCAGACATCCATGCCCCACCGGGACGCATAGGCTAGACTTTAAGTTGCCTTTGCTGTTCAGTCTCAACCTCAGGGAAGCCGCTAAAACACAGCGCCCTCGGGGCACAGCAGTGCTAATCACCTCTGAGGCACTTCCAGGGAGGGGGTGGGGAACTCTCTCCCAGAGCTCTCTCTTAGCTCAGGCACAGGGGCCGCTGCATCCACCAGGTCTGGGAGGAAGCTGTTAAAGAAATAAATAAATAATTTCCTACCCCAGGGACAGACCCCAAAAGATTTTTTAAGTATGATCAAGAAGCCCAAAAAAACCATAGATTCCTTCTACACAGAGAAAGAGCGGGTATCCAACCCTGAGGAAGTTAACAGCAGAGAGTCAGCAGATAACAACCTAAAGGGGAACGATTCCTGCCCCCCATCATATAACTCTGTCCTGGAAGAGACTATTAAAAAGTTAAGAGAGTTTGAAGAAAAATGGGGAAAGGAAAGAGAAGCTATGAAATTGGAGTTGGAAAAAATAAAGAATTCACAGGAGATGCAGGGAAACAAAATTAGTGAATTAGAAAAGGAAAAAAAATCAGAGGAAAGTAGGATTTCTGAATTGGAGAAGATAAAAAAGTCTCAAGAAAATAGGATTTCTAAATTGGAGAAGATAAAAGAGTCCCAAGAAAATAGGATTTCTGAATTGGAAAAAGAAAATAATTCTCAAAAAAAATTAGGGAAATGGAAAAAAAATTCAATAGAGCAAAATAACTCATTTAAAAATGAAATTGGGCATTTACAAAAAGAACTAAAAATTGTGAATGAAGAAAATAACTCCTTAAAAGTCAGGATGGGACAAATAGAAATGAATGATTCATTGAGAACCCAAGAATCAGTCAAACAAAACAAAAAAAAAAAAATGAAAAGCTGGAGAATAACGTCAAATACTTACTGGGAAAATCTATAGACCTGGCAAATAGATCTAGGAGAGATAAGCTGCGGATCATTGGACTTCCAGAAAACTATGACCAAAAAAAGAGCCTAGATTCTATTTTACAGGAAATTATCAAAGAGAACTGTCCAGAGATAATAGAAACAGAAGGGAAAGTAGATGTTGAAAGAATTCATCGAACTCCTTCTGTAATAGACCCTTAAAAAAGAACACCACGGAATATTGTGGCTAAGCAGCAGAATTACCACAAAAGGAGAAAATCCTGCAAGCAGCTAGAAAAAAACAATTTAAATACCAAGGTGCCACAATAAGGGTCACACAAGATCTGGCTGCCTCCACATTAGAAGATAGAAGGGCCTGGAACCTGATATTCCGTAAGGCAAAAGTTCAAGGATTGCAACCAAGAATAAACTACCCAGCTAAGTTTAGCATCTTATTCCATGGAAGAAGATGGTCATTCAATGAAATAGAGGAATTCCATATGTTTCTAAGAAAAAAACCAGACTTAAACAAAAAAATTGATCTACATCCACAAGACTGAAGCGAAACATAAAAAAGGTACACAGAACCCTTGAGAACTATATCTCTGTTTTGGGTATTTAGAAAGTACGCATGGATAATTTGATTTTACTGATATAAAAGAAAAAAAAAGGAAGAGGGTAGTATCAGAAAAAGGGGAGGGAGAGATAAAAAGAGGGAAACTACATCCCAGGAAGAGGCATAGAAAATACACCATATCTGAGGGAATTTAGAGAAGGGGAGAATCATTGTGTAAATCTTACTCTCATCAGAAGAAGCTCAAAGAGTAAATAATTGTCATATTTGTTTGTCAGAGAATTCTCTCCCACCTCATTAAAAGGGGGGAGAGGAAAAAGGGAAAAGGAAAAGGAGAATAAGGGAAGGGACGTGGAGTGAGGAGGGAGAGATACTAAAAAAAAAAAAAAAGGGAGGGCTGTGCGTCACAAGGGGGGGTTTATAAATTGAATATTGGGGAAGGGGTTCAGGGGTGTCAAGGGAAAAAGCATAATCTGGGGATAATATGATGGCAGGAAATACAGAATTAGTAATTTTAACTGTAAATGTGAATGGGATGAACGCTCCCATCAAACGAAGACGGATAGCAGACTGGATCAAAAATCAGAAGCCTACAATATATTGTTTACAGGAAACACACTTAAAGCAGGGAGATACATATAGAGTAAAGGTAAAAGGTTGGAGCAGAATCTGTTATGCTTCAGGTAAAGCCAAAAAAGCAGGGGTAGCTATCTTTATCTCAGATCAAGCAAAAGCAGAAGTTGATCTAGTTAAAAGAGATAAGGAAGGAAACTATATCCTGCTGAAAGGTAGCATAAATAATGAAGCCATATCAATACTAAACATATATGCACCAAGTGGTATAGCATCTAACTTTCTAAAGGAAAAGGTAAGAGAGTTGCAAGAAGAAATAGACAGTAAAACTATAATAGTGGGAGATCTCAACCTTGCACTCTCAGATTTAGACAAATCAAACCACAAAACAAACAAGGAAGAAATTAAAAAAGTAACTAGAACATTAGAAAAACTAGGTATGATAGACCTTTGGAGAAAATTGAATGGCAATAGAAAGGAATATACTTTCTTCTCAGCAGTTCATGAATCCTATACAAAAACTGACCATATATTAGGACATAAAGATCTCAAAATTAAATGTAGGAAGGCAGAAATAATAAATGCCTTCTGCTCAGACCACAATGCAATAAAAGCTACATTCAGTAAAAAGTTAGGGATAAATAGACCAAAAAGTAATTGGAAACTGAATAATCTCATCTTAAAGAATGACTGGGTGAAAGAGCAAATTTAGAAACAATAATTTCACCCAAGATAATGACAATGATGAGACATCATACCAAAATCTGTGGGATGCAGCTAAAGCAGTAATAAGGGGAAATTTTATATCTTTAGAGGCTTATTTGAAGAAAATAGAGAAAGAGAAGATTAATGAATTGGGCTTGCAACTTAAAAGGCTAGAAAAAGACCAAATTAATAACCCCAACCAAAAATTTAACTTGAAATACAAAAATTAAAAGGAGAAATCAATAATATTGAAAGTAAAAAAACTATTGAATTAATAAATAAAACCAAGAGTTGGTTTTATGAAAAAGCCAATAAAATAGATAAACCTTTGGTAAATCTGATCAGAAAAAAGAAAGAGGAAAATCAAATTGTTAGTCGTACAAATGAAAAGGGGGATCTTTCCACCAATGAAGAGGAAATTAGAGAAATAATAAGGAGTTACTTTGCCCAACTTTATGCCAATAAATTTGATAACTTAAGTGAAATGGATGACTTCCTCCAAAAATATAGGCTTCCTAGTTTAACAGAGGAGGAAATAAATTGCTTAAATAGTCCCATTTCGGAAAAAAAATAGAACAAGCTCTTAATCAACTCCCCAGGAAAAAATCCCCTGGACCAGATGGATTTACATGTGAATTCTACCAAACATTTAAAGAAGAATTAGCCCCAATGCTATATAAACTATTTGAAAAAATAGGGAATGAAGGAGTCGTAACAAACTCCTTTTATGACACAGACATGGTACTGATACCTAAACCAGGTCGATCGAAAACTGAGAAAGAAAACTATAGACCAATTTCCTTAATCAATATTGATGCTAAACTCTTAAATAAGATATTAGCAAAAAGACTTCAGAAAATCATCCCCAGGATAATACACTATGATCAAGTAGGATTCATACCAGGAATGCAGGGCTGGTTTAATATTAGGAAAACTATTAGTATAATTGACCATATTAATAATCAAATTAATAAAAACCATATGATCATCTCAATTGATGCAGAAAAAGCATTTGATAAAATCCAACATCCATTCCTACTAAAAACGCTTGAGAGTATATGAATAAATGGACTAATCCTTAAAATAATAAGTAGCATATATTTAAAACCTTCAGTAAACATCATATGTAATGGTGATAAACTAGAACCTTTCCCTGTAAGATCAGGAGTGAAACAAGTTTGCCCACTATCACCATTACTATTCAATATAGTACTAGAAATGCTAGCCTCGGCAATAAGAGCCGAGAAAGAGATTCAAGGAATTAGAGTAGGAAATGAGGAAATCAAACTATCAAACTTTGCAGATGACATGATGGTATACTTAGAGAACCCCAAAGACTCTGCTAAAAAGCTATTAGAAATAATTCAAAAGTTTAGCAAAGTGGCAGGATACAAAATAAATCCACATAAATCCTCAGCATTCTTATATATCACCAACAAAATGCAACAGCAAGAGATACAAAGAGAAATTCCATTCCAAACAAATGCTGAGAGTATAAAGTATTTGGGAATCCATCTACCAAAGAATAGTCAGGAATTATATGAGAACAATTACAAAACACTTGCCACAAAAATAAAGTCAGATTTAAATAATTGGAAAAACATTCAGTGCTCTTGGATAGGCCGAGCAAATATAATAAAGATGACAATACTCCCCAAACTAATCTATTTATTTAGTGCTATACCAATCAGACTCCCAAGAAACTATTTTAATGACCTAGAATAAATAACAACAAAATTCATATGGAAGAATAAAAGGTTGAGAATTGCAAGGGAACTAATGAAAAAAAAGTCAGAGGAAGGTGGTCTAAGTGCACCTGATCTAAAGCTATATTATATAGCAGCAGTTACCAAAACCATTTGGTACTGGCTAAGACATAGACCGGGAGATCAGTGGAACAGATTAAACACAAAGGATAAAAAAGGGTACATCTATAGCAATCTAATCTTTGACAAACCCAAAGATACTAACATTAGGGACAAAAATTCATTATTCGGAAAAAAAGTGTTGGGAAAACTGGAAATTAGTATGGCAGAAATTAGATATGGATCCACACTTAACACCATATACCAAGATAAGATCAACATGGGTCCATGATTTAGGCATAAAGAATGAGATCATAAATAGATTAGAGGAACAGAGAATAGTCTACCTCTCAGACCTGTGGAGGAGGAAGGAATTTATGACCAGAGGCGAACTAGAGATCATTATTGATCACAAAATAGAAGATTTTGATTACATCAAACTAAAAAGTTTCTGTACAAACTATAGTAATGCAAACAAGATTAGAAGGGAAGTAACAAATTGGGAAATATTTTTAAAAGGAAAGGTTCTGACAAAGGTCTCATTTCCAAAATATATAGAGAACTGACCCTGATTTATAGGAAACCAAACCATTCTGCAATTGATAAATGGTCAAGGGATATGAACAGACAATTCTCAGATGATGAAATTGAAACTATTTCCACTCATATGAAAGAGTGTTCCAAATCACTACTGATCAGAGAAATGCAAATTAAGACAACTCTGAGATACCACTACACACCTGTCAGATTGGCTAAGATGACAAGTACAAATAATGATGAATGTTGGAGGGGATGTGGGAAAACTGGGACACTGATACATTGTTGGTGGAATTGTGAAAGAATCCAGCCATTCTGGAGAGCAATTTGGAACTATGCCCAAAAAGTTATCAAACTATGCATACCCTTTGATCCAGCATTGCTGCTATTGGGATTATATCCCAAAGAAATACTAAGGAGCAGAAAGGGACCTGTATGTACCAAAATGTTTGTGGCAGCTCTTTTTGTTGTACCTAGAAACTGGAAGTTGAATGGATATCCATCAATTGGAGAATGGTTGGGTAAATTGTGGTATATGAAGGTTATGGAATATTATTGCTCTGTAAGAAATGACCAGCAGGAGGAATACAGAGAGGCTTGGGGAGACTTAAATCAACTGTTGCTGAGTGAAATGAGCAGAACCAGAAGATCACTATACACTTCAACAACGATACTGTATGAGGATGTATTCTGATGGAAGTGGAAATCTTCAACATAAAGAAGATCCAACTCACTTCCAGTTGATCAATGATGGACAGAAATAACTACACCCAGAGAAGGAACACTGGGAAGTGAATGTAAATTGTTAGCACTACTGTCTATCTACCCAGGTTACTTATACCTTTGGAATCTAATACTTAATGTGCAACAAGAAAATGGTATTTACACACATATATTTTATCTAGGTTATATTGTAACACATGTAAAATGTATGGGATTGCTTGTCATCTAGGGGAGGGAGTGGAGGGAGGGAGGGGATAATTTAGAAAAATGAAAAAAAAAAAGAAATAAAAGGAGATATTAATAAAAAAAGAACGAACCTGATTCCTTCAAGAACTGAGAGGCTTTTTTAAAAACAACTATCAACTTTAGCCTCTGTTAAGTCGTGTAGACAGAAGTATCCCTGGCTAAAGAGAGTTTATTCTCTATTTAGACCACTTATATTAACTGATAGAGACAAGAAATGAGACATTGTTTATTGGAAACAGTTATCAGTTCAATTGGTTTAAGACAATATGTTAAATGACATGTAAAGTCAAATAAGATTTTATATAGGTAGGAGTGATACTGTGAAGGATCTTAAATATGAGAATAAGGATTGTTAAGTTCTTACTAAGTGCTAATGAGATAATGAGATATTAGGTTCTTAGTAAGAATATTTTATTTTATTCTACTGGAAACTAGGAGAATGGAATATTTTAAAGAGGAAAAAAGTGATTGTCAGAACAGTATTATTTTAATAATAAATTAGCAGCTGTATTGAAGATGAATGGGCATAGGGAAGACCAATTTCAATAAGTTAGTTAACAGGTGATAATGACATGAACTGGGTAATTTTTGTGTGATTGAATAAGAAAAACTGAGAGTGATTTTGATGAAGTAAAATTAGCAAAGTTTACCACTAATTGGATTCAGGAATGGAGGAATGGTCCAGGTTGTTGTTCAGTTATTTTAGTTGTATGACTCTTTGTGACCCCATTTGATCTTTGGGATTATCTTAATAAAGATAATGGAGTGTGTATCTCCATTTATTTCTCCAATTCATTATTCAGTTGAGAAAATCTAGGCACAAAGAGATTGAATGATTTTCCAAGAGACAAACAGCTAGTAAGGGACTGAGGCCACAGTTGAACTCAGATCTTCCTTATTCTGAGCCTAGTATTTATCCATCATATCACCTGAATGGTCCAATGGAACCCTCAGATCATTTATTTAAAGCTGTAAAGAAAGAATTAATGGGGAGGAATATATTATAATAAGGTTTAACAACTCCAGAGGGGCCAAAGAGACCTATGATTTAGGAAAAAACTCTTGAATGTTGATAGAGAGCAGGCTATAGAGACTAAAAGGTGTGATGTCAAATGTTACATTGCAATGCACTGAACAGTGAGGGCAAAGCAAAGAATATTGAGGCAGTTTATGTAGACAACTATTTCAGTATATTTTATGGACAAATTATTAAGGTGTTAAAGATTATATCTAAGATCAGGTTACCTGTGTACATGCATTAGGAATACACAGGTGCATAGGGGAAAAAATTTTGCTTGCAATGTATGTCTCATGGATATATTTTTCCTTGATGTAAAATCAAGAAAATTATTTCTAGTTTGTCAGTTATACATTATTCAGTGTCAATTAGCATGTTCTATAATTAGTATTTAAAGATGATTTTTAGCATACATTATGAAGGGAACTACCTACTATTTCACATTATGATCTAAAACAATGCCTTTATATCACACGGAATGTTAGATACATTTTGATAGTCTAATTAGCTCTCTATCTCTCTCTCTTTGTGTGTCACAGTCTGTCTGTCTCTCTCTGTCTCTCTCTTTCTCTGCATGTGTTTATCTGTTTCTTTGTCCCTCTTTTTTTCTGTCCAGTCTGTGAGTTACATTGAAGCAAACAGCAATATTTCCATGCCTTTTTATTCTATACATTCCTTGCCTATTTCTTTTTTATAAGTATTTCATACATTATTCACCAAACATAAGATATCTTCCTGTCATTGCTATAATATTGCAGGGTAACCATCTGCTGTTCTTAATTTCAGTTCATAATTGATCTGACTCCTTAGCATTCCATTCTCCACAATGTACATGATTCTACTACTTGCATATATCCTTGATACTATTCTGTAGACTACTCATACTCAACTTATTTCTCTCCATTGTGATTTAAATTTCTGGCATACATATAACATCATAGACTGAATACTGACATTAAAAAGATAGCATTTAAATATAAAATAATATGTTTACTATTATTAAAAACCTATAGAATTTTCCAAATCAGCCTTATATCTTCTACATGTTTAGTTTCATGGCTGGCCTAATTCTATATTTGTATCACATGTTCAAAACATAAGTATATATTTTTCTAGCAATCTTATGCTATTCCTTCAATTTTACTCACTCTTGCTGGTTAGGTTGTCAGAAAGAATTTACTATCTTAGATTATAGTGGCAGTCCTAAGAACTCAATTCTTCCCTTTTTCAAAATTTTCTTTTATTAAAAACAATAAGAAAAGCAGAAAAATAGAAGAAAAATACAAAATAAATTGAAACAAAACAAAAGAGAACATTGTCATGTACACAACAGAATATAAGGGAGGATTCAAAATGTATAAAAAGAAATTACCTGATCAAAATTTTATCTATATCTGTATCTATGTATAATTTATATATGCATATATATATCTTTATCTATGTATAATATGTATATATATGTATATATGGAAGAAATTATATTCATGAATATCCATTTTTTCTTTACTTTCTTGTAAAGTGTTCTTTTGTTCTCTGCTTCACACCCTTTTCATTTTATTCTTTCCCCACCTTTCATCTCCCCCCCCCACCAACAAGTAGACTTTAGTTAATAAAGGATATATTTAAGTATACATATTTAAATAAATATATACACAAACACACACATCCCCACACATATCTTTGCTATCCCTATGGACTCTTTGCATTAATTTTGCTCCAAATTTGTCTTGCTATTACTTAACTTCCCCCCATCCATGGATTCTTCCCTTGTCTCCTTCCCTCACCCTTTGCTTCCCAGTCTGCCTATTCCTTCCCATTTATTTCTTTATAGATTTTGGAGATGCTATACCCTTCATGGCATATAAGCATTCTTGCTTATGCAACCCAATCCTGATGTGATTAGGTTTTCAGAACTATGAGTCCTCTACAACCCTCTAATGCCATTGTGTCTATTCTTTCTCTGCATTTCATTTGTATGACATAATTCCTATTTTTACCTTAACTGTGCCCTAATCTTCCTTTTGAGTTGCCATATTGTTGATGTCAATCTAAACATATGTCATACATTTCCCATATTAATGGGAATTAATTTTTGAGTCCTTTGAAATGGATATTTATTATTGGCTCTTAAATGTTAAATTTTCTTTTAAGTTCAGGTTTAGTTGATAGAAAGTCTTGGAAATCTGCAAGTTCATTGAATGCCCATTTTTTTCTCATTCAATATTATAGATGAATTTACTGATTATAATATTTTGACTACAGGCCTAGTTCTTTTGATTGTCAATAGATTTGATTCCAAGATTTGGGATATATATATATATCTTATTATATATATATATATATATATTATTAATAATATATATATAAAATATATATATATAATATATAATATATATATTATATATTATATATAATATATATATATATATATATAATGATATATATATATTATATATATATCTTATTATATTATATTTCTTATAAGATGTTTCATGTTCTGTTCTATTTTGTCATCCTTCATAATCTGTTTTGTCTCTCATAGCTTCACTGGATTCCCTTAATCAATTCTAATTTTCAAAGAGCTATTTAAACTGTAAGTCTTTTTCTACTTGGTTAACTTTTTTTTCCCCAAATCTTATTGTTTTTCTTGAATGATTTATTCTTTGTTTTTTCCTTAATGTATCTCATTTGATTTTTAAATTCTTTTTAAAGTTTTATAAATTCTTTCTTGTCAGGGAGTCATGTCAAGTTATTCTACAGAGTAGAAGATTTTTTTTTTTTTAATTCAGTATCCTCTTCTGAAGATGCACCTATTTCTTCCCTGTTCCCATAGTATGTTTCTATGAAGCTGGAGTTGCTGATCAGCTGGAGATCCCCCAAACTTCATGGACTTAAACCCCAACTCCACAAACAATCCATGGGTGAAAGGTGACTTTTGTGGTTTTGAGACTTCATTCAAATGCTGCTAGCTCCAGGTTCCCACTTGGTGTTTATATGGAGCTAGTCCAAAGGTGTTTAACTTCACTCAGTGGAATCCCCTGTCCAGGATCTTTTTTTCATATCTTCTTGGGTTGTATCAGAAGGACTCCTGTTATGCCCCACAACTTCTTGATTTTTCACCAGTCTGTATTCACCCTGAGACGCAACTTTGTTCTCTTGTGGACTCACTTCTAACCCTATAAAGTAAAGAGCCTATAGATATTCTTCCCATTGCCAATCAGTTAATAGATACAATTCATTTTTAGCAAAGACCTTTGCTAATATCATACAATACAGATAGTCACCATAAAACATTGCTCAAATTAACCTGGGGTGCACTCATACAAATACACAAAGTGCCTGTGGGGAAGAATGGACTTAAATTTCAAGTCTTTTTAGTAAGGGGTGCATATATAATACATGTGTTTCAAAGACATCTTAAATAACACTTGGTACTAGAGGGACTTAAAGACTTTTCCATATTTATGGGGTCTTCATATGATTCCCCCAGGAAATAGCACCATTGCTAAGTAAGTTACCCAGCTGGATTCTGGAGTGTGGCCATCTCATTATTTCCATATTACTTTCCAAAGCTAACTCTAATATTAATCCATAGCTGGTTTTCTTCTTTGTTTCTTAGGAATCCTCAGGCTTAAAGGTGACATTTTTTTGCTCAGGTCACTGAATTTGTATTAACATCTGCTTGAGGTACAAATGACCACCCACTCAAATTCTAATTTAGCCCTGCAAAGGTATCATTTGTACAATTAGGTTATGCCCTTTAATTTCATTAAAGAAAATATTTCTTAGTATGTAAAGAAGACATAGGATAAGGCCACCATTTTAGTTAGTTTAACATTTAAAAAAAAAACACACTTAAACTTCATCATTTGTGACTAAATTATGTGGTTACATTAACTGAATTGGAGGAGGGTATCACTTCCCACCACTGCCTTATAAATGCATGTATATAAATGGATTAAATGAACTGCCTTTTCAGTCAATGTCATAGAATAAAATACATTTTTCATCTGTTTTATTTCTTCATTGCAGATGGTTAAAACAATATTTTTCATTGCTGTGGATTTCATTTCAATGTTTTGTCAGTTCATATAATTATCACATGTCTATCCAGAAGATCATGATATCTGTTGTCAATTTTGACCAGAGTCAAGGTTGGAAAATCAATTCATAGTTAACAAATTTTTAGGATTATGAAATGGATCTCTTGTATTATCTCTTTTTTTATTTTACAAGAGTTCAAATTGGCTAAAGGAATATAAAGAAGAGTGGTAAGACAAAAAACTTTAAAGTTATTTGATTCCTTAGTCATTCTTGAATGGGTTCAATATATTTTCTTACATTAATTATTAATTGGTTTATTTTAATATAAATTCTGATTAGAATCAATATTAGTTGGTTTTCTCTTACAAGGTAAAAGTAAGAAAATGCTAGGTTTCTGCAATGACTATTAGACCTAGAAGGTCACAATAAAGCAGTATGATCTCTCATTGGACAAGGAAACTACTAAATGTATAATTCTTTTACCTCGGAATTTAGGGCAAATTTTAAGATACCTCATTTTTCATTCCTCAGTACTTTCCCCCCAGTACTTTATTTCTTTTTCTTTCTTTCTTTCTTTCTTTCTTTCTTTCTTTCTTTCTTTCTTTCTTTCTTTCTTTCTTTCTTTCTTTCTTTCTTTCTTTCTTTCTTTCTTTCTTTCTTTCTTTCTTTCTTTCTTTCTTTCTTTCTTTCTCTCTCTTTCTTTCTTCCTTCCTTTCTCTCTCTCTTCCTTCCTTCCTTCCTTCCTCTTTCTTTCTTCCTTCCTTCCTTCCTTCCTTCCTTTCTTTCTTCCTTCCTTCCTTCCTTCCTTCCTTCCTTCCTTCCTTCCTTCCTTTCTTTCTTTCTTTCTTTCTTTCTTTCTTTCTTTCTTTCTTTCTTTCTTTCTTTCTTTCTTTCTTTCTTTCTTTCTTTCTTTCTTTCTTTCTTTCTTTCTTTCTTTCTTTCTTTCTCTCTTTCTTTCTTCCTTCCTTTCTCTTCCTTCCTTCCTTTCTTCCTTACTCTTTCTCCCCACCCACTCTCTCTCTTTCAAAAGAATATAAGGAGAGGAAATGAGAGGGGAAAGGAAAGATAAAGAGTCAAACAATTCATCAGAAGGAGATTATAAGTGTTTTTTTCATAGCATTGGGGGCAGGAATTTGTTGATTTGCCCATACTCTGAACTAGGTTGTAGTACTTGGGGGTAGTTCTGTTGCAAAAAGCAAAACAGAGCCTGTAGAATACAGTAGAGCAGGAGCACTCATTATAGTTGTGGTGCAAAAAGTGTAGTAACAGTTGCTCACAGAACTAGAAAATAGGTCAAGAGTAGAATACATCTCTCTTCATATAATACCATCTTTATATCATACCATACCACTAAAAGTGCACAGGTTCCTAGAAACATTTCTGAAAACAGCTAGACTGAAACCCTGAAGCTGAGACAGTGAACATTCCACTGTAGAAGCAGAACACCACTTTAACAAAGAGTTAAATGTCAAGAAATGAGAACAGGAACAGATAATGGAAAGAA
Source organism: Sminthopsis crassicaudata (assembly GCF_048593235.1). NCBI lineage: Eukaryota > Metazoa > Chordata > Mammalia > Dasyuromorphia > Dasyuridae > Sminthopsis > Sminthopsis crassicaudata. The sequence continues at coordinate 303,707,117 of NC_133617.1, read as the reverse complement.
AAAAATAACCAAGTCAAAGCTCCTCCAAAGCCTCCAAGAAAAAATATGAATTGGTCTCAGACTATGGAGGAGCTCAAAAATATTTTGAGGAAGAAGAAAAAGAAAAGAAAAAAAAGTGGTTCAAGAAAATCATGAAAAAAAAGTCAATATCTTTGTAGAGAGGACAAAAATATAGAAGAAAATAATATATAAAATAGACTAGGCCAAAAATATAGATACCTAAAAACAATGGCAAAGAGGAAAAGGAGGTATTGGAAAGCAGAAGTGGATGACTAGAAAAAGAGGAACAAACATTCACTAAAGGAAAAAAAAAACCTCCTGAAAAAGTCAAATTTGCCAGTTTAGAAAGGAGGTACAAAAGCTCATTGAAGAAAATAATTCCTTAAAAATAGAATTGAGCAAATGGAAGGAAATGGCTTTATGAGAAATCAAAGAACACAAAATGAAAGCAAAAGAGCATAAATATAGAAAACAATTCAGGAAAAATAATTTTAAAATTATTAAACTACCTGAAAGTCATGATAAGAGAGAGAGAAAGAGAGAGAGAGAGAGAGAGAGAGAGAGAGAGAGAGAGAGAGAGAGAGAGAGAGCACCTAGGCATTTTTCTTTCAATAAATTATCAAACTGCCTTGATATTCTAGAATCATAGAATAAAGCAGAAATACAAAGAATCCACTGATTACTTCCTGAAAGAGATCACAAAATGAAAACTCCCAGGAGTATTAGATACAGATTCTATACATCCCACATCAAAGAGAAATTGTTGCAAGCATCCAGAAGGAAAGAAAAAAAATAAGTTAATATTGTGTAGCTACAGTCATAATAACAAAAGATTAAATAGCTTTGACAATAAAGGATCCAAGGGCTTGGGATATGATAATCTGGAGGGCAAAGGACGTAAGATTGTTACCAAGAATCATCTACTCAGCAAAACTGAGCATAATTCTTCAATGAAAAATGTGGATTTTCATTGAAATAAAAAAATTTTAAGCATTCTTTCTGAAAAGACCAGAACTGAACAGAAAATTTGCCTTTCAAATTTATTTTAAAGACTCTAGACCAGTGAAAATGGTAAACAAAAAAGAGAAAGCAAAAGGAACTTAATGACATTGGACTAATTTATATTCCTATAAGGGAAAGTGAGACTTGTAACTAATAAGAACTTTCTCATTATTAGAACAATAAAAAGGAGTGGATATAGCTGTGAGCTGAACATGAAAAATATTTAAAAATATAAAATTAAGGAGCAAGAAAGGGATGCACTGAAAGAAAGATTAAAAAAGGTAGAATGGGGGTAATTTATCATACATAAAATAGGCAAGAACAAGTTTTTACAATACAGGGGGAGAGAAGGGAAATAAGAGAATTAATTCACAAATAGTGTACAGCCAGAAAAAATAGTAAACAAATCTGTCCTTAGATCATACAATGTTAAAATAACTGAAAACTTACAGATTTCTAGAAGTATTTATGAAAACAGTTGCAAAAAATCCCTGAATTGTAGACCTTCCAGTCTGTAAGAAAAGCCATGCTTTAGTAAAGATTGAAGTAAAGTAATAGACTGGGGGAAAATAAGTAAATTATATGAAAAATAAATGTTTGATCTAGAAATCTACCAGTGGGACAAGAAATAGCAAAACACACATTGAGAATATAACAAAGTCAAAGGTCACATCCAAAGTCTCTAAAAGAATATGATTTATTATCAGGCTATAGAAGAACTCAAAAGGATTTTGAAAATCAAGTAAGAGAGGAAGAGAAAAACCAGGGAAAAGAAATGAGAGTGGTAGAAGAAAATCATGAAAAATGAGTCAACATCTTGATAAAGGAAACAGAAAAATATTGTTGAAAACAACATGTTACAAAACATACTAGACTGAAGGATAAAGGAAGTTCAAAAAGCCAATAAGGAAAAGCACAAAAATTCACTGAAAAAAAAATCCTTAGAAAGTAGAATTGGCCAAGGTGAGAGTAGGGTAGGAGATCCAGTGAAGAAAGAAAAAAAGAAAAAAGTCATTACAGAAAACTGCTCCATTGAAAGAATCCATCAATCATCTCTAGGAAGAGATTCAATAAAACTATAATCTCAAGGAAAAAATACCACAAATTATCAGAGAAATACAATTCAAATATGAAGGAAAAAGAGTAAGGCTTCCTGAGGATATAGCAGCTTCTGCCATCAGAGGGCCTGGAGTACCAAATCAGAAGACAAAGAAACTGGGATTACAAACAAGAATTAAATGTCCAATGAGACACTCAGCATCACCTTTCAGAGGAGGAAATGGAGCTTCAATGATGTAAGAGACCTCCAATCATTTTTACTGAAAAAAAGAGAACTAAATAGAAAATTAAATCTACAAACACAGGACAAAAAAGAACCACAAAAAGGTTAAAAGGGGAAACTATATATTTAAAGGTTAAACTGTTTACATCCCTAGATAGGAAAACAATATCTTTAACTCTTGTGAACTGTATCTGTCACTGGGGCAAACATGGACTGGAGGTGCGATTGTGAATGGTCACTGATGTGATAACATTAGGGGAAAAAACATATTAAGAGGTGGAAAAAGGTCTATACTGGAAAAAGAGGAAGGGAGGGTTATAATGTGTAAAGGGCTGAAACTCTTGAGTCAATGCACTGAAGTCAGACAATTGAGCATTTGAGGCTAATTACTGATTGGACAATACTCTATAAGAATATGCTTGGAAAATGGCCCTTCCCACTATCCTGTGCTGGCCCAATCATTTGGTGTATCTAGAGAATTGTGGGAGGGACTAGGAGATGGAAGGATACTAGCCAGGGTCATTTCTGCTATAGAGATGAGGAGGTGAGGTCACAGAGATTCTACATGTACACTCTCTTCACTTCTACCAATAAAGACCAAGAATAAAGTCTTTTGCTTATCCTGACTCCAGCTGATTCTAAGGTATCCAGGGTGCTAACGCGGTTGCCACAATAATAGAAAAACTATTTCTCATGAAGAGGTGCAAAAGATCTATTGTAATCAAGGGAAAGAAGGGAGAGGTATGAGCATTTTCTGAAGCTTGATCTCTCATTAGTTTTGGTTTTAAGGAGGAATAATTTAATCATTCAGTTGGAAAAGGAAAGGGGAAAAAGAGGAAAAGAAAACAGAGACAGGAAGCACAGGGCAGAAAAGGATGGCAGAAATAATAGGGAAAAAGGTATGAGAAGGGGGGAGGGTTGATAGAAATTAAGGTAGTGGATGGAGCTAATTTAAAAACACTAAAGAGAAGAAAGGAGTGATATGCAATAAGGTAGTGGATTTGGTGGGTAAAAATATACTAGTAAGAGAAGGGAAAGGCATGATAGGAGACAAGGAAGTGGGCGGGATAGGAAAAATAAACAGGGATAAGAACAGGGTGGAAAAAAAGAACAAAAGTGCATAAGGATAGAAAATAGGATGGAGGAAAACACAGCACTGATATTCATAACTGTTAATAGGAAAGGGATGAGCTCTCCCATAAAAAGAAAGCATGTAGGAAAGTGGATTAAAAAATAGAATTCTAAAATACAGGAAACACATTTGACACAGAGAGACACATACAGAATAAATGTAAAAGGCTGGAACAGAATTTATTATGTTTCAGCTAAAGTAGAAAAAGCAGGGGTAGCATTTCTGGTCTCAGATAAAGTAAAAGTAAAAATAGAACTTATTAAATGAGATAAGGAGGGAAAGTGCATCTTTATAAAGAGTACCATAAATAAGGAAGTAGTAAAGATACTAAATGTGTATTTGCCAAGTTGTAGAGCAAGGAAATTCCTAGAGAGGATTTTAAGCCAATTACAGGAAGAAATAGACAGCAAAACTATTCTAGTGGGGAATCTCACCCTTCCCTTCTCAGAATCAGACAAATCTAACCACAAAATAAACAAACAAACAGAAAAAGAAACTAAGGAGGTTAATGGGATCCTAGAAAAGCTAGATATGATAGCTCTCTGGTAAAAAATGAATAGGAATAGAAATGAATACACCTTATTCTCAGCAGTATATGGCAATTACACAAAATATTGACCACATATTTAAGTATAAAAACCTCACAATCAAATGCAAAAAGGCAGAAATGCTTTCTTTTCAGACCACGGTGTAATAAAAAATATATTCAATAAAGGGTCATGGAAAAGTAGACTAAAATACAATTGAAAATTAAATAATTTAATTCTAATGAATCTAAAAAAAAATTAAGGCATCTTAAAATCCCAGAAACAATCCATAATCTCATCAATGAAAATGACCATAATGAATAAACCACTATGGGATGCAGCCAAAGCAGTTCTTAGGTGAAAGTTTATATCTCTACATAGCTACATAAATAAAATACAGAAAGAGGAGATCAATGAATTCGGCATCCAACTAAAAATAGCTAGAAAAATAACACATTAAAAAAATTATATACCAAATTAGGAATTTTGAAACTCAAGGGAGATATTAGTAAGAATAGAAACTAAGAAAACTATTGAACTAATAAAGAAAACTAACTGTTGATTTTATGGAAAAAAAAAAAACAACTAACAGAATTAGTAAAATTATGGCTAATTTGATCAGAAAAAGAAAAAAAACAAAACAAAACAATTCACCAGCATCAAAAATGAAAGGGGCGAACTTACCACCAATGAAAAGAAATTAGCACCAAATGATTTTGATGACTGCTGCTTTGTAGTGTACTTTTAGGTCTGGAATGGCTAGGCTACCTTCATTGGCATTTTCTTTTCATTAGTTCCCTCGAAATTCTTGACCTTTTGTTCTTCCAGATGAACTTTGTTATTATTTTTTCTAGATCTGTAAAATAATTTTTTGGGAGTTTGATTAGTATGGTACTTAATAAGTTTATTAATTTAGGTAGTTTTATCATTTTTATTATATTTGCTCAACTTACCCATGCACACTTGATATTTTTCCAACTTATTAGATCTGACTATTTTTGTAGAAAGTGTTTTATAGTTGTGTTCACATAATTCCTTACTTTCCCTTGGCAGATAGATTGCCAAATATTTTATAATGTTGACAGTTATTTTGAATGGAATTGCTCTTTTTATCTCTTGCTGCTAAACTTTGTTGATAATATATTAAAATGCTGATAATTTATGTGGATTTATTTTGTATTCTGCAACTTTACTAAAATAGTGAATTCTTTCTAGTAGTTTTTTTTTTCCTTGATTCTCTAGGGTTCTCTAAAAATACCTGCATATCATCTTCAAGGGTGATAATTAGGTTTCCTCATTACTTACTCTAATTTTCCTTTAATCGCTTTTTTCTTTTCTTATTGCCAAAGCTAAAATTTCTAATACAATATTGAATAGTAATGCTGATAATGGACAACCTTGTTTCACCCCTAATCTTATTGGCAATGTGAATCACCAAAGCTTTTGGGATGTGTCCATCCTAAGGCTTTCTATAACATATGAAGGAAGTTTCAGAAAATTTCTTAATGTGAAAAAGCAGGTGTCAAAGGAAAATCATAGTGTATCCATCTTTTGTATCAAGTTGAAAGAAAAAATTTTCCCATCCAAGGGAGAAAAGCAAATCCTGTCCCTCTGCAACTAATCATTATAGTGCTGCAAGTGGTATTCTATGGTACTCAAAGGAAGGGAGCATAGGAGGCAGATTGCCTTATAGAAAATTCAGCCTTGCCCTTGGAGATCCAGAGTATTAAAATTAAAGTAATAGGCACTCACTTCATCTGAATTCTCCAGTTTCCTGAAGGAGAAATGTTCTTCTGTTAAAATGCTCAAGTCCCAAACTGCACTTCAATAGCTGGCTCTGAATTTCTATTTCACTGAATATTGAGAATCAATCAATAATTTCCCATGTTGCATATTCAAAGCATATGCATAGAAGCCCAACTTTGTCCAGCAATTACATTTCCTGTCTTTTTCATCTCTCAATATTTCTTAAGTTTCTTTTTATTCATACAATATCTTTATCATCTTCCTGAAGAGAGAGCAAAAGTACTTTAGCACTTTCAGGAGAGACTGTTTCTATAATTCTTGCTCCTGCTTTTGATTTCAATGTAGGAGAAATGAAAACACAACCATTTTGCACCTAACTTTTTGAGAGGTTGAATATTCACTGTACTTCACTTAGTTCTAACTTCAATGGTAAATTTTAGCCATCTGTTTCCAAATTAAGGATTCACATTCAACAAAAGGTGCAGTCCTAGGGCTGCAAGACAAGGTGATTGTCAGGAGACTTGATATCAAAAGATTAGAGTGCTTCTGTATTTACTGAACTATTTATTGCTGACCTGAAGAGAATGCTGAATAAGCACAAAAGTGTGGCAGAAGAGTGAGTAGCTGTCAGAAAGTTTCTATTCAGTACTATATTTTCTTATCTGGGTCAGAACATGAACAAACATCAAAATTGTTTTGATGAAAATGATAGAGAAATTCAAAAGCTGCTAAATGGAAAACAAGAACTTCACAGGATTTACCAGAATAACATTTCATATATCTCTAAGAAAGAAGTATTTAATACCATCAAAAGTCAAGTGCTAGCAAAACATAAAGATGTAGGATTCTTGGCTCAGTAAGAAGGCAGATGAAATTGTTATAACAAGAACAATGATTCGAAGTATCTCTATGATGCCCTAAAGATTATTTATGAGTCATAAACTATAATCTGTTTTTGGTTGTCTGGAGGTCCTAGAGACAGCCTTCGTTTCAGTTCAGTAATTACCACAAGAGTAGCCAGGTGTTATGCCCAAATCCTTTATTATCTCCTTCAATGTTTTGTCTCCTTTCCTGGGGCCCGGTTAGCTTTTTTATGGCTTTCTAGAGTCTTGGTTTCAGTGAAGAAACTAAGGAGGAAAACTTTCCACTAAGGTGGTGTGAGATGGGATGAAGGAATCTGAGTCCAAGGGCTTGTGTTTCAACCTCCAGTCTGCTTGTCTTATTTAGCTCTCTCTCTCCAAGCCTCTCAGTGCTCCAGGAGTCTGACTGAAGATCAAATGAATCTCTCTCCTTGGTTCTGAGAGCTTGAGATCCTGCCCCCAGTCCTTTGTCTTCTTTGCCTCTGAATGAACCTAGCTTATATGTTCTACACTGAGTATAAACCAATCATTATATTACTAGGAAACCATTATTTGTTATAAGATTAAATCAGTAATATAGAACTTAGAGAACTATTAAGCACCATGCTAAACTTGATAACCATTGTCTCATAAGTTCCACTGAATTAGCACCTTGTAAGAATCCTTGTTTCAAGTTCAGAATTCTGGCCCATAACATCTCCTGCTTTCTTTCATTTTAGAACATAAGGTGGTCACTCTCCTTGACTTCTCAAGGAGGTGAGAACTCCAAAAAAGGAGGCAATCATACCTTCCTTGACTCCTCAAAAGAGGAGTGAAAACACCAAAAAGAGAAGTGATCACACCCTTCCTGACATCTCAGAAAGGGAGATGAAAACCAAAGGAAATGGGGAATTAAATCAGATTAGTGAGTTTCTGAAGGGTCTCACTTGAAAAAAGTATACATAAATCCATCTTGCTTGATAGCAAAATTTGTGCCAGAATCCTCTTTAATCAATTCATATTAACCTAGAAGGTCATCTACCAAAAAGCCCTCAGAAAGGGCTGAGGAATTGTTAATATTATGTTTATTTTCTGAAAAACTGCAATAGAAATACCAGGAGTAGTGGTCCTGTAGAATAGTGTCTACTGGTCCATCTGACCATGGGTTTTGATACTATCAGTAATGAGAACTAGTAGAAGATCATGGCAAAAAAGTGGTTGCACTGAGAAGTTCATCAATAATATATAACAGTTGTATACTTGCATGTTAGCATAGGCTTTGAATAAAGGATTGTGCTCTTACACTTTCCCAGTCATCATTGCAATGAAGTAAGGCTATTGCTGGCTCCCATGCTGTCAAATAGCTTAAATAACGCTGAAAGCAGTATCAAAGTCAGATATAACAATAGAAACACTGCACATGCACTAACTATATACTGCTCATGCGGGACCACAGAAACAACTTGCTGTGGTATGCAGATGTTTCCTTGCCACTAAAGTAAATGCTACTTTAATCGCAACGCAGATTGTCACCATTCCTTGACTTCTCAGGAAAGCAGATTGTTAGCAGGTTCCTTCTGGGCTGAAGGGTCTTATACCTCACCTAGACTTCCCCGCACTCTGTGGCCCTCTACAGAAAGCAATATTAATAAATAAGATATTATAAAAGAATTCCATGAGACCAAGAAGGAAAGCATAGAAAATAAATGTTATCTTGCATCTCTCATCCACTGAGCCTCTTCATGTAGATAGAGTACATTTGTGATCACCTGCTTTGAATTACTGATATATATATATATATATATATATATATATATATATATATATATATATATATATAAGAGGAATTCACAACTAACATACATCTCCTTCAGCAGCCAAGAGATAGTTCAGAGTCAATCTATTGTCCATCATTTTATGTATCAGGGAAGCCAATGATTACTGCAGGTTTTGAAATACTGCATCAGTCTCATTAGCAATTATTTTTATCATCATAGTAATGTTAGTTAGTCAATGGCCCTACACATAGGACTAACAGCTATACTCTTTCAGTAGCAGATGTAGTCAGAAATGGAACCTCCTGATATTTCCTGGGTCTTCTCCTTTGTTTTGAGGGTCTTCTCTTTTTCTGTCTCTCTTCAAATGGACAATGCGGATACCACATGTTGGCACCCATCAAATTACTTCTCCATCTGTATAGGCAGATTCGCACCCTCTGTTTCAAGCACTTAAACTATTTTATCCCTTCTATTCATCACTCTCTCAAACTCTCCACATCACATGGCAATTATCTAAAGATAACTGTGCCTCTCCAGGCAATGCCATCTACCTAGCAACAGCTGCTTAGCTGCAGGATTCAAGGTCATCTTGACCTGGCTTTGAATCCCCCTTGAAACCCCTAAGTGTCAGCTAGAACTGGCAAAGATTTAGAAAAATTAGGAATGAGTGTGTTGGGCTTGTATCATAAATTAGGATGGCAAGGGGGTGAAGATGTTTCTATAGAGAATGCCTAGTTTCTACTAGTATACAAAACAGTATTGTTTCATGCACTGATTGTTTTATCTGCTTCATGATTCTTTATGTTTGCTTAGTAATTTTGCAGTTTTAAGGCTTAAATGTGGAGAGCATATATATATATATATATAAAATAAACTTGTCTTGAACATATACATCAATGTTTCTCTTTTCTTGCTTTCATGATCTCTTTGGGAGCCAATACAACTGGTATATCATTGGCATTTAACAGACTGGCACCTGAACAGGCTGCCAGTTCTCCAGAGTTTAGCCCTGGCCCGGGACAGTTCAACACACAGACAGTGCAGGGAGCAGGGTGAATTTCTTAGCATTTTCTCTCTCTCATTTATATTTTATTTTTAGTTTGCAAAATGGGGTCCAATAACTTCTCTTTACTGTTTCCAGTTGTACAATACTTTTAAATTGTGCATGTCTGATTCTATTTGCTTCTGAGAAATCAGACATTTCTAAGTTTAAAAACAAACAGATCCCGATGAATTGCCTTCCTTATTTAGTAAAGCTCAAACCCAGACAGATTTTGATGAATTGCCTTCTTTGTACATCAAAGAAGAAGCTCCCATCTCTGTGCTTGGATGAGAGCAGCAGCAGCTTCCTGCTTCTGCCTCATGATGGGAGCTGTGGTAGGCAAAATGGTGACTTCTTATTCCCCTGCAAAAGATCTTAAAGGCAAATTCAGGGAATGATTTCCTCCCAACTGACACCATCTTTTGAAGCTTTCCAGTCATAGAAGTTTTGGACCTAAATAACCCAGGACAACCTGGGAAAAATTATACCCCTTTGCTTATGAGTATCCTTAAAAAATTAAAGGCTGCATCAAAGGATTATGGTCCCACGTCTGTATATGTTAAGAGTCTTTTAGAACAGGTTCAGCACTCTGCTTTACCTATGCATTATTGGCATACTATTGCTCATCAGGAGAGTTTTTAGATTTTGGCAAAAAGTGTAGGCTTCAGGCAATAGAAAACCAGGTTTACAACATAAACATTAATCAGGAGCAACTAGCCAGAATGGGTCAGTGCACTTAGATAAGGAGACAATTGTTTTATTTCATGCCAGCATATCAGCAAATTGGTTTTTGCTCTCTAAATGTTTGACAAATGCTTCCTTCTGCAAAAAATAGGAATGTCTCTTTCAGACAGATCAAACAAGGACCCAATGTGTCCTTCAGTAACTTCCTTGCTAGACTTTACTACAGTTGACAGTTGTGAATAGAACTATGGGAGAGGAATAGTCCACAGCTATCACTATTAAATAATTGGCTAGGGAGAACTGCAACAAAGGCAGCATAAAGGCTCTCTTGAGTGGATCCCCAGACATGTCTTTTGAGGAAATGATTGAGCATTGTTCCTCTGTGGACACTCAAACATTTTACATTGATTTACTGTTGGAAGCAATGGCAGCTCTATCCAATTCCAGGAGTAATTCTTTTAAATGTGGCAAGCCAGGACACTTTTTGTACTGCCTACCCATTGGGAGCAAAGAAAGATCTGACCTTTTTTCTTTTTTACTTCTTAGATTAGTATAGTGGAGAACCCTCTCTCTACTCTCTCCAACCCCACTGTAATAGTACAGAGGGAGAGTGGGAACAGAGATTGATGCTTTTAAAAGCTACATTATATATCCTCTCCTCTGGGTCCCTAGGGAAATATTGAAAAAAAGTAGTTGTTATTAATCCTACTGACCAAACTATGCATTTTCAGGAGGGGGAGGTATTAGCCTTATTTCCATACTAAAGGGCTTCTTAATTTTAAGAAACATGATACTGAAGGATTAGAAACAGAGCACTCTTATGTTTATCGGATTAAAGCCATATCTCAATCCTCCCGGACTTTGTTAATGATTAACATCCATGGAAAAACTTTTGAATGACATAGGCATCAAGAAAACAGTTTTAATATCCTTATTTTGGCTTACAGAATGGCCTCTCAGTTGGCTGATGTTGCCTTGGTGGAGATTGGTGTGGTTGCGACTCCTGTATTAGTTCTCTTTAGCATGGGTGTATAATGGACACCAAGGAAAAATCAGGCCTTATATCACTGATCATTTGCCTGTTAATCTATGGGATTAGATTTATTCATTCCATTTGGAATCTGCCTCACCACTGAGGCTTTTTCATCAGGGCCATTGTAATTGATGGAAAACTTTTCAACTGGTTTGGACAGAACAGTGGCCCCTTACCAAGGAAAAACTGCAAGCTTTAAAGGAGAATATACAAATTCAACTGGAACAAGGACATATTGGACCCTCTAACAGTCCTTGGAATTCTCCAGTGTTTGTGATAAAAAAGAAATCAGGAAAATGCAGAATGTTGACGGATCTTAGGAAAAGACAATAGAGACAATGGACAGCAACCACAGTGAATATCCTACTGCATTACCCCACTAGAATGATTCTATTTCAGAATGTTTTTTTCCTCCTATTCGGCCTCATCATGTGATTTTTACCTTATGCATCTTCAGCAGGACATCTCTTAAAAGGACAATTTTGTGTTTAGCTTCCCTGCCAGAAGCTATTGCTACTATGTATACTCACATTCAATTGGAGACTCTTTTTTCACAAGACCCTGAGTGGCAGGTGCTTCTTACATACACTATTTATTTTATACACCTATCCCATTCAACATTACAGATTATATCTATTATTTCTTCTTGGCCATTTATAGCCTTACATAATCAGTCTTTCTTCTTTTTCACAGGCTCTTCATGCAGATGCCATGAAGAACAATATAGCTTCCTTGTTGCTTCCTAATTTCTCTCAGTCCTTTGTGTTTACCACACGTTTTATGTCCACCCAGGCTAATGAACTATTTTTTTCAGGTAATATCTTATATTCCTGGTCCTTTAAATATTATCTATGACAATATTCAGTGAATGCTGTTTAGCAATTAGAGATGAGTATCCTCCATAGAGGCTCTAATGATGTGTTTCAATTGTTTTCTGGTCTTCAGGCCTTAATATGTTCTTGGTCCTCACCTTTCTATAGTGTTCAGATCTGCTTTCACATTAATCTCCCCAGTCCTATAGCTGAATCTAATGTCATTGCTAATTCTCTTCTTCTAGGTACTCTTCAAGCTCAGCTCTCACAATCACATCTTCATCTTGCCACTAAGACACTATACTGTTTGTTCCATTTTAAGAGAAAGTAAGCTTGTAAAGAGCTGTCTTGCTTGTGTGCCATTCTCCCTGCCTCCTCTTCTTTCCTCTTTTAACCCCCATGGTCGTTTCCCTAATAATATCCAGCAGAGGTTGTTACTCATATTTCAATGTTTTGACACCTTCATTATGTCGTCTCTATAAACATTTATTCTTCTTTCACTTTTGCCTTAGCACACAGTTCTGAGAATAATGCAGTGGGCAAGGCTGATTTTCTCTTTGTTTTTGTAACCTTGTGTATCTCAGCTTCTCTTAAAACAGACAATAGTCTTGCATATACTTCTGCTTTTCAACATTTTGTGGCTCTTTTGATAATCATCATCTTATAAGAATTCCTCATAACCCACAGGGTCAAGCAATTGCAAAATGCCAGAATTGAGACATCAAAGCCTATCTACAAAAGCAAATAAAGGGGTAGTTAATGGTTGTGTGTAATCACTCTCCCCAGGGGCACAATTAGCAGAGGTGTTATTCACTTTAAATTTTTTAACTCTTGCTTCAGATGGTGTCTCTCCAAATGAGTGATTTTTTCTCCATTCACTCCAACAGATATCTGAGCACTTCATCAGCCACCATAATCAGCCCCCACCATTGTCTTCACAGGTCAAGTGGAAAGATTTGGCTATGGGACGTGGTATGGTCCAGCCACAGTGGAAAGCTGGCAGAAGGAGTCTGTTCTTCTTATTACAGGTTTTGGGGTCAAGATAACCACACCCTGAAGAGCAATACAACCTGTTGAGAAAGCAGTTGCTGACATCCTGCCATGATGCTCTTGCTGTGCCTGCTCATTTTTCTATCACCAGAGCATATGTTCAGCGAACTCCTGGGCATTGTGGGATTTCCCATTGTGGTTCTCACTGGTGATCTGGGAAGATCAACCTATTCCTCATGGATGGATAACAGTCCCGGAGTTCACTTGAGCTATAGAAATATTAATACCACCCACTGTAAAACAAGTACTTCATGGAAATGTCATGTTACATTTCAATTTCACAGGTGTGTCACTTCTGTAAAGGTTAATGAATCTGATTATTCTTGGGACCAGCTAAGAGCTCATTTGTTTGTAGTGTTTAACAACCTATAAAATTGTTATTAACATGGCAAACTTTGAAAAAAATCATTCGGGACATGAATCAGGCTTTTATAGATCAATCAGAAACTAAGGGCATTGCTGAAGAAATTAGAGAGCTGTTCCATCAAGCTCTCTCTTCTTTGCATTGGGCACTTACTTTCCTTGGTCCTATACCCCGTTGTTGGTACTTGCACTCTTGGTTTTGTCCAGTAGCTAGGGGTATCTACGAGCAAGTAGTGGTTGTCAATCACCAGATACAATTGCAGCAAAAAAAGAAAAAGGGGAAATCATGACTCTCTAGGCAATGATACCTACCTAGCAACACCTGCTTAGTTGCAGGATTCAAAGTCATCTTGACCTGGCTTTAAACTACCCCTTAAACCCTCATAAGAGTCAGCCAGCAAACCAGCAAAGATTGAGAAAAATTAGGAATGAGAGAGTAGGTCATGTATCATAAATCAGGATGTCAAGGAGATAAAGCTGTTTCTGTAGAGAATACCTAGTTTCTACTAGTATACAAAATATTATCCCTTCATGCACTGATTGATTTATCTGCTTTATATTTCTTTGTTTCTTTAGTAATTTTGTGGTTTTAAGGTTTAAATATGGAGAGCACAGATATAGTAAACTTGTCTTGACCACATACATAAATGTTTCTCTCTTTTCTTGCTTTCATGGTCTCTGCAAGAGCCAATTGAGCTAGTCTTGTCATTGGCATTTCACAATATCAGAGCGGCTTGCACAGTACCCCTTCCAGTGGATTAATAAACCGTCTGCCAGGCCACTGCATCTTCATAAAAAAATTATAGTGCAAATAGTTAAGTTTAAATATTATTTAGGGTTATCTGTAACTCCTCCTTTCTTTTGATTTTGGAGGAATATCTTGCTATCTCTGTTCCTCCTCTCCACTATTGCTTGTCCTTGAGGATTGAAAGGTGTGTGAGTTGTGTGTGAAATCTGATACTGTGCACAAAAGTGTGCAAAATGTTTGGAAGTATATGCAGATTTATTACCTGATTTTGTTGCTTGTGGCATACCCATACAGCAGAGATCTATGCCATCTCTTTTGCACTGATACTGCAAAAGTAAAGTCTGAGAAGTGTCTGTGACAACATAGGTAAAAGACAGACAGCCAAAAGTTACAATCATCTGCCAAATTTCAATGGGTCTCAAACCACGCGGGTTCTTCTCTGGAGGGAGTATAGGAACATGAAAAGGAAGACAAGCTGTACAGACTTTTACTATGGTCCTTCCTTCCTCTTTTGCTATCCCAAACTGCAATGTAAAGTTTGAGGAGCCTGATGATATTTACAATGAGATTCTATAGGCAGTCTGAAATAGGGAAGTGATGGTTAACATGGTGAGAAAGCAATCTGCCTTTGAGTTTCCATTAAAAAATAGGTCTTGAAAGACCAGGATGAGAGTAGACATCTAAGAGATAATACTTACATGGACAGTTTCTCACTTCCTCCTGAAGTTCCTTAAAAAACTGAAATATGTTAGAGACAACAAATATTATTTGGGCTGTGGCACTTCTCTGTACCACACCTACTGAATAAGCTGAATCAGACATTATATATTTCCTGGGTAATAAATAAGAGCTAACACAATTGCATAAAATTAATTCTGCTGAGTGGACTGAAAGGAAGTTTTGAGTACTCTTTTTTTTAATAGCTTAAGAGAATATACAACACAAAGATGATGTTTGGACGCATCTTTAAAAATGCTTATTCCTTTAAGGGGGATCTTAGAAACCTTTTCTTCAAAATCCTATGTAATAGCCAGGATGTCTTTAAGAATGATCCATGCATAAAATTTGGAGCTGTGACCAATAAAATTTACTACTATGGTATGGTTTCACAGCATACATTAATTTGTATATTGGTATATGTGGGTCCTATCCCACATATCAAAGTTCTCACTTAATGACTTTTAACAAGATTATAGCCACAAGATTCATGGCATGGAACAAGGTTTTGGTCTGTTTGTGCTGGGATGGGTTGTAAGTTGGTGTGGTGACTCGAAAGCAGTATCTCTCTTTAAGATGTTTTTAATAGATGCAATGGTTTTAATAGATAAGTAAGTAAGCTTAACACTGGATACATTATATTCATTATCACCTATCAATTTCTGAAAATCATTTAAAGTGTTCAACTTCTCTGTTCTTAAAGAAAGTTTTTTTTTTTACTGTGAGTACCTTGGGGTATACATCATATCCTAAATATTGAAAAGGAGCATGCCTTTGAATTTTTTCTGGAGCTATATATAATCATTAGTTCTTTAGTGTTTCTATGATTTTTTGTAGGCATGCTTCTAAAATGTGGTCTTTAGGAACACACATCAATATATCATCCTTGTAGTGTAATATCTTAACTTTTGGAAATGATATTATTACTGGAGTAAGAGTAGCAGCCAAATACATCTGATACATAGTAGAGCTATTTTTCTTTCCCTGTGGCAAAACTGTCCATTCAAAATTTTTATAAGGTTCAACTAAATTAATGGTGGCCACTGAAAATGCAAATCTTTTCATATCCTCCCTACACAGAGGGATAGAGTAGAAATAATCCTTAATGTCTATAACCCAAAGAGACTATTCCCTAGGCAATTGAATAGGAGATGAAAGACCAGGCTGAAGAGTTCCTATTGTTTCAATTTTTATTCATTTCCTCAAATCAATTAACTTCTTCCATTTTCCATATTTCTTTTTCATAGCAAATACAGGGGAATTCCAAGGACTTAGAAAAGGTTGTAGGTGTCCTTGATCAAGTTGCTTCTGTTGTATATCTAATAAGGCCTGAATTTTTTCACTGGATAAGGGCCATTGTTCCACCCACATCAGTATATTAACTTTCCATTGGATGGGGATAGGTATAAGTGTTGGCAGGCCTTCAACAGCAGTCCTGCCTAAAAAGCTGAAGTGCTCAATTGTATCCCAACTGCTTGAAAATTTCTCTTCCCCACAAATTGATGGCAATTTTTTTTTTACTACAAAAAAGTAAATACTCCAGTTTTATCTTCACATTTCCATCTCAATCCAAATATATCCTGTCCCTCCTCTCTTGCTTTAACTATATCCTAATCTGGACAAAGGAGGGCAAAACTGCTGAGGGGTCAGGGCTGATGGTGTCACTTCCCCTCCTGCTACTTTTTCTCCCATTCATAAAAGTGTAGTTGAAGGAGAAGGATCAAGAAGTGGAGGATATCCCAAGGGCACATACATGGGCATAGGTGGAAGCGAAGGAAAGTGAAGGAAGAGAAGCACCATGCCCATCAAACTTCCCATTGCAGTCCCTATCATGGCCCCTGCCCCAATAACAGTATGATACCTGGGTACTATCCCCATGCTTGTTTTTCTCCTTATATGTCCTTGTTTGACACCTCATGCTAAAAGCTTTCTTTTTCTTATATGTGGGATTTCTTAAAGCCAAATTTTCAGTTAATTGTTCTTCTACTACCATCCACATCTCTGGTTCCAACCTTTCTTCTCCAGAGAGCCATGGAAATATGCACTTCATAAGATCCAAGAACTCAGTGATCTGCTTCTGAATCACTGAAAAACCTTTATCATCCTAATTGAGCATTCTTCATACTTCCCTCAAGAGGGAAGCTCTTTTGTTAGCACTTCCCCCATTTTGGCTGAAAAAATGAAATTGACTATATTATTTCTCACTGAATCTTCCTGTCTGCCTGCTTTTTTTATACTTACCCTGTTCCTGGGTCACAGGGACTCCTCAACCACAACTCACACTGTATTTTCAGCTGAACTGCTGTGTACTCTGCTTTCCAGGGCCTCATGTTAACACCAAATGTCCTAACCTGCTCACTGAAGTATTTCAGTACCAGCCCAGATCCGAATAGTAGGTGAGGAGTGAAGGTGCAGAACTCATGCAGATCATCAAAAAGGAATCAATCCATTTAATCAAAATTCTCTCAGCCTTATATGCCCTAAAACTTTATATAACTATAGTACACTGTGTATGCACTAACTACATATATATATATATATATATATATATATATATATATATATATATATATATATATATATATCATAAAGAGCTTGCTTTTGGCACTTTGGTAAACTTTATTTTAATTACAACACAGGATGTAGCACCCGTGACTTCTCAGGAAGGCTGAGACTCCCCCAGGGATTATCAGGAACCCACCTGACACAAGTTCCCTTGCTGGGCTGGAGGGTTCTTATAACTCACCCAGAGTTCCCCCACTCTCTATGATTCTACATCTACATAGATGATGAGGTTGGAGCTCATATTGCCAGAGCTAGCTCAGTGTTTGGGAGGCTCCAAAAAAAGGTGTAGGAGGAAAGTTATTAATCAGCATATCAAACTGAAAGTCTACCAGATTATTGTGCTGACTTCATCGTTGCATGCCTATGAAGCCTGAACAGTCCACCAGCACTATGCCATAAAATTGAACTATTTCCATTTATATTATTTTAGGAATATTCTGAACATTGCCTGGCACAATAAAGTTCTCTTAAACTATGAGGGATGACTAACTTTAGCATAAGAACATGCATACACATGCATGTATATGTATACACATAAACTCATCCCTGAGTTGGAATAGAAGAATCTCTCTTCTTTATTGTGCTTCTTTAAAAATGTTAACAGTGCAATCTACCATAGAAAAAACGCCTAAAATATGAATACTCTTTGTCATTTCATCTGTAGAAATCTCAGTACTCGTTTTCTCCAAGCAGATGTTAGAGATAACCTCTTGCTAAGCAATCAAAACTCATAGTCCAGTATCTCCTAACCTCTCAAGTTTGTGAGGATATAGCCAAGGGATGTGTGTGTATTTGTGTGTATATATGTATTATACATAAATATATGTGTAAATGTTTGTGGATATTACCTTATACTCACTCTGAATCTCCGTGAAACTGTCTTTATTTTTGTTGAGGGAATAAGCATAAAAAGATGAGAGACATATCTCTTCCAATCATCAAAGATAGCTTGATGGAGGCCTCTAATAGTCTCAGAAAGGTTAATAAATAGAAAAATTGAAAGAATTATAATACAAGTTATTTACCCTTTTGAAATCTCCTGACATGGATAAGTCCTACTCTGTTACCAATTGTTAACGCACTCCAAGACTCTAATGAGTAAATCCTATATTCTCCCATGTATCTTCTGCTATTATATAAAATATTCCATTAAGTTTAGATTGCAAGCATAAAAATTGTGCAAATAAGTATAGAGGAATTACACATGTAATTCATGTAGGGGAGGAGGTAAAGGGAAGGGAAGGAGAAAAAATTTGAATCACATGCTTTTTACAAAGGTGAATATTGAAAATTATGCATATTTTTCTTTTTTATTACAGCTTTATTTACAAAACATGTGCATGTTTTCAACATTGACCCTTGCAAAACCTTCTGTTCCAACTTTTCTCCTTATTCCCCCCACCCCCTCCCTTAGATGCCAGGTAGTCCAATATATGTTAAATATGTTAAATTCAATACATGTATACATATTTAGAATTATCTTACTGCACAAGAAAAATCAGATCTAGAAAGAAAGAAAAAAAACTTGAAAAGAAAAACAAAAATTATGCATATGTTTTGAAAATAAAATTATTTACAAAAATAAAATGAATAGATTGAACCAGAGAAAAGACAAGACTGCACAAAATCTTTAAAGATTTTTTATCTTATTACTTTTATAACAAAATAAATCCTTTAAATATAAAATAGAGGTCTACATTAACAAAAAATATTATATGTAATACATATTATCCTCTTTCAGGACATTAATACTTAAGATATAAAAAAATTTATAGAGCTGCTCATTATACCTTTGGCATTTATTACTGATCTATACTGTCTAATCAGTTTACCCAAGCTCTATAATTTCTGACTGACTCATTGTTTTGACAGCAGTTATCTTCTCTTCAAAAAAGTTCTGATATCACTATAGGCTGGGCAATCAGAATTTGTATTCAGAACCTCTTGAGGTCCTGAACTCATGGGTTAGCCTCCTTTTTGAGTCCTGCTACTCAATCACCTATGCTCAGAGAAAGATATAGACCAAATAGAGAGGAAAAAAGATCACTAATAAGTATCATACGTTAAGTTCAGAGATATATGCCTCATTTTATATATAAGGAAACTAAGCCCTAGAAAAATTAAATTACTTGCTTAAGATTGGGCAAGCAGTAAGCAGTTACTATTTGAACTCAGATTTCATGAACCCAAAACTCAATAGGTAAAGTTCAGTGCTCTGTGTGTCAAAATAATCTCATGTACTTCCCACTATATGCATGCTGCTGACAGTTGCCAATAAAGAAAAGGAGGGAACCCATTGCCCACATCAAAAAGATTCCAAGGGAGAGCTATTAGTGTGCCTGATTACAAAAAAGGAGAGAAACAGAAAGAGATAGCAACAAAGCCATGATCACCTCTTTTTGCTCAGCCACCAATATTTATTGAAGCTCCCAAATACACATCATGGTCATTTCAGAAGACTCTAGATGTATTTTTCTACATTTTTTCCATGTTTTTCACCATTACGTCTGTCCCTTTTCTTTTACTCCCAAGATCAGAAAACCAAAGAACTTTTGTCTATTTCTCGTGGGACCCTGGCCTTGTTACCGTTAACGAATAGTAATGAGTTTAAAAGTAGAAAAGTCAATGTAGAATAGACTATATAATTAAGACTATATAATCGACTCTGTGATATAATAATATTATTTTATGATGATCAAATTTAGCAATGCAGTTTTTGGTAATCCTGAGATAAATTGCTTGGAGCAAATTTCATATTGAAGAAGAACTGAATGAGGAAACTGGAAAATATTTCGGCTTAAAATAGTTTTAGGGGGCAGCTAGGTGGCGCAGTGGATAGAGCACCAGCCTTGAATTCAGGAGGACCCACGTTCAAATATGGTCTCAGACACTTAACACTTCCTAGCTGTGTGATCCTGGGCAAGTCATTTAACCCCAGCCTCAAAAAAAAAAAAAAAAAAAAAAAAAAAAGACAAAGTAGTTTTATGGTAGATATAGCAATAATGAATTTAAAATAGATATTTGAGTCAAATGAATAAGGACACATAATTTTAAAAACTGTAATTCTGTAATTCTAGGTTGAAAATCTTAGCTAAATAAGGAATCCAAAACACAAAAACACAATAACTTCAATTGCATAAAATTAAAAGTATTTGTAAAAAAACAATAGCAATGCACCTAGAATTAAAAAGGAAAACTCAATATAAGAGAAATAAAAGACTCCTGGTCATATATCTTTCATAAGTCTAAAATACATTAGAAACTAACACACAATACACACACATACATTGAAATCCTTTGCCAATAGATGAGTGGTTAAATGATTTGAACTAACATTTCTCAAAAGAATTGCATACTATTAACTATTAAGAAACTATTGCTCCAAATCACTACAAGAAATGAAAATTAAAATTGCTTAGATTTCACTTTGCTAGAAAAAATTGTAAAATCAACAAAAGATGAAAATAGTTGATTTTCAGGATCGACCACTAATACTCTAAGAAATATTTCGCATATGATCTCTATATTTTTAAATAAAGAGATCAGTGCTAGTCATGTACCATAAGAAAGGCAAAGACAAAAAGCAAAGTTCCACAGGATACATAAAATATTCATAGTACCTGTTGGTTTTAAAGATCTATTTTATTATTATTATTATTATTATTATTATTATTATTATTATTATTATTATTATTATTATTATAGCTTTGTATTTACAAAATATAGGCATGGGTAATTTTCCAACATCGACCCTTGCAAAATCTACTATTCCAACTTTTCCTCTCCTTTCCCCTGCCCCCTCCCCTAGATGGCAGGGAGTATAATACATGTTAAATATGCTAAAGTATATGTTAAATCCATCATTTGTATAAATATTTATACAGTTGTCTTGCTGCATAAAGAAAATCAGATCTTGAAAGAAAGAGAGAAAAAAAAAACCTAAGAAGGAAAACAAAAACGCAAGCACATAATAACAGAAAGAGTAGAAATGCTATGTTGTGGTCCACACTAATTTCCTATAGTTCTTTCTCTGGGTATAATTGATTCTCTTCTTTACTGAACAATTCAAACTGGTTTAAATCATCTCATTGTTGAAGAGAGCCACAGTCATCAGAGTTGATCATCATATAATATTCTTGTTGCCATATATAATGAGCTCCTGGTTCTGCTTATTTCACTTAGCATCAATTCATGTAACTCTCTCCAGGCCTTCCTGAAATCATCCTTCTGGTCATTTCTTACAGACCAATAATACTCCATAACATTCATATACCACAATTTATTCAGCCATTCTGCAATTGATGGGCATCCATTCAATTTCCAGTTTCTAGCCATTACAAAAAGTGATGCCACAAACATTTTTGCACATGTGACACCCTTTACCTTCTTTAAGATTACTTTGGAATATAAGCCCACTAGTAAATAACACTGCTGGATCAGAGTGTAGGCACAGTTTAAGAACTATTAATATAGTAGATGCTCATCAACTGGGAAATAGCTAAATAAATTGTGCTATCTAAATACAATATGTGCTCTAAGAAATGATGAATATCAAAAGTTCTGGAAATATTGTAGAATGAAGAAATTAAAATCAGAAAAACAATAGAAAAATATCTACAATAATTTAAATGGGAAGAACCAACAAACCTAAAAACTGAAATGCTATGTAGCAGCTGGTACCCTTATATTTAATGATTCAAGTTCCTTCTACTGTAACATGATTTTCTACTGATAAACCTAGTTTTAATAGCTATTCAATAGTCACCTCAAGCAAAGAAATTGTTTAACATGAAGAAAAAAATCCCTCCTCTTTCCTAAGTCACTTTTCCACAAATACAGACTGATTTCATGCCTCTCCTTGTTCCTTAAAAATTCTGTAACAAATTAATGCTTTATCTGGCACTCAGGATTAGCAAGCTTGTAAGTTATTCAACAGTGAGATAGGATCTGACCAGTCTTCATAAAATCAATGGTCAGGTTCCTCTGCTTTTCATTCAGAGAATTGTCTATCTCATTACAGATGGCAAAGTATGCATATTACTTCATACTTTCTGTAGCATATTTAATGTCTTATTTTCTCTTATTTGCCCTTTACATCCTGAGATTATCTTAATTATTTAATGAGGTTGTAGTGGTGGCGAAAAAGAATCAAATCATTCCAATTTAATAAGAAATTACCTAAGTCTTGAAAAAGAATTGAAGAAATTAATTTCTCTGCTTTTATTGTAGAGGGAGGAGACACTAGTTGTAGAATATTGCATATATTGTCAGATATAATTAATGTTTGTCAGTTTTGCTAAACTGTTTTCTATTTCTCTCCCAAGAGTTAATTCTTTTAAATTGGATCTCCTTTTACAGGTAAATTGAGGTGGAGATTATTTAGAAATAAATTTTCTAAATGTGATATACAAATAAAATAATAATTTAAAAATCTCTCTTGTTAATCTACATTACATAATAAGATAATTTAGTACATAGAACTCTTTGACTGGCTTAACTAAGATGAATATACATATCACTTTCTTTTTAGGAGTTTGCAGTCTAACTTTTGTTAATAAAGAAATCCTTCAATTTGTTTGAATTGAAATTTGAATTATTAAAGGTTTTCTATGTGTAAAATATTGTTCTACAGGTTTGGGATATAAAGACCAAACCAAAACAATTGCTGCCCAATCTATTGGAAAAACTATCTATATTGAATAGTCCCAAAAGCAGAAAGATGGAGGGAAGTTGGGATGAAAATGTTCAAAATTTCCCTAGATTAAACTTTAACATTTATATTATCCTTGACCATTTCATCTTTATTCAACAGAAGATGAAACTACTCACTAACAAGGTACAAAGTAATGCTTTGCCTACCAACTAAACTGTATAGGTAAGGCCTGCAGATTATAATTATGATCTGACCAACCTGAATCTTGACTCCTTTGATATGTAGACTGACATTAAAATTAATAGTTTGGAGGAGAGCCCTTAGCTTCAAATATTAATTTGACAAGACAAAAGTCATTTGATTTTGTGGAATAGAATAACAATAGAAACTGATTTAGAACAGTGTAAGGGTCCTTTAAATGGGGGGGGGGCAGAGCGCAACAGGAGATTTGAGTGGTCCAGAAGTAATCTCTGTGGATATAGGATTTCCCTATGGGTGGGATCTTGGCCATATTGAGATAGCTTTGTAATGGGTGACGGCTCTCTCGCTGGTTGGCTGTGTGTGTGACCTCACAGGCCCTTTTATAAGCCCACTGCAGGCAGCAGTTGCTCTCTTTAACCTGGCACTCTTTAACCTGGCTCCCTAGCCTGGATTAGCCAAGCCAAGCCAAGCTGATGGATAGCCAAGAGAGGTATAAAGTTTGGTAGTGAACACGTGGGTCTTCAGACTAGGTGTTCACTAGGGAACTAACAAGTCAGGGCATCAAGTCAGGGCATTATGTGAATAGGTATAATAAAGGCTTTTAAGATTACATGTGGCTGTCCTTGAGTGCACTACTGGTTATTAAACTATAGATTCAATAAAACTTTGAAGGCCTCAGAGGAGGTGAGTTGGGTAGAGTTGACACTGCAAAGATCAGTGGTCAAAGGTACTCTGTTTGGCCTAGGACAGACTAGTAATTGTTACTGCCAGGAGGGCATGTTACAGAACAGCTAATAGGGAAACACAGTATGGCTCATCTTAACAGTGAATGAGAAAAACCTGAAAATCAAATCCCAAAAAATGTCTGGCCGCACCATCTTTAAAATTCCAACCTTAGAACATCCCATAAAAATAAATGGCATTTGCAACAAATGGATGGAAATGTGTATCAAGATTATTGATGCTTTGTGCAAAAGAAAACAATGCTTTTTTTAAAATCAAGTAAAATTTTTGTGATTCTTCAAATGATGTGAAGATGGAGCCAGTGAGCTTTTTAATAGATGGTGAAATTCATTATTTCATACTATAGACATATTGCTTGAATTTGAGGAGTTGTTTAAATAAAGCTAATGTTGCCTTTACCTACTTGAAATGTAAAAGGGGACAGAGTAAGACAATATGAAAGCATTCAAAAGAGAAGTATCTCTTAAGCCCTTCTCATTTGAATCACCACTTCTTTTCTACTCTAAGATGTCTCTGCTTCCAACAGAAATAATATCTCAAAAGTAAAATTTTATCCTATTAATACATTATCTGATCCATCTACACTCATGTTCACATTATCACCATCATGATTGAATCAGACAGTATCATGGTTAGAGAAATTCTTGTAGTTCAATAAAAATCTTTGTCTTTAATTATTTTCACTTCGTTATGAAGCAGCTAGGTCATTCCTATCTAAATCACCTCACTATCTTCTACCCCCAAATATTTTCTACCTAAGATTTAAAGCAGAAAATACAGAAAGTGCTTTTTATCTAATCAAAACCATAATTCACAAATCATTTTCAATGTATTTTTCTCTAATAAGTCAGAATAAAGTATATTTAAAGCAAAGGTTGCATACACATTTATGGGCCCACACTATACTTATTCACCTGATTTCTTTAAGGGAGATACTCTCCTTTCCTGTTTCTGACTTCACTTTTGCAGGGCTCAACTATATATATTACCTCAGTTTCAGTTTTCTAATAAAAAATTAGCTTGAATTATTCCTTCTTAGGAGCAGTATTAGATGAAATATGGCTAAATTTAATGATAAATGTTAAGGTTCTGCTTACCCTTTGGGGAGGGGAAAATTAGAATGAGACATGTTCCTGCAAGATATCTACAAAGATATCACAATTATGTTTTTCAGTCATGAAGAGGTTGCTGTTAGAAGCATTCATTTTAGAATTGACCTGTCCTTGATGGTGATGAAGTATGATTGCTGTTGTTAGCAGTTAGTATCCAATTAACAGAAATATGATGATTCTGTTGATAATGTGTTTAGGGGAATAGAATAGAGGAATGGGGAGAAAGGGAAGGGAGGGAAGCATAAAATGCTATATTAGTCCTTCAAGGGCCAGACTAGTTGAATTCAGAAAAACTCAATATCAAAAAGTTGGCTACCAGGTAATAGTTTTTTTTTGGTCATAACCATTAATTGATAAATGGAATTCTTACTTATGATTTATGAGAAATTGTAGATCTTCAGAATAAGAGAAGAGCTTGCTCCCCTGCCCATTAAGCTAATTCTTCCTTTGTTGAAAACAGCAAAATTAAAGACAAAATCTTCCATTTGACTTTTAAAGATCTCTTCAACTTGGCCCCTCCAAATTTTACAGTCTTCTTACATTTTTATGGAGTTATATGGAACTTCTTCCTCTTCCTCATATACAACACTCCATCTCTTTTTGAAATGCTTCACTCATGCTTAGAATGCTCTCCCTTCTGAGCTCTTCTTTGTGCCTTTTCTTCAAGGCTTAGTTTAAGTTCCATTTTATGCAAGTGGTCTTTCCTCATCTCTCTAATACTAGCACCTTTTTTTTTCTGAGATTAACTCCAATTTATTGTGTATATATCTTACATGTATATATACATATATCTGTATGTATACATACATATACTCATATATACAACATATATATATATACACATATATATATACATGAATTTATGTATATATGTTTATATATTGTCTCATCTATGAGAATGGTAAATCCTTGAGAGCAAGGATTGATTTTTCCGTGTTTTTTTTTTAATCCCCAACACTTAGCACAATGCTTCATACATAGAAAACACAATTGATATTAGTAGAATGACTGATTGATCAATTAAGAAAACAGTCACACAACCGAATAGAGTACACATAAATTGTCCTAATACCTGTAGTGACCAGTAGGCATCCAGCCACTGAGCTAATAAAGGACTGAGACAAATAGATGTTAGAGATGAAGGGAAGAGTTTGGCTAGAATATATATATAAGTACAAATGTAAATACTAGAAGATTAAGAATAAAGGCATCAGCCTGAAGAAGCAATTGAGAATGGTAACAAAAGGATCTATTTTTAAATAGCTATACAGGGGAGCTGAATATGAGTTTGAAATTGAAGAAATCAAAACAAGCTAACAGTCTTGGAAGCCAAGTGTACATCCATGAAGCAGAGCAAAAACTAATAACTGATTAATATTCTTGAAGCATTATAATAACAATGTAAGTTTCCTTTCAATTTTCTGGCAGAATGTGCTCAGAATTTCTGAATTCTTAGAATCCTAAGGTCCTGTAGCTAGAGGTAAAAGGGAACCTAGAAACCACTTAGTCCAACATTCTTATTTTATAAATGAGGAATATGAAGTTCAGAAAGTTGTGACTTTTTCAAGGTCCTACAATTAGTAAGTGGATAAGTAAATCCTCCAAATTAGCTATGTAAATATGAAAATATCAGACTCATGTTTATAAGCAAGGTATCTATGTTTGGCAAATAAAAATTCAATGTAAGAAGTTGCCAATGTGAAAGTATGGGGAAGAAATAAAATTACCATGATCTTATTTATTGCATTAACTCCAGAAAAGTTCCATATAGTGGAATTTTTGTTTTTTTGTTTTTGAGAACAAGTAAGGACTTCAGTCACATCTCTACTTGCTAGATAAAGAAGTTGAAAAGAAACTCAAATCCTTAGAATAATCTTGTCAATGTCAGGTCTACATAATGATGAAAATTTCAACTCAGGGAATTTGAATGCCAAAATTCTTTATGCAACCTTCCCACTCCTCTATCTCGGTACAAATCAGAAGAGGAGTCACTTACACATCAACTCCTATTTCCCTTTTTCTTTCCAATGGCTGGTCCTGCTTGACCCTTCCACTAAATCTCAGTGGACTTGCCTTATTTCCCTCCACCATAACAGTCCTTTTTTATTGTGAGAATTTCTTCTCAATAAAACTGGTTTGATTTTTTTTTCTGCTAGATTCTCCTTTGTTCAGTACCTTGGTATAAGATAGAAACCAATTAAGCACAGAAGCTGGGCATCTATTACCATTCATTTTTCTACATGAACGACCCATCTTTCTTTTCTGGCTACATATATGGTGGAAAAAAATAAATGTTGCCAAACAAACAGACATTTAGTTGACGTTAATAGTTCACTTTAAAATTTGCAAAGCATTTTAGATGATTATCTTATTTGAGCTATGTAACAACATATATAACTTAAATATTACAGGAATTAGTATCTTCAATTTATATATATGAGGGGTAATAAACAAACCAACTAGTCATTCAATCAATAACCATGTATTAAATATTTTGTAAGGACCAACATTGCAATTAAGAATAGGGGGCAGAAATATAAAATCTAATATATATATATATATATATATATATATGTATATATATATATATATATATATATATATATTCTACTAGAAATGCAATGGAAATGATAATATAATATTTTTATAATAAACAAAGCATACACAAAATAAATGCTGAATACTTTCAGGTGGGATTGTTGGGCATTGAAATAGTCAGAGGCATTATGAAAGGTCTCTTTAAGGATGTAGCATATGAACTGAGCTTGAAGAGAGCTAAGGGTTCCAACAATTCAAAGAAGGAAGAAATAGGTTCTAAGAGTAGGAGACAACATATATACAAAATATAGAGCCAAAGACAGCTTCTTTGGACAGGAATTCAAAAGGAGGTCAATTGGACCATAGTTTAGGATGGAAGAGGGGATCACTATGTGTTGTCTAAAAGCAGAGGTTGGAACTAGACTGTGAAACATAAAGCAAAGAGCCAAAAAAAAAAGCTTATATTTTAGCTAGATATGGATAATTACTGAAGTTTCTTAAGTAGGTGAATGATATTACATGTCTAGACTTATGCTTTAAAAATAGCAATTTAGGACCTATTTGAAGGAGCATTTGGAAAGGCCATTGTAGGGAGACCAGTTAGGAGGCTATCATAATTGTCCATGTAAGAAATTGTGAGAGCTTCAACAAGGACAATATGTGAAATGAATAGAGAGAAATAGAATGGAAGAGAGTGTTGTTATGTCTAGTAGTTAACTGGATACATAAGATTGGAACTCAGGAAGGAGATATTGATTGCATATGTTGAACTAGGTGTTCTTTGCATAAAGATCTAAGGGCTGCTTTTTGTAGTGGCTACAAACTGGAAATTGAATGGATGCCCATCAATTGGAGAATGGCTGAATAAGTTGTGGTAGATGAATGTTATAGAATATTATTGTTCTGTAAGAAGTGACCAGCAGGATGATTTCAGAAAGGCCTGGAGAGACTTAGATGAACTGATGCTGAGTGAGATGAGCAGAACCAGGAAATCATTATCCACTTCAACAATAATACTATATGATGATCAATTCTGATGGACTTGGGTCTCTTCAACAATGATCTGAACCAAATCCATTCCATTTGTTCAATAATGAAGAGAACCAGCTAAACACAGAGAAAGAACTATTGGAAATGAGTGTGAAATAGCATTTCAACTCCTTCTGTTTTTGTCCGCTTGAATTTTTGATTTCCTTCTCAGGTTATTTTTACCTTATTTCTAAGTGATTTATCTTGTGCGGCAAAATAACTGTATGGATATGTATACATATATTGTGTTTAACATATAGTTTAACATATTTAACATGTATTGGTCTACCTGCTATCTAGGGGAGGGGGCGGGGGAAGGAGGGGAAAAGTTGGAACAGAATGTTTTGCAAGGGTCAATGCTGAAAAATTACCCATGCATATATCTTGTAAATAAAAAGCTATAATAAAAACAATTTTTAAAAAAAGCTGTAAGGGCTAAATCCATGAGATGACATCTTCTTAGACAGATTAAAGATGTGAGAGAAGAAAAAAAGAGCCCAGGTCAGGCGTTGGTTATACCTACCTACCCATAGGTAGAGTGATTTGCTCACAGTCATACAAATAAAATTATGACGTGTGTTTCAAGCCCATGCCACTCTGACTACAACTCCATTATTTTGTTTTGTTTTTCCCATTCTTTGTCTTTCAGTCTTATGCTATTGCTCAGATAGCATCTCAAGTACTCATTTCAAGACAGTGCATTTTAAAAGGTATATTATCTTTGATCCAGCAGTGCTACTACTGGGCTTATATCCCAAGGACATAATAAAGAAGGGAAAGGGACCTGTATGTGCCAAAATGTTTGTGGCAGCTCTTTTTGTAGTGGCTAGAAACCGGAAAATGAATGGATGCTCATCGATTGGAGAATGGTTGGGTAAATTATGGTATATGAATGTTATGGAAAATTATTGTTCTGTAAGAAATGACCAACAGGAGAAATACAGAGAGGCCTGGAGAGACTTACATCAACTGATGCTGAGTGAAAAGAGAAAAACTAGGAGATCATTATACACTTCAACAACAATACTATATGAGGATATAGTCTGATGGAAATGGATATCTTCAACATAGAGAAGAGCTAATCCAATAGCAATTCATCAATGATGGACAGAATCAGCTACACCCAGAGAAGGAACACTGGGAAATGAATGTAAACTGTTAGCATTTTTTTTCTCCCCAGATTATTTTTACCTTCCAATTCCAATTCTTCCTTTGCAACAACAACAACAAAATTCGGTTCTGCACATATATATTGTACCTAGGATATACTATAACATATTTAATATGTATGGGAATGCCTGCCATCTAGGGGAGGGTGTGGAGGGAAGGAGGGGAAAAATTCGGAACAGAAGGGAGTACAAGGGATAATGTTGTAAAAAATTACCTATGCATATGTACTGTCAAAAATGTTATAAATATAAAATTAATTAAAAAAAGAAATTACAATACAAAAAATACAATAAAAGGTATATTAAATTGCAAACATTTCCTTACTTTAAGTAAGAAAGCAATTTTTTCAATGTAGATCATGTGTTATATCCTATACTTTAGTCTATTTTCACCACCTACCTATTGTCTGTCCTAATACCTCATAAAATTACCCACTTTTCTATATCCTGGTCATGTTTGCTACCTCAAGTTTGGAAATTGTAATCAAGACTATCATAATTCTGGAAACAGCCTTTTTCTCAGTTGTTTCATGATTCTGCTCATTATATCTGTGATTTCTCAGGCCAAAATATCTGCT
The DNA here is from genome assembly GCF_048593235.1 of Sminthopsis crassicaudata. Classification (NCBI taxonomy): domain Eukaryota; kingdom Metazoa; phylum Chordata; class Mammalia; order Dasyuromorphia; family Dasyuridae; genus Sminthopsis; species Sminthopsis crassicaudata. The sequence continues at coordinate 303,676,773 of NC_133617.1, read as the reverse complement.
TCATCTGCATTGTCTCTCTCTATTAGAATAGAAAATTGTCACTAGAAGTTTCTGACTAGAAAATGTCTTTCTTTTGTATTTATTTCCCCATATACTATAAAATAGTTTCTGGAATAATTAAATACTTACCAAATGTTATTCTTTCTTCATTCATTCATTCTTTTCACTCCAAATGAAGCATTCTTTCTACTACACTATATTAGCTCATGAATACTAATGCTTTGTGAGTCTAGGGAGGGATGACTAACTGAATATAACCCGTATGAATAGAGAGATTTGTTGTTTCAGAGTGTGTGTTTGAAGCATGACAGAGCACTTTCCATGATTGGTTCAACTTGATGATTAATACCTTACTTTTGACTGATACATATGGGGACAAGTAAGAGTGACAGACAGAATAAAACAAGTTTTACTAAAGATTATTAAGACCCAGACAAGATATTTAAGATTTTAGGCATATAGGTGGTACTTTTATTCAAATTGTCATATAAAAGTAGAGCTAATAGAAAAGAAATATGGATCTGACAACTGAACAGCTGGCTAAGAAGATTATTGATAACATAATTTGGATTTTATTTTGACTGCACTTATTTTTGTACAATTCTTTTTTTTCTAGACAACTGTACTTTGTTATTATCTCACTAAACTTAGTTAAGAATAGCAAGCTTCAAATAAGAAAGATAAATCTTGACTTCTCCCTAGTTACTTAAACAAATAGAAGAAAGTTTAATTTTTGACTGCAGATAGAGTACACCTAATTGGTTATAATGAAATGCATATTTCCCTAAATAATTGTATACTTGATTAAAGAGACTTGGGAATAAAATTTAAAAATTAAATGTGAACTAGCAACCTTTAAAATCATATTTTATTTCTTATTGCTATCATTTTGTTTTCATATTTTATTAATTTCTGCATATACCCAGCTTCTTTTCTCTCCTCAGCAAGTCATCATGCAAAATAAAGAATAAATTAGAAATAGAAAAATATTTTAGCAAACTGGTCCTCATATTATATCTGATACAATGAAATATAGTTCCTCATCTCTCTGAAGGAGGAGAGCAAAACTTTTCACTCCAAAATGCTATAGGAATAAGAGAGAATAACAGTTTTGTTTCTCTCTTATGATTTCCTTCTATGGTCATTGTTTATATGGGGTTCGAGGGAAAGAGACTTTTTTTTTTTTTTTACTGAAACACTGAAACTATGGGTAATATGGCCTATGTTTTCACTTTGGTATAATTTTGTAAAAATAATATGTGTAGGCATTAAGAGCATCTGAAATTAAATGAGGATGAAATGCAAGAAGATTTTTGTAAATGACATTTTGAAATATACTACATTTTTACAATCACATAATTTGTTGAAAGGGATAGAAAATCCTACAGAACTTATTTTTAACTACTAAAACATATAGAAAACTAGCACTTTAAAAACTCTCTAGCAAAGCATATTTTATATACCTTGAAAACAATTTAGGATTCATTATAACATATAACAAAAGATATGGCTTGATTTGATCATACATTGATTAGTAATTCTGAGGGAGACATAAAATAAGGAAATATCTTCACCAAAGGTATTTGCCATCTATAGGTAGATGCAAGTAGAATGAGTGATTTCCAATAAATGGTGAGGTACTTTGGAAATGTCGGTTCACATATGATATCACATCAAACCCTGGAATAATACACAGACTGATAAATGATTTCTCAAAGCATGCAAAATAGGCAAACTTTAGTATCCATTCAGGAAAAATCAGATGTTTGAAGAGTGTTTATTGTTCATTTATGAAATTCAGTTGGATCAACAACCTACAGACATAATCCAACAGTGTGTGTGTGTGTGTGTGTGTGTGTGTTTGTGTGTGAAACTACAAATTGAGAATGAACTTGATTTCTGAAGAAGAGAAAAAGAAGATCCAGATTACCTTTGACAAATTACAGTTCTTTCATTTATTCCAAATTCCATATATCTAATGCCAACATTCTTCTGGGGATCTTGTTTATCTTTATATCATAAACTATTGTTCTTCACAGATCAAATAAAGGACCTTGAGATGGTCCTTTGAATATGAGCTTGGATTGGGTTCTAATATGTTGAAAACCAGAATTTACACAGGAAAAATATGATGACATCAGAAAAATAAATGATATATGCATATGTAAGTATGTAAACGCAGATAAATACATATAATGTACATATATATGCATATCAAATGAAATCTGTGAAGGGTTTGGTAGTTTTATCTCATCCTTATTACATATTGATTAATGTCTCTCTCTCTCTCTCTTTCAATCTCACTTTCTTCCCCACTCTCTTTCTCTTTTCCTTCCACATCTCGATCTCCCTCTTTTTTCCCACAATAAGATTCTAAGATTCTCTGATACTACTTGTAGGGCTCTCACAACTGGAACTTCTTTGGGGAAGTAGGTTTTGGGCCAAGTTAAGCCATGACTAATATTTGACCCAACTGAATTCATTAAAGATCTGCATCTTAGTTTACACAAAACCCAGACCAAATTGGCTGTGTTGACTCTGAGATTGACACTTGAAAGAGGAAGAAAATGAGAAAAGTCAGGGAAAAGATTAGAAATAAAATATAAAGAAGTCTTAGTTGTTTAAAAGTATGCATAAATAACTAGAATTAATTGATAAAATATTATGAATTTTATAATTATTTGATTTGTTACTTTAAAACTTTTTTTTTTTCCATGTGTCATTTGAAAATGAAAACCTAAAACTTACAAAATGGAATATGTATGAGTTGTTATTAGGAAGCAGAAAAGAGGAAATTTTAAAAACTTCTTTATATAACCTAACTTAGATAATCAGAGAATACAGGTTAATAGAGCAGGCAACCAACAGAGGGAATACATAAACTCTATTTTGGGGCCTACTAGTAGAAGAAAGAGGTGATGGGGCTGAAATTGCTGGTACTAGCAACTCATGTACTATTGTCTCTTATTAAAATGTACTTTGAGGGGGGAATAACCCAAAACAACAACAAAAACTACTAAACTGATAATAAGATTTAAAAAAAAAAAAAGATTGATAAAACCCAAATGTTGCTTCCTGCGCGCCCCCCCCCCCCTCCCGCCAAGCACTTTTTGCATTTAGGGGCAGTTAGGTATCACGAGAGATAGAATACTTGCCTGAAGTCAGGAAGACTCACTTTCCTGTGTTTCATCTAGCCACAGACTATTTACTGGCTTTGTGATCCTGGGCAAATCATTTAATACTGGTTGCTTTAGTTCCCTCATCTGTAAAAACTGATCTTAAAAAAGGAAATGACAAATCCCAAAATGAGGTCCTAAAGAGCTGGACATAACTGAAACAATTGAACTGCAATCTGTTTCCCAGATCAATAGTTTGTTGTTTTTTTTTTTGTTTTTTGTTTGTTTGTTTGTTTGTTTGTTTGTTTTTTTGAGATTAGCTAGTTGATGCAGTGGATAAGACCATCAGGTCTCAGATACTTATTAACTGCTTGACTCTAGGAAAAAACTGCTTAACCCTGTTTGCCTCAGTTCCATATTAGTTTTTGAAAAAAAAACATAAGCAGGACGAAGACAGTACCTCTTCCAGAAAACCGCCAAATGAGGTCACACATACAAATGGACATAATTGAAGTGACTAAACAACAGTACTTTCATTTCAACAAGACAGAAGTTTTAAGCCAAAGTATAAAAATACAGGAAAAAAAAAAATAGAACATCAGAAATTATTGAAAAGATTTGTTGTTTTTTCATCATTTTTTCAAAGTCTCCCCAATGGTTCTGTAATCAGGTCACTATTGTTCCTATGTCAAATGGACTCTGGGTTGATGTATTTTTGAAATTCTGTTCTTGCCCCCTTGAATCTAATTTTTATATCAGCTAACAATAACAAATTATGTAATTAGTTGATAATTAGTTCATGTGTCCTTTAGTTAGTAGATATTGAAAATAGATTGCCTCCTGGAAAAACTAATTTTGTTGCTAATTTTGTGCTTTGTTTTCTTTGCTTGTATTTTCTCTTTAACCTTTAGAGAATGAAGAAATCACTTGAGAGAAAACTTTTTTTTTAGATTGCGTGCTTTGAAAGATGCTTCTACTACAAATATTTTTCAAGAAATGAATTGAAGTAACATTTTTGAGCAACGTATTCAGATCTCAACATAGGAAATATAAAAGGAAAAGACAGGAAATGCTTTCTTAGAAAAATATATATGTATATATATTTTAAATTTATTTTTCATTAATTTTATGATTATAACATTTTTAACAGTACATATGCATAGGTCATTTTTTACAACATTATCCCTTGTACTCCCTTCTGTTCCAAATTTTTCCCCTTCTTCCCTCCACACCCTCCCCTAGATGGCAGGCATTCCCATACATATTAAATATATTATAGTGTATCCTAGGTACAATATATATGTGCAGAACCAAATTTTGTTGTTGTTGTTGTTGCAAAGGAAGAATTGGATTTGGAATGTAAAAATAATCTGGGGAGAAAAACAAAGAATGCTAACAGTTTACACTCATTTCCCAGTGTTCCTTTTCTGGATGTAGCTGATTCTGTCCATCATTGATCAATTGGAATTGGATTAGCTCTTCTCTATATTGAAGATATCCACAATCCATCAGAATACATCCTCATATAGTATTGTTGTTGAAGTGTATAATGATCTCCTAGTTTTTCTCTTTTCACTCAGCATCAGTTGATGTTAGTTTCTCCAAACCTCTCTGTATTCCTCCTGCTGGTCATTTCTTACAGAACAATAATATTCCATAACATTCATATACCATAATTTACCCAACCATTCTCCAATTGATGGATATCCGTTCATTTTCCAGTTTCTAGCCACTACAAAAAGGGCTGCCACAAACATTTTGGCACATACAGGTCCCTTTCCCTTCTTTAGTATTTCCTTGGGATATAAGCCCAGTAGTAGCACTGCTCAAAGGGTATGCACAGCTTGACAACTTTTTGTGCATAGTTCCAAATTGCTCTCCAGAATGGTTGGATTCTTTCACAACTCCACCAACAATGTATTAGTGTCCCAGTTTTCTCACATCCCCTCCAACATTCATCAATTTGTTCCTGTCATTTTAGCTAATCTGAGGTGTGTAGTGGTATCTCAGAGTTGTCTTAATTTGCATTTCTCTGATCAATAACGATTTGGAACACTCTTTCATATGAGTGGAAATATTTTCAGTTTCATCATCTGAAAATTGTCTGTTCATATCCTTTGAACATTTATCAATTTCTTATAAATTAGAGTCAATTCTCTGTATATTTTAGAGATGAGGCCTTTATCAGAACCTTTAACTGTAAAATGTTTTCCCAATTTGTTACTTCCCTTCTAATCTTGTTTGCATTAGTTTTGTTTGTACAAAAGCTTTTTAATTTAATGTAATCAAAATTTTCTATTTTGTGATCAATAATGATCTCTAGTTCTCCTTTGGTCACAATGGAAAAATATTTTTAAAGGTACACAAAAAATGTCCAATGGAAAAATATTAAAGCCGGATCTAAATTAAGAAGATAAGTAGTACAAAATGAATGTAAAGCTATTTATGGTATATATAAGGTACTCCTGGCTTACCAGAATAAGACTACCTACATTATATCAATATGTTTTCATTACTAATAGATGATTACTGATTTCTTTTTAAAGTACTCCCTGTGAATCATAAGATTTGATATTTCTTACAACAGAGTATGTGGATAAAATTTTAAAAAAAGTCTTTGAAATCCTTTGTCATCTTGAATATTATAGCAGATAGAATGTTAGACTTTTTTTTCAAGGAGTGCATATCCCCAGGATGCATTTCTATTGTCTGCCAGTGAATCTCACTTGCATTCCTTTATGAAGTTCTGTTTTATCTTCCAACATCATGAAAGTGTCAAGGGACTATTCTTAAAAGATGCCCAGCTCCTGGCATACCAAGAATGAGACAATTAAAGGCCCAGTCTGCTACTACTCTTCTACTCTTTTCAGTCTTTCATGGGGAGGTCCCAAAGGACATCTCCCCCTCTGTTCTGAACTGTCCTTGCTTTAGTGTGAACCTAAATCCCCTCAGGTAAAATTTTAACTAAATTACATTTAACTGCTTGCTCTCTGCAATTAAAATCATGAATGATTTCCAATTAGTTTTTTCTTTGTCTATAAGAATTTTAAAGATCCTTTCTTTTTATATAAACAATAACTGTCCAATGTCTTCCAGCAATAGAACTGATGTGAACAGTCTTACCTTTCCAAATTTTTTTTTGTCTTGTCTCAGGAAAGATAAAAAAGAACTGGATCATTCTCATTTTTTACATTGTTTGCACAGTGAATAGAAAACCAGTTTCAGAATAATCTGGCTTCAAATTCATCCCTTGATATATATTATCTGACTGACTCTGGATAAGTTCCTTAATATATCATCAGTGCTCTAGGCCAGAGACACCAATGCATGACTCATTTTTGATAATACTGAAACAGATTAAATTATGATTGCAGAATACCTAACAAAAGAGATAAAATTACAATGAAACATAGGTAATATAAATTTGTGATTTTCTTGATCTATAATTTATATAATTTATAATTTATAAGCAACAGGATCAGTTTCTATTTGATTTTGACATTATTGCTAGGCAACTAACTTAGATTCTAAATTGGCTAGGGTTCTACCAGGAATGGCAAGGGCTTTTCTTATGCAAAGTCTTCTTGAACTAATAAAATCACAAGTTCTTATCCTATGCAGTCCATTTGTAGTGCTTTGAATGAATTATCTCATATAATCTTCAAAACAATCCTATGAAGTAAATATGAGAAAGAACAATAGTCCCATTTTATATATTAAATTAATTGAGGTACTCTGTGGTAAAATAACTTAGAATAAGATTACACATCTAGTAAATATTAGAGACTAGATTTGAATCTATGTTTTTCCAACTCTATATCAAATATTTGTCCCATTATACTACATTATTTTCTTATCCACCGGATTATATTGAAGATAATGCAGTATGGATCACCGGAGAGACTATCCAGATGAAGTTTGAAAGTCCCAGCTTCTTTCCTTGATCTTAATCAATCAATCCACATACATTTACTAACCATATACTATGTGCCAGGTGCAGAGTAATTGGAACACTCTTTCATATGAGTGGAAATAGTTTTAATTTCATCATCTGAAAATTGTCTATTCATATCCTTTGACCATTTATCAATTGGAGAATGGCTTGATTTCTTCTCTGTATATTTTGGAGATGAGGCCTTTATCAGAACCTTTAACTGTAAAAATGTTTTCCCAATTTGTTACTTCCCTTCTAATCTTGTTTGCATTAGTTTTGCTTGTACAAAAGCTTTTTAATTTAATGTAATCAAAATTTTCTATTTTGTGATCAATAATGATCTGTAGTTCTCCTTTGGTCACAAGTCTGAGAGGTAAACTATCCTATGCTCCTCTAATTTATTTATGATCTCGTTCTTTATACCTAAATCTTGGACCCATTTTGATCTTATCTTAGTATGTGGTCTTAAATGTGGGTCCATGCCTAGTTTCTGCCATACTAATTTGCAGTTTTCCCAGCAGTTTTTGTCAAATAATGAATTCTTATCCCAAAAGTTGGGATCTTTCGGTTTGTCGAACACTAGATTGCTGTTTTTATTCACCATCTTGCCCTGTGAACTTAACCTATTTCACTGATCACCTAGTCTATTTCTTAGCCAATACCAAATGGTTTTGGTGACTGCTGCTTTATAATATAGTTTTAGATCAGGTACAGCTAGGCCACCTTCATTTGATTTTTTTGTCATTAATTCCTTTGAAATTCTCAATCTTTTTTTTCTTCCATATGAATTTTGTTGTTAGTTTTTCTAGGTCATTAAAATAGTTTCTTGGGAGTCTGATTGGTATAGCACTAAACAAATAGATTAGTTTAGGGAGCAAAATTGGGGGAAATATTCAAAGCATAATTGATATTTATTACAATTGAAAATATTACTGTGGCTTACAAAAATTTTTGAACTCTTAATTAACATATGGAATTATTAAAGTGCCTAATTAGTAAGCTCAGTGAATATTCTATGAATGTGACTGAAGACCTTAATTGACTGTAAGCGCAATAAAAACAATCACTATAACATGACATTAATAAGTTAATGCAGTATTTAGGCTGCATAAAGAGAAGTGTGACATAAATTTGGGGATTTGGTTTATTGGGACTGGCTATATTAAAAATCCATTGAGACTGCTGTCATATCAGCCAAGGTGCTTGTAGTTGGCTAAAGAAGACTGTATCTGATATCACCATCAGGTAGCATGTTAGTCAAACTGTTGGAGAAGGAAATGGCAGATCTCTTCAGTATCTTTAAAAACAAAACAAAACAAAACAAAAAAAAAAAAACAAACAAACAAAAAAATGAGCTCACAAACTGTCAGGCATGATTGACTAAACAACAACAATAACAAATAAATCTACACATTCAGTTATGAGATCACAAATAGTCACAAACCACAGTTTAAGAAGCTAAGTCCTACACCACAGCAATATTCAAACCATATGCTATTGATAGGGGTTGAGGTCCCTTTAAGATTCCTTTCTGACTGCTCAACCCCCATGGCTGACCTTGATTCACAAATCCTGGTCAAAAGCACCCTTTTGAATATCCAGGCCCAGCCCCACTATCTGCTTAGCTTTCCCCAGCCCCCACTTGATCTGAACTAATTGAAAAGCCCACCAAGAACTTGGGGGTACTGCCCATCTCCTTTTAGGTATAAAAGATCCAAGACTGGAGCTCTCTTTTTGCAGGAGCTCTTCCCCCAGCACATGGTATCCTTCCGGCCATGTAAGGGTTCCTGTCCGCCCAGCGGACACCTTTTGCTCTGGCGTCTTTCTAGCTGAACTTTACTTCAAAATTCCTACAATAATCCTTTTATTTATCAATCTAGGTTTTTGGACCTGTAAATTCATTTACAGGGGACACTGCGCTTCATGGGATTATCTTACTATCTACATTCCAACAAATGGGGTTCCTCCTTTCCTTTCCCTCATTACTATCTAGTTGTTTTGAATATATTTATACCAATAATTATAACCCCTGATTTTTTCTAATAAATTATACTCCTGATCGTTATTATTATGCTTATTTCCTATCCCTATGTCTCCTCTGCTTTACTTCTACCCATTACTTTGACTTGCTATTATTTAACCTACTCTACTTGCCCCAAGGATCTCTCCCTAATCTTATACACCCAGCTTTCTCCTTCCTATCTCATTCTTGTTAATATACACACATTGTTCCATATGTATTAATCTACACACTCTTCAATACCTTTCCTTTCCTATTCCATTGTGCTCTTTTTTTTTTTTTTCCAATTTGGAAGACTTTTTTACTCTTCTAAATTTATGTGAGTTTGTTTGTTTTTAAATCTCTTTGGGGATACAGACCTATCAGTAATATTCTTTATCAATGGGTATGAATTTTTTTTTAGCCTTTAGGCATAATTTCAAATTATTCTCCAGAAACATCAGGTTAGTGCACAACCTCACCCCAGTGAATTAATGTTTTAATTATCACTTATCTCCTCCAATATTTGTCATTTTCCTTTTCTGTCATATTACTCAATTCAGGCTTGTTTAATTTCCATTTGCATTTCTCTAATCAATAGTGATAAAGAACATTTTTATATGAGAACAGAAAATTTAATTACTTTATCTGAAAACCACTTATAAATAATTTTTTATCATTCATCAATTGAGGAAAGGCTCTCATTTCTATACATTTGACTCAATTCTCTGTATATTTGAGAGGTGAAAACTTATTCTGGAGAAACATGATGTAATTTTTTTTCAAAGTAATGATAATTTTCTATTTGCATTCATCCCTTTTCCCCCATTTCCTTTCTCTCCCTCCTCATCTCCCTCTCTCTCCCTCCCCCTCTGTTTTCTCCTTTCATCCTGACCATTCCTTCTCAAAAGTGTTTTGCTTCTGATTCTTATTTTCTTATATGCCCTTTATTCCATCAGCTCCTCTTCTTATCGCCTTGTTCTCCTATTTTGTACTTCTATTGGTAAGATAGATTTCTATACCAAGTTGAGTATATAAACAATTCCTTCTTTGAGCCAATTTTCAATGATAGTAAGATTCATGTGTTGTCCATTTCACCTTGCATCTTTTAGGTAAGACTTCTTTTGGACCTCTTTTATGTGAGATAATTTACCTTATTTTATCTGTGCTTTCTTCCAGTGCATTCTTCTTTATAGCATCTTAATTTTTTAAAGTTAATCTTCCCATCATATTCAAATCACACCAATGCTATCTATGAAAACTCCTTCTTAACTACTCTAATAATGAGAAAGTTTTTAGAAGTTCCATGTTTCATTTTCCAATGTAGGAATATAAACAGCTTGATGTTATTGAATCCATTATTATTTCCCTTTCCTTTTTATGCCTCTTTTGAATCTTGTGTTTCAAAGTCAAATTTTCTATTCGGTTCTGGTCTTTTCATAAGAATGCTCAAAACTCCTTTATTCATTGACCAATCATTTTTCTTTTGAAAGATTATGTTTAATTTTGCTATGTAGGTGATTGTTGGTTATAATCTTATCTTTTTTTTTTTTTTTTGCCCTCTACATTATCATATTCCAAGCCCTCTTATACTTTAATGTAGAAAGTGCTAAATCTTGGGTTGTTCTGACTGTGGCTCCACAGTATTTGAATTGTTTATTTTCATCTGTTTACAGTATTTTTTTCTTGACAAAGAGTCTCTGGAATTTCCTGATAGTTTTCATTTTATGATCTCTTTAACAAGGTATGTACTGAACATACAAAGAATGTTACAGAAGGAGTTTGTGTTTCAAGTAAGAAGGTTGTTTTTTCTTCCTTCATTTTGTCTTTATATCCTTTCTATGTAGCATAGGGCCTAAAATATTAATAGAATTTGATTAGAAGACTCCTATAGCAATTCATAATGTCTAAGCTATTTTCTAGTTTAAATCTTCTTGTTCCTTTATTCATCCCCAAATAGTAACTAACTACAAGTTAGCTTACCAAATGAAAAATAGCTTTGTCCAAATTTCAAACTGCTCAGGAGTGTCAGAATCAAAGAAAGAGATTCCCATTAATTTGAGTAGGAAAAAAAATCTGCTTTTATCTTATAATTTTTCTATGATATCTGAATTATATTAATTTTCATCTTAGCAATTATGTTGTATTATCTAGAATAAAAATGCAACTTTGAAATAAAATACAGTTACCATTTCAAATGCAAATATAATTAAGTGAATAAATCAGACTAATGGATAAGACTTCACCTGAGTTGCTAACCTTCATTATGGCTTTATTTTCTAATGTAGATGAAAGATTAGACATGTCAGAAATATTAATGGAATGTTGATTTGTTGTTCAAGACATTTTACTTTCCATATTTTGTTTTAAAGCATTTATATTCTAGGTTTCAGGCTAATTTGTTTACTATAACCCTAGTGTAATTTGGATAGTTCCTTTCTATAGTTAAGTTCACAGCAAGGAATCAGTCCTTAATTTGTATAAGACATTAAGGTAGTTTACCTTATCATTATTGTTATTACTAAATTTTACACCATTGTTATACTTCCCGTTCCTGAAAAGCAAGCTAAATTGACATCAAATCAGTTTTTAACCAGAACATTTAGATGAAATTATTTCAACTTACTTTGCCTTTATGCACACACACACACACACACACACACACACACACACACACATGTATATAGAGAAAGATATAGATACATATAGATGGACAAATTGTTGCATTTATTCAGATAGAGAGAGAGATAGATAATAGATAAAGCATTTGCCAAGGGCGTGATATGTCTCAGATAATTTCCTAAGCATTGGGGATCCACATATAAATAAATGAGAGTGGCTGCTTTCAAGAATCATACATTTTGATGTTAGAAGACAACATATAAAGGAAAGCTGAAAGGAGGAGTATCACACTGGTAAGAAAAGATGTAGACAGTTGAATAGGTGAAACATCCCAGAGAAGGAAAAAACTGAGAATGAAATTATAACACCTTCCATTTAGACAAAAATAAAAAATAAATAAATAAATAAATAAATAAATAGATAATCACTAAAGGACATGATGAAGCAAGCAACCAATACCTTCATTTTATAGAAAAAGAAAAAGAGAGAAAATAGATCTTGGCTGAGATCTTAAAGCTAAGTCACCAAGTTGAGACTCCTATAGAACACAGGCTTCTGATCTTTGGCATAATGTTATTTCTACCATGTTATATTTATTCAACATTGATAGTTTACTATCATGCTTAAGACTAGAATTGATAACTGTTGCTGATTATTGCTGATCATATAAAACTTTCCAAATGTATTTTCTTTTTTATTATTTTTATTATAGCTTTTTATTTACAAGTTCAGCACTGACCTTGTAAAACCTTCTATTCCAACATTTCTCCTCCTTAACCCCACCCCCTCCCCCTAGATGGCAGGTAGAACAATACATGTTAAATATGTTAAAATATATTTTAAACACTATATACATATATATATGCATACTGTTATTTTACTGTACAAGAAAAATCAAACAGAAATGAAGTAAAAATAACTTGAGAAGGAAAACAAAAATGCAAGCAGACAAAAACAGAAGGAATAGAAATACTATGTTGTGCTCCACACTCATTTCCCATAGTTCTTTTGCTTGGTATAGCTGGTTGAACAGTTGGAACTGATTTGGTTCATCTTATTGTTAAAGGAAGCCACCTTCATAAGAACTAATCATCATATAGTATTGTTGTTGAAGTATATAATGATTTCCTGGTTTTGCTCATTTCACTCAGCATCAGTTCATGTAAGTCTCTCCAGGCCTTTCTGAAATCAGCCTGCTGGTCATTTCTTACAGAACAATATTCCATAACATCCATATACTACAATTTAGTCAGCCATTGTCCAATTGATGGGCATCCATTCAATTTTCAGTTTCTAGCAACATAAACATTTTTGCACATACAGGTCCCTTTCACTTCTTTAAGACCCTTTATGATATAAGACCAGAAGTAACACGGCTGAATCAAAGGATATGTATGGTTTGATAATTTTTTGAGCATAGTTCCAAATTGTTCTCTAGAATGGTTAGATGTATTCACAATTCCACCAAACGTGCATCAGTTTCCCAGTTTTCCCACATCCTATCATTAATTGTTCCTGTCATCTTAGCCAATATGAGAGATGTTTAGTGATATCTCAGAGTTGGCTTAATTTGCATTTCTCTGATCATTAATGATTAGGAGCATCTTTTCATATGGTTAGAAATAGTTTTCATTTCTTCATCCAAAAAAATTGTCTGTTCATAACCTTTGACTATTTATCATTTCGAGAATGGCTTGATTTCTTATAAATTAGAGTAAATTCTCTATATATTTTGGAAATGAGGCCTTTATCAGAACCTTTCATTATAAAAATGTTTTCCCAATTTATTGCTTCCCTTCTAATATTGCCTGCATTAGTTTTGTTTTTACAAAAACTTTTTAACTTGGTATAATCAAAGTTTTCTATTTTATGATCAATAATGATCTCAGTTTTTCCTTGGTCACAAATTCCTTCCTCCTTCACAGGTCTGAGAAGTAAAAAATGCTAATTCATTTATAATCTAATCTCATTCTTTATGCCTATATCATGAACCCATTTTGACCTTATCTTGGTGTACAGTGTGAAGTGTGAGTCAATGCCTAATTTCTGCCATAACAATTTCCAATTTTCCCAGCAGTTTTTGTCAAACAGCAAATTCTTATCCCCAAAGCAGGGGTCTTTGGGTTTGTCAAACACTAGAGTATTATAGTTTTTGAATATTTTGTCCTGTAAACCTAACCTATTCCACTGATTAACTACTCTATTTCTTAGCCAATACTAAATGATTTTGGTGACTGCTGCATTACAATACAGTTTTAGATCTGATACAACTAAGCCACCTTCATTATTTTTTTCTTCATTAGTTCCCTTGCAAGTCTTGAACTTTTGTTCTTCCAGATGAATTTTGTTATTTTTTCTAGGTCATTAAAATAGCTTTTTGAGAGTCTGATTGGTATAGCACTAAATAAATAAATTAGTTTAAGGAGAATTTTCATCTTTATTATATTAGCTCCACCAATCCAATTGCACTTAATATTTTTCCAATTGGTTAGATTTGACTTTATTTGTGTGGAAAAGGTTTTGTAGTTTCTTCATATATTTCCTGACTTTCCCTTGGCAGATAGATTGCCAAATATTTTATCGTACTGGCAGTTATTTTAAATGGAATTTCTCTCTGGGTCTCTAGTTGTTGGATTTTATTAGAGTTACATAACAATGCTGAGGATTTATGTGGATTTATTTTGTATCCTGAAACTTTGCTAAAGTTATGGATTATTTCTAATAGGTTTTTAGTAGATTCTCTGGGGTTCTCTAAATATACCATCATATTATCTGCAAAGAGTAATAAATTGGTTTCCTCATTACCTAGTCTAATTCCTTTCATCTCTTTCTCAACTCTTATTGCTAAAACTAGAATTTCTAATACAATACTGAATAGAAATGGTGATAGTGGGAAACCTTTTTTTCATGCCTGATCTTATTGGGAATTGTTGCAGTTTATCCCCATTACATATGAAGCTTACTGATAGTTTTGAATAGATGCTACTGATTATTTTAAGGAGAAGCCCATTTATTCCTATACTCTCTGGTATTTTTAATAGGAATGGATGTTGAATTTTATCAAATGCTTTTTCTGCATCTATTGAGATGATAATATTTTTTTTTGTTAATTTGGTTATTGATATAATCAATTATGCTAACAGTTTTCCTAATATTGAACCAGCCCTGCATTCCTGGTATAAATCCTACTACATCATGTTGTATTATTCTGGGGATGATTTTCTGTAATCTTTTTGCTAATATTTTATTTAAGATTTTTGCATCAATAGTCATTAGGGAGATTGGTCTACAATTTACTGTCTCTATTTTCAACCTACCTGATTTAGGTATCAGTACTATGTCTGTGTCATAAAAAGAATTTGGTAGGAATCCTTCATTGCCTACTTTTTCAAATAGTTCATATAACATTGGAGTTAATTGTTTTTAAAGGTTTGGTAGAATTCATATAGAAATCCATTTGGTCCTGGAAATTTTTTTTAGGGAGTTGATTAATAGCTTGTTCTATTTATTTTTGTAAAATGGGACTTTTTAAGCAATTTACTTCCTCCTCTGTTAATCTGGGCAGCCTATATTTTAAGGTAGTCATCCATTTCACTTAGGATAACAAATTTATTGGCATAAATTTGGGCAAAGTAACTCTTAATTATTACTCTTATTTCCTTTGTGGTGGAAAGTTCTACATTTTCATTTTTAAGACTAACAATTTGATATTCCCCTTCCTTTTTTTCTAATCAAATTTACCAAAGGTATATCTATTTTGTTGTTTTTTTTCATAAAAGCAACTCTTAGTTTTATTTATTAATTCAATATTTTTTAATTTCAGTTTTATTAATTTCTCCTTTTAATTTTAAATTTCAAGTTTAATGTTTTATTGGGAGGTTTTTATTTGCTCCTTTTCTAGCTTTTTAAGTTGCAAGGCCAATTCATTGATCTTCTCTTTCTCTATTTTTTTCAAGTAAGTCTCTAGAGATATACAATTTTCCCTTATTACCACTTTGGTTGCATCCTGCAAATTTTGGTATGTTGTCTCATTGTTCTCATTCTCTTGGGTAAAATTATTAATTGTTTCTATGATTTGCTGTTTTATCCATTCATTCTTTAGGATGTGATTACTGAGTTTCCAATTGCTTTTTGTTCTATTTACTCCTTAATTTTTGTTGAATGTAGTTTTTATTGCATAGAGAGATGAAAAGAATGCATTTACTATTTCCTCCTTCTTGCATTTAATTTTGAGGTATTTATGTACTTATATACAGTTAATTTTTGTATAGGTTCTATGAACTACTGAGAAGAAAGTGTACCCCTTTCTGTCTCCGTTCAGTTTTCTCCAAATATCTATCATACCTAACTTTTCTAATATTCTAGTTACCTTTCTACCTTCTTTCTTATTTGTTTTGTGCTTTGATTTATCTAATTCTGAGAGTGCAAGTTTGAGTTCTCCCACTATTATAGTTTTGCTTTTGATTTCTTCTTGCAACTCTCTTAACTTCTCCTTTAGGAAGTTAGATGCATATATGTTTAGTATTGATATTGCTTCATTGTCTATGCTACCCTTTAGGAAGATATGCTTTCCTTTCTTATCTCTTTTAATTAGATCAATATTTGCTTTTGCTTGATTTGACATAAGGATGGCTATTCCTGCTTTTTTTTTTTTTTTTTTTTTTTTTTTTAAACTTCACCTGAGGCATAATAGATTCTGGTCCAGCCTTTTACTTTTACTCTGTATGTATCTCCCTGCTTTAAATGTTTCCTGTAAACAACATATTGTAGGATTCTGGCTTTTGATCAGTTTGTGATCTGACTCTCCTTTATGGGAGAGTTTATCCTATTCACATTTATAATTAAAATAACTATTTCTGTATTTCCTGCCATCTTATTATCTCCAGATTATACTTTTCACTTTCTTTTCTCCACTTCTTTTTGTATATGTCTAATTTAGTTTTTAAATGAGTTGTTTGGCTCTTTGGGATTTTTTTTCCCCATTTCATAATTTTTTTTAGTGAGTTATTTTCTTTTTCCAATTTACAAATCCTACTTTCCTGGGAGTTCTTTATGTTTTCCAATTCACAAATTCTGTTTCCCTAGAAGTTTTGCATTTCACATTTCAGGAAGATCTTTTCTTTTTCCAGTTTATCATATCTTTCTTTTAATGAATTATATGCTTTTTCCATACTCTCTCACAGAGCTTCTCTTTCATTTCCCCATTTTTCTTATAGTTCTCTTTTAAGATCTTTTATAATTTCTTCTATGAGAGCCCTGTGTTATGGGAACTAGGTTATATCCCCCTTTGGGATTTTGTTTGGAAGCTTTGTGCTATTAATTTGCTCGGGGTTAGGAATCTGCCCTCTTTCAGTATACAAGTTATCTATAGTTAGAGTTTGATTTGCTTTTTTACTCACTTTTTAAAAGCCCTTAGGGTCTGCCTCCAGGACAAAAAGGTTCCCAGCTTCCTGTAAAGAACAGGGACAGATGGACAGTAGTTGTCCTGTGAACAGGCTGTGAAGAATGGCTGTGCTGTGGAAGTGTGACTTCCCTGGGAAGAGTTCTGTACTGCAGAAATGCCACTGCCCTGGGAAGGGCAGCACACTGCAGAATGGGGATGCACAGTTGCACTGTGGTCATAGTGAGTCACTCCCGGTACTGGATGGGTGTGGCCAGATCCTGTGAGACTCTGACATTTTGGGGCACACTCTACTTTTAGTATTTGTGTAATTTCTCTGCTGATATACTGTTTTTTAACCAAAGCAGAGCAGCCAATCTGTGGTAAAGTCCTCCCTGTAAATTCTCCACCCATGATAACCACTCTCCCAGCCCCATCAGCTCAGCCTGTGCTTCTCTCCATGTTCTACCTCCCTGCCTGTGCTGGCGTCCCCTCCCCCATTCGAGACAGACATTTTTTGGTCATCTTCTAGAATATCTTCTGTTGGAAATTTGTTGTACTCCCAATATTTGTGGATTCTACCAGTCAAGCACTAATTCAGAAGCTGAATTTGATAATTAGTATGCAGGGTAGAAGGGGAGCTCAGAATGAAGCATGTGTCCTCTCCACTATCTTGGCTCCTTAATCCAAAATTAAATTATTTTTAAAAATTTTTGATCACTTCTAACTAATTGGACTTTTGAAACTGTCCTGTTTAGTAAGAGCTTTTTGGTATGTATGTGTGCTTTTAAAAACCATGGACTCCTTTTTTTTTTTTTTTTTTTTTTATAAATGCCAACTTTTCTTCAAAGAAAATTTCCTACATATTTTTTTTTCATTTTGCTACATAATTTGTATGAAAAATAAATCGGTTTTGGGGAAAACTATGTAAATATCTTGATAATATTGTACCAATATGAGTGACATAAATAGGACAGTGAGGGTTTTATTTATACTTTCTAATTACTATAGTATAAAATATACTTAATGCCAGGATAAGGATCAGAATTTTAAAATGAGGGAAGAGCCAAAATGACAGAAAGTAGAGAAGTCTTTGTCTGAGGTTTTCCTGGCTTCTCTCTGATCAACACCAGATTAAGCTTCTGAATGGGTTTTGGAGTAAAAGAATCCACAAGTACATGGATTGGAACAAACTATCAGCAAAAGATATTTTGGTAGAATTTCAGGAAAGTTCTACCTTAACTGAAGGGGGAGGTTTGGGGTTTGCAGGCCAGTGCAGGCACAATCCAGCACAGAACAATGCAGGGAGATCCAGGGTAGAAAGGCTTCCAAGTGCTGGGAGAATCTAGTGGGAGGCTTTTAGCCGAAAAACTATAGCATTTGCTATTTTGTCCTGGTTCAGAAGCCAATGGATCAGCAGACTAGCTGTGAGACCTTCAAGACAACTATAGATGGCAAATAGTGAACCACTGAACAACAGCATAACTAGCAGGACTTGGTCATTTTCACACATCACAGAAAAGAAAAGGGTAGCACCAGCCCCAAGACAAGGTGAAGCCACTATCCCCTGTATAGGAATCTTGGGACAATCTCCCCTTTCCCCTAAGAGCTGATGTCAGTTTTTCTTTTTCTTTTTTTTAATGAAAAAAAAAAAAAAAAAAAAAAAAAAAAAAGCAAAAGGAGTTCTGATCCTAGCTTTTATATAGATAGGGAAGAACAAACCCTAAACCCTAAG
The DNA here is from genome assembly GCF_048593235.1 of Sminthopsis crassicaudata. NCBI lineage: Eukaryota > Metazoa > Chordata > Mammalia > Dasyuromorphia > Dasyuridae > Sminthopsis > Sminthopsis crassicaudata. Next base: position 303,657,987 of record NC_133617.1, on the reverse strand, counting down.
GGCACTAAAGGCAAAACATCCCCAGATGAAACCTCAAAAGTTAATATAAATTGGTCTCTATCTCACAAGAATCTCTTAGAAAAATTCAAAAAGGTTCTTCAAAGAGAATTAGAAGAAAAATGGGAAAAGGAAATGAAAGCTCTAGAAAAGGAAACAGAGATTGTCTGAAGAAAATCACTACTTAAGAAACAATTTTGGTGAAATGGAAAAAAAAAACCAAAAACAATTCCTTGAAAAACAGAATTTTTGAAATGGATCCTGAAGACACAATCTAATAATTATTTCACCCCCTAAGAACCACAATGAAAAAAATAATCTATACAAGATCTTTCATGAAATCATCAAAGAAAACTGCGCTGATGTACTAAATCTAGAGGGTAGAATAGCCATTGAAAGAAGCTTCTGATCACCTCTTGAAATAGACCCCTAAATGAAAACTCCAAGGAACATTATAGCTAAATTTCAGAATTATCAGATCAGGGAGAAAATAATGCAAACAGCCAGAAAGAACTAATTCAATTATCAAGGAGCCATAATCAAGATAACTAGGACTTAGAAACTTCCACTTTAAATGACTATGGGACCTGGAATGTGATATGCCAGAGGACAAAGGGACATGGACTGCAGCCAAGAATAAACTATAAAGCCTTATCTTTCAGAGGAAAAGTTGGACATTCAATGAAATAGGAGATTTTCATTTATTTTTGATGAAAATACCAGGGTGGAACAGAAAATTTTATCTTCAAATACTGAACTCAAAAGAAGCATAAAAAGGAAAAAAGGGAAGAAAAATACTGTTTTTTATAGGTTAAAACATTTGCATCCTTATATTGAAAAATGTGTTTCACTCTTGAAAACTGTTACCTCTGTTAGGGGTATACTTTGAGGATATACGTGTAATTTGACTTTATTGTGATGATGTAGAAAAAAAGCTATTGCTGGAAAAAGGAGTGTTCTGGATGAAAAGGGAAGGGGAAATAAAATGGGATAAATCATATCACATAAAGAGGCAAGAAAGGCCTCTTACAATTGAGGGGAAAAGGGAAAGAGATGAGCACTGTGAGAACATTAAGCTCATCAGATTTGGTTCAAAGAGAGATTATGACACATTTACATTAATATGGAAATTTGTCTAATCCCACAGGGAAGTAAGAGGAGAAAGGGAAAGGAAGAAGGAAGTTAATAGAAGGGAGAAGAGAAAGAAAAGAGAAAAGAGATAAGCAAAGGGGGAGGGGCCATAAAAGGGCAGGACAGACTAAGGGAAGTGGTGGTCCAAAGCAAAACATTGGTAAAAAGGAAAAGAGAAAAAAAAAGAAAAAAGAAAAAATATATCTTGGGGAAAATAAAGTAATAAGAAATACAGAGTTAGTAATTTTAAATGTCAATGTGAATAGCATCAATTCTGTCATAAAATATAAGTGGATAGCAGACTGGATTAAAAAGCAGAATCCTACAATTTGTTGTTTACAAAAAAAGAAAATGAAAAAAATAAAACAAAACATTTTTCCAATAAATATTTATTATGATATTAGATGTCAGTCACTGAGCAAAACACATAGGATACATTTAAAAATATTCTGTGCTTGAAAAGTTTGAATATTTTTATTAAAGCTTTTTTTTATGTTCAAAACATATACATGGATAATTTTTCAACATTGATCCTTACAAAAACGTGTGTTCAAATTTTTCCCTTCTTTGCCTCATGCCATCTAAGGGAGGGGAGATTATTTACAATAATCTTGCTGCACAAGAAAAATCGGATTAAAAAAGAAAAAAAAAAATGAGAAAAAAACAAAACCAAATTCAAGAAAACAACAAAAAGAGTGAAAATGCTATTTTGTGATCCACACTCAATTCCCACAGTCCTCTCTCAGAGTGTAGATGGCTCACTTCATCACAAGATAATTGGAACTGGCCTCAATCATTTCATTGTTAGAAAGAGTCATAGCCAACTCTGAGATACCACTACACACCTGTAAGATTGGCTAAGATGACAGGAACAAATAATGATGAATGTTGGAGTGGATGTGGGAAAAATGGGACACTAATACATTGTTGGTGGAGTTGTGAAAGAATCCAACCATTCTGGAGAGCAATTTGGAACTATGCCCAAAAAGTTATCAAACTGTGCATACCCTTTGATCCAGCATTGCTGCTATTGGGCTTATATTCCAAAGAAATACTGAGGAGGGGAAAGGGACATGTATGTGCCAAAATGTTTGTGGCAGCTCTTTTTGTAGTGGCTAGAAACTGGAAGATGAATGGATGTCCATTAATTGGAGAATGGTTGGGTAAATTATGGTATATGAATGTTATGGAATATTATTGCTCTGTAAGAAATGACCCACGGGAGGAATACAGAGAGGCTTGGAGAGACTTACATCAACTGATGCTGAGTGAAATGAATAGAACCAGAAGATTGCTGTACACTTCAATGTTGTATGAAGATGTATTCTGATGGAAGTGGATATCTTCAACATAAAGAAGATTCAACTCACTTCCAGTTGATCAATGATGGACAGAAACGACTACACCCAGAGAAGGAACACTGGGAAGTGAATGTAAATTGTTAGCACTACTGTTTATCTACCCAGGTTACTTACACCTTAGGAATCTAATACTTAATGTGCAACAAGAAAATGGTATTTACACACATATATTGTATCTAGGTTATATTGTAACACATGTAAAATGTATGGGATTGCTTGTCATCTAGGGGAGGGAGTAGAGGGAGGGAGGGAATAATTTGGAAAAAAAAGGGATAATGTTATAAAAATTACTTATGCATATATACTGTCAAAAAACTTATAAATAAAAAGTCATAGCCCTCAGAATTGATTATCAAATAATCGTGTTGTTGTCATGAATAATGATCTCACGCTTTTGTTCATTTCACTTTGCATCAGTTCATTTAAGTCTCTCCAGTTCTTTCTAAAATTATCCTGCTGACTATTTCTTACAGAACAATAATATTCCATAACATTCATATATCATAACTTATTCAACCATTCTCCAACCAATGGGCTTTCACTCAGTTTCCAGTTTCTTGCCACTACAAAATGGACTGCCACAAACATTTTTGCATATGTGGGGCTCTTTCCCTCATTTAAGATCTCTTTGAGACATAAACCCAGTAGAAATACTGTTGAATTGAAGGGTATTCACAGTTTGATAACTTTTTGAGCATACTTTGAAATTGCACGCCAGAATGATTGGATCCATTCACAATTCCATCAATAATGTTATCGGTGTCCTGGTTTTCCCACATCCCCACGAACATTTGTCATTAACTTTTTCTATCGTCTTAACTAATCTGACAGGTATGAACTATTAATTCAGAGTTGTCTTAATTTGCATTTCTCTGATCCATAGTGATTTAGAGCATCCTTCTATACCATTAGAAATGGTTTTAATTTATTCATCTGTAAATTGTTCATATTCTTTCACCACCGTGTATCAGTTGGAAAATCACTTGAATTCTAATATATTTGAGTCACTTCTCTACCTATTTTAGAAATGAGGCTTTTATCAGAACCCTTAAATGTAAAACTGTTTTGCCAATTTATTGCTTTCCTTCTAATCTTGTCAGCATTAGTTTTATTGGTACAAAAACTTTTCAACTTAATACAATCAAAATTATCTATTTGGTGTTCATTATTGAGTTCCAGTTATTCTTTACTCACAAATCCCTTCTTAATCCACATATCTAAGAGGTAAACTATCCCATATTCTTCTAATTATTTGCTTATATTACTCTTTATATCTAAATGTTGAACTCATTTTGACCTTATCTTGTTATATGATATTACTAATACCTAGTTTCTACCATACTAATTTTCAATTTTCTGAGGAGTTTTTGACAAATAGTAAGTTCTTATCACCAAAGCTGGAGTCTTTGGTTTTGTCAAACACTAGATTGCTATAGTTATTGACAAATTTGTACTATGATCCTAACCTATTTGACTGATCGACTTTATTTATTAGCCAGTATCAAATGTTTTTGATGACTGCTGCTTTATAATATAGTTTTAAATCAGGCACAGCTAGGCCACATCCATTGGCATTTTTTTTTCATTAATTCCCTTGAAATTCTTGGCCTTTAGTTCTTCCAGATGAACTTTGTTATCATGTTTTCTAGGTCTGTCAAATAATTTCTTGTGAGTTTGATTGATATAGATCTAAAAAAGTAAATCAATTTAGTAGGTATTGTCATTTTTATTATATTTGCTTGGCCTATCCACGAGTGTTTGATATTTTCCCACCTGAGTAGATATGAGTTTATTTGTATGGAAAGTGTTTTGTAGTTGTGTTCATAAGTCCCTGATTTTCCCTTGGCAAATAGATTTCCAAATAGTTTATACTATCAGCAGTTGTTTTAAATGGAATTTTACTTTGTATCTCTTGCCACTGCACTTTGTTGGTAATGTGTAAAAATGCTGATGATTTATGTGGCTTTATTTTGTATACTGCAACTATGCTAAAATTGTGAATTGTTTCTATTAATTTTAGTTGATTCTCTGGGGTTCTCTAAGAATACCATCATATCATCTGCAAAGAGTAATAATTTGTTTTTTTTTTCATTATCTACTCTAATTCCTTTAATGTCTTCTTCTTCTGTTATTGCCAAAGCTAACATTTCTAATACAATATTGAACAGTAATAGTGATAGTGAACAACCATGTTTCATTCATGATCTTATTGAGGAGGGTACTAGTTTGTCACCATTACATAGGATGCTTGCTGATGGTTGTAAATAGATGGTACTGATCATTTTAAGGTAAAGTCCATTTATTTCTATATACTCTAGTGTTTTTATAAGAATGGGTATTTGGTTTTGTCAAATGCTTTTTTCTGCATTTATTGAGATAATCATATAACTTTTTTAATTTGGTTATTTATGTAATCAATTATGCTAATAGTTTTCTTAATATTGAACCAGCCCTCCACTGCTGGTATAAATCCTACTTGGACATAGAACATTATCCTAGGGATAGCTTTCTGTAATCCATTTGCTAATATTTTATTTAAGATTTTTGCATTAATAATCATTGGGGAAATTGGTCTATAATTTTCTTTCTCTGTTTTTACCTTACCTTGTTTAGGTACTAGGACCATATCTGTTTCATAAAAGAAATTTAGTTGGAATCTTTCTTTTCTAGATTTTCAAATAGTTTGTATAGTATTGGAATTAATTTTTCTTTAAATATTTGTTAGAATTCACATGTAAATCCATCTGATTCTGGAGACTTTTCCTTAGAGAGTTGATTAATAGCTTGTTCTATTGCTTTTTTCTAAAATGGGACTATTTAAGTAATTTATTTTCTCTTCTGTCAGTCTGGGTATATTTTTCTAGATATTTCTCCATTTCTTTTAGATTATCAAATTTGTTGACATATAATTGGGAAAACTAACTTGTAATGATTGCTCTAATTTACTCTTCATTGGTGGAAAGTTGCCCCTTTTAATTTTTGAGACTAATAATTTGATTTTCTTGTTTCCTTTTTCTAATGAAATTAAATATTTATTTATTTTGTTGGTTTTTACATTAAAACTACTCTTATTTTTATTTATTAATCCAATAGTTTTCTCACTTGCAAATTTATTAATCTCCCATTTTATTTTCAGTATTTCAAATTTGGTATTTAATTGAGGGTTCTTAATTTTTTTTTGTGTGTTTTTTTAAGCCCAATTCATTGATCTTCTCTTTCTCTATTTTATGCCAATAAGCATCTAGAAATATAAAATTTCCCCTTAATATTACTTTGGCTTCACCCCACAACTTTTGTTATGTTGTCTCATAATATGATTTATTGTTTCACACATTCATTCTTAGGATTAAAATATTTGGTTTCCAAATGATTTTTGGTCTATTTTCTTTTGGCCTTTTATTGCATGTGATTTTTATTGCATCATGATCTGAAAAAATGCATTTAACATTTCTGCCATTCTGCTTTTGATTTTGCGGATTTTATGCCTTAACACATGGTCAACTTTTGTATAGGCTCCATGAACTACCAAAAAAAAGTATACTTCTTTCTATCTTAATTCAATTTTCTTATGGAACTAGAGGTCTATCATACATAACTTTTCCAAAATTCTGTTTACCTCCTCAGCTTCTTTCTTATTTATTTTGTGGTTTGATTTATTTAGTTGAGAGATAAAAGTTTGAGATCCCTCACTAGTATAGTTTTGCTGTCTATTTCTACTTGAAGTGCTCTTAACTTTTTCTCTAGGAATTTAGATGCTATACCACTTGGTTCATATATATTTAGTATTGATATTGCTTCATTATTTATGGTACCCTTTGGCAACATATAGTGTCCTTTCTTATCTCATTTAATTAGATCTATATTGTTTGATCTGAGATTAGGATCACTACCCATGCTTTCTTTTTTTTTTTTTTTTAACTTCATATGAAGCATAATAAGTTCAGCTTCAATCTATTTTCTTTACACTGTATGCAACACTCTGTTTTAAATGTGTTTCTTGTAAACAACACATTGTAGGATCCTGGGTTTTAATATTAAAATATTTGGGAATCCATCTACCAAAGGAAAGTCAGGAATTATATGAGCAAAATTACAAAACACTTGCCACAAATATAAAGTCAGATTTAAATAATTGGAAAGACATTAAGTGCTCTTGGATAAGCCACATTAATATAATCAAGATGACAATACTCCCTAAACTAATCTATTTATTTACACCTTCTCTGCTGCTCCTGGCTTGCTGCCAAGATGGAATATCCACACTGGGGTAAAGGTCATTTTGCAGAAATGGAAGAGATCACCCCTCCCCCTCTGGTCTGAGCAGTGTGAGCTGCCTGCCTCGCTCCTCCTGTCCTCAGCCTGTGCCCAGTTTGTTCGTCCTCTCTCTCCTAAGCAAACACAGATCTTCTCTGGCGAATTTCAAGGATGCCGTCTGTTGGTGATTGTTTGTGGGTTTCTTTTCCGGTCAAGCATTAATTACGAGGAAATGCAGAGCTCAAGCCGCTGTGTGCCTCCTCTTTGTCATCTTGGCCAGAAGTCTGTGTGAATCTTACTCTAATCAGATTTGGCTTAAAGAGAGAACATCAGAGATATTTGGTTTATCAAAGAAACTGGTCTCATCCTATAGGGAAGTAGAAGGGGAAAGGACAAAAGAAAGGCTCTAATGTGTGGGCTAGCTTTCTGGAGAATCTCTGGATGGGCCTTCATCTTTAGGCGGAGAAGTAATAAAGGCAGAACCACCATGAACCTGGTCAAAGATTAAAGTCCTGAGTCTGAAGTCTTCTCTATGTCTATGGCAGATTTTTCATTCCCAGTCCTCTCAGTCCTTAAATACCTCAGTATGATTATATTAGTACAGAAACTGAGCATATGGCAACTATTACCATATCACAGTAAGTGTATGCCAACTAGAGTGATTACATCATTACATCACATTAAGTATATGTTTACCTAAAGATATTAAGATATAAAGATGTTTGCCATTTTGAGTGCATGATTCCTGAGATGAGGATATGTCTCAGAGGGGAGAGATCCATAGAAATTATGAAGGCTGCTTGACTTGAATGTCTTTCAGAGAGTCACAATTCTGCAGTTCAGCCAATTCCATATGGTAAATTGTATCCACATCTTCAATGTCAATAGAAAATGGGTTATGGAAAAGCTGTATTCCCGTTCATGGAGATGAAGCTCTTTAAGTCTAAATTGGAACACATTTTGCAACTTTTCCAATGAATCCACACATGTTTTGTTTGGAAATTCAATCAGCGGTTTTTCTGCTAACAAATTTGAGTTGTAGGGAGATGGCAGAGTTTTTCTCCTTCACTTGTTTGATGAGGAGAACTAATTTTACTTCAAATGCTTTGACATGTGATTGCATATCAGAGATGAGCTTCCCCTTTCCTTGAAGTTACATATTGAAATTGTTGAGTAGCTCTGTTATATCTGTCAGAAAGGCAAGGTGCCATTTCCATTCTGCATCATTGAGCTCTGATACTTCTTTGTTTTTTGAAAGCAGAAAAGTTATAAGCTGTGGAAGTAGAAACATTTCAAAACTCTCCCTCAACTCAGCCAATGGACTTCTGTGTGATATAGAACATCTTCATACTCAACATTTAGTCCAGACAGAAATTCCTGAAATTGTCTGTGATTTATTGCATTAGCTCTAATGAATTTAACACAAGATGCCACAATTTTCATAACAGAGCCCAAATCAGTGACATACTACACAGTGCTTGTTGGTGGATGAGGCAGTGTATGACTATTGGATGAGAATGGTTATGTTTGTCCATCTCTTGGTTAATGCGAGCAATTACTCTTTTCTGAGACCCCACCATACTAGGGGCATCATTAATTGTCACACTGGCTAGTTTAGCCCAATCCAACTCCAAACTATTCATAGTTTGGCAAAACTTTTCATAGATATCATCTCCTGTAGTTGTTACCTTGATGCTTTGCAGTGTAGCAAAGTCTTCTATGACTTAAAAATAATCATTTGTCCCACAAATAAAAACTAGAAGTTGTGCAAAATCATGAACATAATTGCTTTCATTGAGTGACAAGAAAAATATGATTTAAAAAAAAATTTTGGTGGAGTTTTGCAAATGCTGATGCAGATTGTCTCCCATTTCTTTAATCCTCCACCTCCATGTAATTGTAGGTCCTTAAAAACTCACTGTACTAAACAAATCGGCCTTCTCTGGACACATTTCTTTGGCAACAGAAAGAAGGCATTCTTTAACAAATTCTCTCTCCACAAATGGTCTGTCAGTCCATGCTATTAGCTTGGCAACTTGAAAACTTGCTCGTAGTGATGAAATATTTAGTTGCTTCTGTTTCACAAAAATATTTTGCTGAGTTGTCAATGTATTTTTCAGTTTTAATATTTTATCTTTCTCACTTCTCCAAACAAATCATATTTTTCTTTATGTTGAGTTTCATAGTGTTGATGCAAATTATATTCTTTGAACACAGACACTATATTCTGGCATATCAGACATACATCTCTTTCCTTGTACTGTATGAAAAAGTAATCATAAGTCCACTGTTCTTTGAATATCCTACACTCCAAGTCAATTTTTCTTTTTCTTGACATCATTATTTCTAAGGGATTCCAAATTGCTATTAGTAAAATACAAATACATACATACATAAATATATATATATACATATATATATATATATATATAAATATATATATATATACATACACACAGAGAGACGAGAGAGAGACGAGAGACGGAGAGAGAGAGAGAGAGAGAGAAAGACGAGTGTGCTACAAAAACAATATACCAGCAATAACTTTGCCCACACAGAGACATATAGACGGCAATACCCAACTTCCTCCAAGTTGCCTCTGCAGAATATAGTGGCCAGAAAATTATAGACCAATCTCCTTAATGAATATTGATGCTAAAATCTTAAATAAGATATTAGCAAAAAGACTTCAGAAAATCATCTCCAAGATAATACACTATGATCAAGTAGGATTTATTCCAGGAATGCAGGGCTGGTTTAATATTAGGAAAACTATTAATATAATTGACCATATTAATAATCAAATTAATAAGAACCATATGATCATCTCAATAGATGCAGAAAAAGCATTTGACAAAATCCAACATCCATTCCTACTAAAAACTCTTGAGAGTATAGGAATAAATGGATTATTCCTTAGAATAATCAGGAGTATATATTTAAGACCGTCAGTAAGCATAATATGCAATAGAAATAAACTGCAACCTTTCCCAGTAAGATCAGGAGTGAAACAAGGTTGCCCACTATCACCATTACTATTCAATATAGTACTAGAAACGCTAGCCTCGGCAATAAGAGCCGAGAAAGAGATTCAAGGAATTAGAGTAGGAAATGAGGAAATTAAACTATCACTTTTTGCAGATGACATGATGGTATACTTAGAGAACCCCAAAGACTCTGCTAAAAAGCTACTAGAAATAATTCAAAATTTCAGCAAAGTGGCAGGATACAAAATAAATCCACATAAATCCTCGGCATTTTTATATATCACTAACAAAATGCAACAGCAAGAGATACAAAGAGAAATTCCATTCCAAACAAATGTTGATAGTATAAAATATTTGGGAATCCATCTACCAAAGAAAAGTCAGGAATTATATGAGAAAAATTACAAAACACTTGCCACAAAAATAAAATCAGATTTAAATAATTGGAAAGACATTCAGTGCTCTTGGATAGGCCGAGCGAATATAATAAAGATGACAATACTCCCCAAACTAATCTATTTATTTAGTGCTATACCAATCAGACTCCCAAGAAACTATTTTAATGACCTAGAAAAAATAACAACAAAATTCATATGGAAGAATAAAAGGTCAAGAATTGCAAGGGAACTAATGAAAAAAAACTCAGAGGAAGGTGGTCTAAGTGTACCTGATCTAAAGCTATATTATATAGCAGCAGTCACCAAAACCATTTGGTATTGGCTAAGAAATAGACCGGTAGATCAGTGGAACAGATTAGATACAAAGGACAAAAAAGGGTACATCTATAGCAATCTAATCTTTGACAAACCCAAAGATTCCAACATTAGGGATAAAAATTCATTATTCGGAAAAAACTGTTGGGAAAACTGGAAATTAGTATGGCAGAAATTAGATATGGATCCACACTTAACACCATATACCAAGATAAGATCAAAATGGGTCCATGAATTAGGCATAAAGAGGGAGATAATAAATAGATTAGAGGAACAGAGGATAATCTACCTCTCAGACTTGTGGAGGAGGAAGGAATTTATGACCAGAGGAGAACTAGAGATCATTATTGATCACAAAATAGAAGATTTTGATTACATCAAACTAAAAAGTTTCTGTACAAATAATACTAATGCAAACAAGATTAGAAGGGAAGTAACAAATTGGGAAAATATTTTTAAAAACAAAGGTTCTGACAAAGGTCTCATTTCCAAAATATATAGAGAACTGACCATAATTTATAAGAAACCGAACCATTCTCCAATTGATAAATGGTCAAAGGATATGAACAGACAATTCTCAGAGGAAGAAATTGAAACTATATCCACTCACATGAAAGAGTGTTCCAAATCACTACTGATCAGAGAAATGCAAATTAAGACCACTCTGAGATACCACTACACACCTGTCAGATTGGCTAAGATGACAGGAACAAATAATGACAAATGTTGGAGGGGATGTGGGGAAATTGGGACACTAATACATTGCTGGTGGAGTTGTGAAAGAATCCAGCCATTCTGGAGAGCAATCTGGAATTATGCCCAAAAAGTTATCAAACTGTGCATACCCTTTGACCCAGCAGCGCTACTACTGGGCTTATATCCCAAAGAAATACTAAAGAGAGGAAAGAGACATATATGTGCCAAAATGTTTGTGGCAGCTCTTTTTGTTGTAGCTAGAAACTGGAAGATGAATGGATGTCCATCAGTTGGAGAATGGTTGGGTAAATTGTGGTATATGAAAGTTATGGAATATTATTGCTCAGTAAGAAATGACCAGCAGGAGGAATACAGAGAGGGTTGGAGAGACTTAAATCAACTGATGCTGAGTGAAATGAGCAGAACCAGAAGATCACTGTATACTTCAACAACGATACTGTATGAGGATGTATTCTGATGGAAGTGGAAATCTTCAACATAAAGAAGATCCAACTCACTTCCAGTTGATCAATGATGGACAGAGGTAGATACACCCAGAGAAGAAACACTGGGAGGGGAATGTAAATTGTTAGCACTAATATCTGTCTGCCCAGGTTGCATGTACCTTCGGATTCTAATGTTTATTGTGCAACAAGAAAATGATATTCACACACATGTATTGTACTTAGACTATATTGTAACACATGTAAAATGTATGGTATTGCCTGTCGTCGGGGGGAGGGAATAAGGGAGGGGGGGTAATTTGGAAAAATGAATACAAGGGATAATATTATAAAATATATATATATATATAATAAAAAAAAATTTAAAAAAATAAAAAATAAAAAAAAAATAAAAAAAAAAAAGAATATAGTGGCCAAATTTCAGAATTATCAGACTAAGGAAAAAAAAAATTACAAGCAACCAGGGAAAAAAAATACAATTCAAATATCCAGGTGCCACAATACTGATCACTCAAGATCTGGCTGCCTCTACATTAAAGGATCGAAGGGCCTGGAATCTGATATTCTGAAAGGCAGAAGAACTTGGAATGCAGCCAAGAATAAACTATCCAGCTAAATTTAGCATTTTCTTCTATGGAAAAAGATGGACATTTAATGAAGCAGATGAATTCCTTTTGTTTCTTTTTTTTTCTTTTTTAAATTAATTTTATAATTATAACTTTTTGTTGACAGTACATATGCAAGAGTAAATTTTTTCCACCATTATCCTTTGCACTCACTTCTATTCTGAATTTTCCCCTCCTTCCCTCCTCCCCCTACGCTAAATAGCAGGCAGTCCCATACATGTTAAATGTGTTACAGTATATCCTAAATGCAATATATGTGTGTGCAGAACTGAATTTTTTGTTGCACAGGAAGAATTGAATTCAGAAGGTAAAAATAACCTGGGAAGAAAAACAAAAGTGCAAACAGTTTATGCTAATTTCCCAGTATCCCTTCTCTGAGTGTAGCTGAGTCTGTCCATCAATTGGAACTGAATTAGATCTTTTCTTTGTTGAAGATATCCATTTCCATCAGAATACATCCTCATACAGAATTGTTGTTGAAGTGTATAATGATCTACTGGTTCTGCTTATTTCGCTCAGCATCAGTTCATGTAAATCTCTCCAGGCCTTTCTGTATTCATCCTGCTGGTCATTTCTTACAGAAAAATAATATTCCATAATATTCATATACCATAATTTACCCAACCATTCTCCAATTGATGGACATCTGTTCATTTTCCCGTTTCTAGCCACTACAAAAAGGGCTGCCACAAACATTTTGGCACATACAGGTCCCTTTCCCTTCTTTAGTATTTCTTTAGGATATAAGCCCAGGTAATAGATTTTTCTTAGCTCTCCAGCATTTCTTAGAATTAAAAGATGAATTTTTTGATTAATTACTAAGCTTTTATGGAGTACCTACTATGTGTTAGTCATTTTGGTAGATATTGGCTTATTTGTTTTAAATGACTGAACAATCGCTAGTGCTAAAATGAATTAGCTAATCATAAATTTAGCACCATAAAGGACCTTAAAAGAAAAACATCTGATCTAAGCAAATTATTTTACAGATAATGAAAGTTTGACTTAGAAAGGTTAAGAGTTACAGAGAATCACACAGCAGAAACATAATTACATTTTAATCTAGGACTTTTAATAGCAAAGTCAGAATCCTGAGACTGTAGAGAAACAAAGGAGTAAATTTTAATACAGGAGTTGCACCGTTATATAATCTGTGCAGAATTAGATTGGTGAAAATGAATTGACCAGAGTGTATTACAGAGAAGATTTTGGAGGGAGAGTTTATAAAATTTATTAATAACTATTTTGTAAAATATTAGGAAGAGGGCAAAATTTATAATGTAATTGAAAATGCAATTTTGACTTGAAGGCAAAAATAAGTTGAACCTGGGACTATCTTCATTTCTGTAATATGATTGAGGGTGGCACAAATTATGTAGTCATAACCCACATGGCCTCCACACATTCATCTATAAAATAAACTGTTTTGTAGGGGTAAGCAGATCCAGGAAAAAATGTCTAAATGATCCATTTCTTAAGAATATTGAATGTAGTCTCTACCTTTGATGTCCAGTGAAGCATTGACATGTCAGTGAAGAAATGTTAATAGACCTGACCTTCTTGATATGAATCATCTGCTCCTAAATAAAAACAAAAAAAAAATTATTTTACCAGTAAGGGGAAAGGAATTCCAGGAATTCCAAGACATTATTTTCCCTTTTACCTTCAGACATTTCCCCATTTTCAGTCAAAATGATCTTTATCATATCATGTATACCATAAGATCATTCATTAACTATAGAAAACAACCTGGTATTAGATAAATGTATAGACATCTTCAATAAATCATCTTCAATGAGACCACTGACCCTACCCCTCACCTCTAAGACAATGGATTTTCTTGCTCACATTGGAGAGAAAACCATAGTGGAATATACAAATTACTTTCAGACTTGAAACCATGATGTACTCTAGAATGTACCTGCAAAATCTGATCAAATTTTGGATCTCAATGTATTAGCATAATCAAAGGTAGATACTAAGTTACTTAGAACAGCTTCTCTCTAGTGACAGGAAAACCAGTGAAACATGGAGACTGATGAAGTTATCACATAATTCATTGTGAAAAATATTTAGAGTCTTTATTAAGGTCATAGTAATAGTAAGAAATGGATTGCATCATTGTAGAATGTTAATAACCTTATATATTCTGAATTCAATTCAATTTTTAAAAATTATTCTATAGAAAATTCGATGGTGATGAAAGAATTCTAGCTAAAAATTATAACATAGAAGCAGTATTTGATTAAGTGCCCAATAAAAATTATGTTCATCGTGAATTAATTCTTCAAATCACATCTTTATCACTTATTATAGGCAAGTACATTAGCCACTATCGGTATCAATTTCTTTATCTATAAAATAGGAATTATAGCACTTATCTCACATTATATTGTGAAGATCAAATATTATACATAATTTAATTATTAAAATCAGTTAATATTTATATGAATAAATGTAATATATAACATATTTTTTGGTTTTGCACTTTGAGAAATAAAGACTGCAAAGATCTATAGGTAAGTCTCTGCACCAATGTGACAGTTGGGCACATTACTATTATTATTATTTTGTCTTGAATTCTTAGGAATTTAATGTAATACTTATTCCTTTTATGAGGATTGAAGGAATTAGAATAACATGATTAATAGAAATGTTTGAATATTTTCTAACTGCATATTCAGGGAAGAACTTTAAAATGGGACTTCTTTTTCTGCCTCTCATCTGTTTCTGCCCATTTGGTGATTTGAATAAAAAATATCTAAAATAATGAAAAAATCAAGCTGTCATTTTTTTTGCTGTAAAGTGCTTTGCAATGCCTAAAACTACATAGAGATGTCACCAATCAGTATCATTTCTATTACCTATCATTACTATATAGTTTTATTAGTCTTTTCCCATTAAATTTTGAATATTGTTTATACATCAATTTCCCTTAATCCAAATTGTCCTGAGTCATTGGCTATTGTCAATTAAACTTTAGAATCTGTGCTTTTGCCAAAGTCTCCATTAGCAACAATTTGGGTATAATATCTATTTTAGGCTGATGTATTTATTAATATACTAAAAGCAGAGCTTCCTCCTGCTTTTTTCTTTGGTGCCAAATGAATCAAAATAATAAATGTTTTTGAAATCTAAAGACCCAAATTCAATATGGTTTCTATTGCTTTTTGTTACTTGTATATCTTAGAGTAAGTCACTTTTCCTCCCTAGTTTTCATTTGCTTCATATGCCAAGTGAGGGGATTTACTAGAATAGCTTCTGAAGTTCATTAAAGATTGAAGTCTGTGAGTCCCTGACATTATGATCTTAAGGAACTAATCTAATTTTCACTATAGCTTCAGACTCTTTAGAATATGTATAGGTAGTATTCGGGCTAGAAGGAGCTGAGCAAAGTTGTAAACTATATATTTGAGGTTTTATTTGTTTAATTCAAAAACAATTTATTAAGTATTAACTAATTACTAGACACAATCCCAGTAGTTCAGAATACAAAATGAACAAAATGAAATAATTCTTGACTTCAAGGGACCTACATTTCATGGAGGGGTAAATGGAGTACAATATAATGAAATAAATACAAAATAATTTTCTTTCCTTTCTAGGTTGCATTCCCAACTCCTAGACATTCTCTACCATGCTATAGAATTAACTTTCTTCTAAAAGTTTATTTAATGTCTGGGATTCTTATACTGGAAGAACTTACTGCCCCTGGAACTTTGTTTATTAATTGGCTCATATCTTCCAAA
Source organism: Sminthopsis crassicaudata (assembly GCF_048593235.1). Lineage (NCBI taxonomy): Eukaryota > Metazoa > Chordata > Mammalia > Dasyuromorphia > Dasyuridae > Sminthopsis > Sminthopsis crassicaudata. The sequence goes on along the minus strand of NC_133617.1, from coordinate 303,642,009 downwards.
ACCTCTATTTTAAGGGAAATGCCCAGGCCATTTATGTCTTCATCTTTGCAAATTTCAGTACTGATCTGTCAGACTTTATTCACAATATAAGTCATTTGTATATTCTCCCTTTTTCCTCCTTTCATCTCTCTTTTATGTGTTACCATTTCCTATTAGAATTTAATCTCACTGGGGGTAGAAACTATTTTTGCTTGTATATGTAATATCTGAACTTAACACAGTGCCTGGCGTGTGCCGAATACTATTGACATCATTTTGAAAAATTTTTGAGGACGAGTTTATATCTTGTATAAAAGATGGCACTTTAAAAATACAGTGAAGAAAGCTAGGGATTCTTGATGTTACAGATAAAAATGAGGAGAATGTGCATTACATACTGTAACATTCTGTTGTCTCCAGAAATTGCTGATCACTCTCTGGGAGGAGATCTGCTGTCTCAACTCAATTTCCCAGCCAGACTCTTCTTCCTGTAAAGAGCTGTCCCAACTCTGACCTAGAGTAGACTCACTTCTCTGGACCTAATGTTGTATCTTTTATCCTCCCAGAGAAGGGGCTTGTGAGAACTCAAGGGCTTATGGGAAAATTACTTCAACCAATGAATTTGCTCCTTTTAAAGGTTGTGTAAACTTTTCATATGTAAACTCCTCCTCAGAAGTTCAAAGAGGTAAATTCCCCTTAAAGGCTGGAACCAAAGGTGTGAACTAGAAATTTGTTAAGTATCGACTTAGCACTTAGTAAGAACCTAACATACATGGGGAAAATCTATTTAAAAAGTTAAGGAAATAGGAGATAGCATATAGTATCATTTTTTTTAAATTTTATTTATTTATTTATTTTTATTAATTTTATAATTATAACATTTATTTTTGACAGTAGATATGCATAGATAATATTTTACAACATTATCTCTTGTACTCCTTCTGTTCCGAATTTCCCCCTCCTTCTCTCCACCCCCTCCCCTAGATGGCAGGCATTCCCATACATATTAAATATGTTATAGTGTATCCTAGGTGCAATGTATATGTGCAGAACCAAATTTTGTTGTTGTTGTTGTTGTTGTTGCAAAGGAAGAAGTGGATTCAGAAGGTACAAATAACCTGGGGAGAAAAACAAAAAATGCTAACAGTTTACACTCATTTCCCAATGTTTCTTCTCTGGGTATAGCTGATTCTGTCCATCATTGATCAATTGGAATTGGATTAGCTCTTCTCTATGTTAAAGATATCCACGTCCATCAGAATACATCCTCATATAGTTTTGTTGTTGAAGTGTATAATGATCTCCTAGTTCTGCTCATTTCACTCAGCATCAGTTGATGTAAATCTCTCCAAGCCTCTTTGTATTCATCCTGCTGGTCATTTCTTACAGACCAATGATATTCCATAATATTCAAAAAAGGCTGCCACAAACATTTTGGCACATACAGGCCCCTTTCCCTTCTTTAGTATTTAGTAGCACTGCTGGATCAAAGAGTATGCACAGTTTAATAACTTTTTGGGCATAATTCCAAATTGCTCTCCAGAATAGTTGGATTCTTTCACAACTGCACCAACAATAGCATATAGTATCCTATGAAAATTTTAAGTGTGACATTTGATCTTAACATTGAATACATGGGAAGTAATGAGCAATAAACTTTAAAATGTGCACTAGAGATCATGAAGGTATTTAAATGGATAATAATTATTTTTAAAGGAAAAGTATTTTTAATTCTAGAGGCAAATAAGAACTACAGAATCCTTTTTGAGCAGGCAAATCAATGGGTTTTTGCTTCAGTTTCTTCACCTGTAAAATGAGAATAACAATGTCTATCTTCCAGCATAGATATTGTCCTGTGAGAATCAAGTGAGATATTATTTTTAAGTTTTTGACACACAGTAGGCACTTAATAATTGCTTATTTCCTTCCTGTACATATAAAAGAAAAAAAAAAGAATTGATCAGAGAAATGTTGTAAAAGGAAAATCAATATGAATTGATAACTGCTTGGATATGAAAAAAGATACAAGAGTGAAGAATGACTCTAAAGTTTCATGAATAATCAGAAAGATGGTAATGTCTTCAACCAAAACAAGGACATTTCAAAGAGAGGTGAGTTTGTGTGGTGGAAAAGTTAGTGAATTATTTGGATATTTTGGATGCTTTTTGATAAGAAGCTTATCAAAAATTTAATTGAAGATACATAAAAAGAGTTGGTCATTCAAAATAGAATTCAGAAGAGACATGAGCAACATATATAGATACAAAAGTCCTTCTTAAAGTAATGATTATTGAGTCCATGGAAGCTTATACAGCATAAAACAGCATGGTTGGTAGGCACCATAGACACTTTTTGACTATATCTTTCCACTTGAAATGATAGTGTGAAATCTCTGAAGAAAAAAGTGTAGCAGTTTACCTATTTATACTGAATGACTCAACCCTACTCTGAATTGCCTATGATTATCATGAAGCTTTTCTATCTATCTGTGATTGAATCTTTCAATTCATTGCTTTCTCCCATTAGAATCTGAGCCCTTTAAAACCAGGAACCACCTTGCTATTATTCTATTTGTGTATCATAAGCCTAGCAAAATGTTATATACATAGTATTTAATAAATATTTAGTTTTCATTCCTTTATTTGTTTGATATATATATATATATACATATATATATGTATATATATATGCATATATATATATATATATATATATATATATATATGTATATATATATATATATATATATATATATATATATATATATATATCGTGGTTTCAAATAAATAAAAGTTTTTATGTTTAAGGTATATGAGTCTATATTTAAAAAAAACATTAATTCTACTTATTTTTTATTCCCATTTTATGCAACAAAATTCAATCCATCTCTTTCTTCCATGACTGGCTGAGGAGTCTCTTCCCCTTCCCATAATCTTTTTCTTACTCTGAATTGGAATTCCCTAGTGTTTTCTATAGAGGTATTGTTTATGAAGAAATAGCAAATGTATTTTTGAGTAAGACCAAAATTTGTGATATAATTTAAGTTACACATGAAAGAACAATGAGAAGACGCATTGTCTTTAATTAAATAAGCAATATACATTTATTAAGCACCTTGTAGAGGCAATTACTAAATTAGGTATTGGAAATATAAAGTAAAACATGAAACATTTACTATACTTAAGGAGTTTACCACAGAAGATAGCATATATAAGTGTATACACAGATGTATATATGCATTTATTTTTATATGTGTATTGTATTCATACTTTATATGCAACATATAAAGGTTTATAAGGGAACATTATTTAATATACAATGTATAATTTTCATTATATTAAGTTAAAAAGATTTTGTACAAACAAAGTCAATGCAGACAAGATTATAAGGGAAGCAGTGAACTAGAGGAAATTTATATCCAAGGATTCTGATAAAAGCCTTATTTTTAAAATATTCAGAGAATTTACTGCAATTTATAAGACTACAGACCATTCTCCAATGCCCTGACTTGATACATGGTCAAAGGATATGAACAGACAAATTTTAGATGAAAAAAATTAGAACCATTTCTAATCATATGAAAAAAATGTTCTAAATCATTATAGATCAGAGAAATGCAAATTAAGACAACTTTTAGGTACCACTACACAGCTCTCAGATTGGCTAAAATGACAAGAAAAGAAATAATGACTTTTGGAGGGTATATGGGAAAGCTGGAATGCAATTATGTAGTGTTATGAACTGATGTAATCATACTGAAAATCAATGTGGAACAATGCCCAAAGGATTACCAAACTGTGTAAACACTTTGATCTAGCAGTGCTTCTACTGGGCCTGTATCTCAAAGATGTTATAAAATGGTTAAAGAACCCATGTGTGTCAAAATATTTGTAGAAGCTCATTTTGTCTTGGAAAGGTGTAATGTTTTTGTTTGGTTTTCTGGAGATCTTAGAGCAGTCTTCCTTTCAGCAGATTAATCACCATGAGAATAGGCAAGTGTTAAAGTCCAAATCCTTTATTATCTCCTTCACAATCTAGTTTCCTTGCTTGGGGCCCAGGCCAGCTTTCTGGAGAGTCTTTCAGACTGGCCTTGGTCTCAGTGGGGGAAGTGCAGGAAGTGGAGCCACCATGATGACATGAAGTGAAGTGAATGAATCTGGCTTTGTGTCCAAGGGCTCCAGCCACCACAAAAGTGGATGATGGAATGAATTTGTCTTTCAGTCCCTGCTGGCTATTATAATGTAATTATGATTACATTATCATAGGTGTGAATCTTGTAGAACTATATTAAGTACTAAGTACATGACCTGAACTAGAGAACTATTAATCACCATGCTACACTAAATAACCATTGTCTTATTCCACTTAGCACCTTGTAAGAATCTTTGTTTAAAGTATAAGAGTTCTGGCCCATAACAGAAAAGAACTGGAAACTTAATGTATGCGTATCAGAGAATGGCTGAATAAGTTATGCATATTGTTAGGATTACAAGGTAATATACTTGGTTCACACAAGGTGATATACTTGGTTCACACCTTTAAAGAAGTTTATACTTTTAAAGATGTAAACACCTTTAAATTACCTTGTAATCGTAACAGTATATGAATGTTAAGGAATATTATTGTTCTCTAAGAATTGATCAGGAGGATGATTTCATAGAGGCCTGGAGAAACTTACATGAACTAATAATAAGTGAAGTGGATAGAACCAAGAGACATTGTACATAGCAACAGGAAGATTATATGGTAATCAATTCTGATGGATGTGGCTCTTTTCAATTATGAAGTGATTTAGGCCAGTTCCAATGCTTTTGTGATGAAGAGAGTCATATGCACTCAAAGAGAATACTGTGGGGACTGAGTATGGATCACAACATAGAATTTTTTGTTTTTTGCTGTTTGCTTACATTTTGTTTTCTAATTTTTTTTCTCTATGATCTGATTTTTCTTGTTCAGCATGATATTTGTGTAAATATGTAGAGAATAATTGGACATGTTTAGCATATATTGTATTGCTTGTTGTATGGGGAAAGGGAGGGGAAAAAATTGGAATGCAGGGTTTTTGCCGGGGTGAATGTTGAAAATTATCTCTGTATGTGTTTTGAAAATACAAAGCTTTAATTGAAAAAAAAATTCACAAAGGAATGGTTAGTTAGTGTGGCATCTGATATGGTTTGTACTGGTCCATTCCATTTCCTTTTATTCTCTTCATAACAGTCTATCGTATGGATTCCTTTCTCATCATTCAACTAAAATTTCTCTCTTAAAAGTCTCCAATGATCACCTCTAGTGGTCACTTATAAATAATTATCCTTTTTATATGAACAGACAATTTTCAGATGAAGAAATTGAAACTATTTCTAACCATATTAAAGGATGCTCCAAGTCATTATTAATCAGAGAAATGCAAATTAAGACAACTCTGAGATACTACTACACACCTGTCAGATTGGCTAGAATGACAGGGAAAGATAATACGTAATGTTGGAGGGGATGTGGGAAAACAGGGACACTGATACATTGTTGGTGGACTTGTGGATACATCCAGCCATTCTGGAGAGCAATTTGGATCTATGCTCAAAAAGTTTTCAGGCTGTGCATACCCTTTGACCCAGCAGCGTTACTCCTGGGCTTATATCCCAAGGAGATCTTAAAGAAGGGAAAGGGACCTGTATATGCAAAAATGTTTGTGCCAGCCCTCTTTGTAGTGGCCAGAAACAGAAAACTAAGTGGATGCCCATCAGCTGGAAAATGGCTGAATAAATTGTGGTATATAAATGTTATGGAATATTATTGTTCTGTAAGAAATGACCAACAGGATAATTTCAGAAAGGCCTGGAATGACTTACATGAACTGATGCTGACTGAAATGAGCAGGACCAGGAGATCGTTGTATACTTCAACAACAATACTATAAGATGTGGCCATCTTTAACAATGAGATTAACCAAATCAGTTCCAATAGAGCAGTAATGAACTGAACCAGCTAAACCCAGAGAAAGAACTCTGGGAGAGGAGTAGGAACCACTACATAGAATTCCCAATCCCTCTATTTTGTCCACCTGCATTTTGGATTTCCTTCACAGGCTAATTGCACACTATTTCAAAGTTCAATTCTTTTTGTACACAAAACAACTGTTTAGACATATATGTAAATAAATTAAATACAATATGTATATATATATATATATATATATATATATATATATATATATATATATACATATTGTATTTAATTTATACTTTAACATAATTAACATGTATTGGTCAACCTGCCATCTGGGGTGGGGGAAGGAGGGGAAAAATTAGAGCAAAAAATTTGGCAATTGTCAATGTTGTAAAATTACCCATGCAGATATCTGGTAAATAAAAATTATAAAAAATTAATTATCCTTCTTAACCTTTCCATAGATTCTGAAGCTTTTCATCACCCCTATTTTCCTTCATAGTTTTTTTCTCTCTGAATTTTTATGACATTGTTTTCTTCTTCTGTATGAGTGCTATTTGTTATTCTCCTTTGTTAGATCTTCATCATATCATTATCATTAACTATCAGTATCCCCTAAGGTTCTGCTCCAGGCTCTCCTTTTCTTGCTTTCTTTTATTCGTCCACCTCCTCAACTATCAAAAATTCAACTACTATATATGCATATGATTCTCACACTTCTTTATCTAGCCCTAATTTCTTTCTTCAACTCCAGTCATCTGGTGTACTGATCTTCTCACAGTACATGTGTGATCATGTTACTCCACCATTCAGTTATCTCGAGTGACTTCTTATTTTGTCCAAGATAAAATGCATAATCCTTTGTTGGACTTTAAATTTCTCCATAACTTTGTCCCTTCCTACCATTCCAATATTTTTACACCTTATATATGCTCCTTGACCAAGACACAGATGTAGATATTACAATGAATATAATGCTCAGATTGGGGGTATACAGGGAACATGTGAAATATCTTAAACAATAGTTTTTGTGTCTTCAAGTTTAAGTCTTTTGGAGTCTTTTTCTTGATTCTTTTACCTTCTGCTGGTTGACCAAGAGAGCATTAACTTCTTATATTCTTCTATCTTGTTCTTGTTCTTGGTTTATTACCTCCTTTAAACAAATACTTAAATATATGGACTTAATTCCTATAGTTTTATGTGTAATGGCAGATAAATTATTTTTCCAGTAGGAAAAGAAGAAACCATTTTTTCTTTTCTTTTTTTTTATGTCTCATAATTAGGATTAAGGAAATCAAAGTACTTTTTCTTTCCCCTAAGGCAAACCCCATTGATTTCAAAAAAATATTGATTTTTAATTATTCACTATCCTCTTTTCAGAATCAATTACATTTTATGTTTTATGGATTTATTAAATATTCATTTTCTATTATATATAAAGATAATTTCTCATCAAAATACATGTCCTTGAAAGTTTTCAATTCATACTATATTTGTATATTTATTACTGACTCAATGATTTTCCCTGGCAGTCCTTATGCTTGATTATTCACAGTAAATACATCTCTCTCAAGCAAGATTGTTTCTTTACTTTGAGGAGTTAAGCTTTCAGGTATTCTAATGTTCAATTAATCAATACCTGATAGATCTGAGAATGCTAGCGTTAACAATTTTAGATGGAATTGCCTAAAATAAGAATTATAGCACTGGATGATACCTCTATTTCCTTCCAAATTTTCCAACAGCCTCAGTGATATTGGGTGGGAAACACTGATGAACAGACTTGGAATGCCATTCTCCTAAGTAGCAAAATTATTTTTTTTTTCAAGTTCTGGACAGAAAATAGGAAAATACATGAGCAAGAAGAGTCAGACTGGAATGAACTATAATGATATTTTTATGCACCTTGATTATCCAGTGTTCAAGATTTTTAAACATCTCTCTATAGACACATCATCACAACTTATTTATAATGTCATGCTATAATTATTGTTGAATTTTTTCTGACTTTAATATTAGAAAATGTTATATTATTCTACTATGCATATATTTTTACTTTTCCTTCATAACCGCTTTTTATTTACTTTTTGAAGATTTTTTGTTTTTTGTTTTTACAAATTTTCATTTATGAAAAAAAAAATTGATGCCCTCTATATTAATATATATGTCCAAAATTTCTAACTGACATTTAAACATCTACCAGAAGCTTAAATCTTTATAATAATCTCCACAGGACATCAAGTCCCTGTAAAATTCCCAATAGGAGATTCAAATCTCTACAGGAACTCTTGATACTTTCCAAGCAATAACTAAAAGTTTCTAATAAAACCCCTGTGAAGTAAGTATAATTATCTCTGTTTTATGAATTGGGCTGCTGAGGTCACTAAAAGCCAGCAGGAGCACCAGTGTTAGAACTTAAAGACTACATAAAAAGCCCTTATTCAGATTGTAAGCAGAAATTCTGTTCAAGCATCCTGTGGCTTTGCCTTGCTGCAGGGCATGGCTCTAGAAGTTGGAGGTTTCATAAAGTAGTGAACCTTTTTATATGCTAGAGAACTACTGATTTTCTAAGTAACACAGCTTAGAGATTGCAGGATTTAAACATTGTTATTATATAATGCTTTGTAAAAGAGAAGCTTCTTTTGAACCCTGATGATTTAAATGCCTAAGAAAGGCATTAATTAATTAGTTAATTAATTTTGATCATTCCCCTTTTTTCCCCATTTACTTTAAGCATTGGACTCTAATGGAACAATTATGAGCAATTTGGAGAAAAAAGCAAAACTCTGCTTCTATTTGTTACTGGTCTTATTTAATCAAATCGTTTATGAGTTGTCCTATGGTTGAACATCTATCACTTAGAGACAGGAGAAAAGAAGCCCTGTTTAACCTTGTTCCAAAACATCTAGGGCTGAAATTTTTTCTAGCAAAGTATTTTTTTCTTTTGTGGAACCATCATTGTTCCATCTTCACATTTCGCATCAGGAATAGTGATCTCTAGAAACTCTTGCAAGTGTTTCATTAGCTGAATGGGGAGACCCCATCATGAAGTAGCAATGAGAGAACAAAAATTCAGAACCTGCTGCAGAAAGTTTGATGTATAACAGCTTTTCTTTATTTTCTCAAGCTCCCCTTTCATTTTATGATGCTATATTTCAGATTTAAATTCTTTGAATGATAAAAGGAATATTGGTCATTTTAAAATCTTGTTAAATTCAATCCTAATATTTACTATTCTTTAGTCAAAGTCATTGAGAATAAAATAGAAAATATAAAAAAAAAACAAAACAAAAGATATGTTTATGCTAAAAGTAACACAACAATTTAAAAAAAGATTATTTCCTCCTAAATAAATGAGATCTAGAAAACCAAATTGTCATCATTACCAAAAATATTTTAAGACAATCCCAAATATAGAGGAAAATGCAGCAGTATTTAAGAGATAGATGCCTTACCTCAATAAATTAATTGGTTAGTATTTTTGCAGCATGCTTTATCATAATTTTATATTACATATATAATATAAAACATATAACATTTTGTATTATAATCCTTTAGACATTAGGAGACATCAGCATTTATCATCTAGCTTTCAGAGACCTGTACTTAAGTAAAATTTTAATTCTACTTTTATTACTTTAAGGATAATGATCTTTTGCTTAAATATAAGGAATGTGAAAGGGCTTGGCCAACATTTGGTTTTCACTTTGGCTTTCTCTTACTGAAAGGTACCTATTATAAAATGCCTTTTCTTATGTCCCAATGAATCTGGATTTAGAGTATTAGATGAGGTCTCCTTAAAGTCATAAGATCAGGATATGCAGCTGAAAGGGATGTTAAGGACCATTTAGTCCATCTACCCAGTTTTATATTGAGGAAACAGGCCTAGAAAGGTTAGGAGATTTAATGAACTTCAAATGGTAACAAGGAAAAAGACTGTAATTTGAATTTGATTTCAAATCCAAATCACTTAAAGGACTGACAAGATATGTGCTAACTCTCATTTATGGAACACTTTAAGATTTCAAAGAAATTTTTAGACCTTTACCTCTTTTGATTGTCACAATGACTATGTCACATAGCTGCTATTGTCATCTGAGATTTAGTGACAATGTGACTTGTCCAGAGTTGTATTTAGAACAAGTACATTCTTCAAACCCAAACCCTATGCACTAACTAAGTCCCACTGAGTTATCAGGGAATGACTGTGGCTAATAAATCAAAAGAACCTCACGATAGCCCTTGTATTGAGTCATATCACTTTAAAAATATATAGTCAAAGGCTTCTAAGAACTATCATTGTTTCTTATTATACTTATTGAGTCATTTTTCACTTGAGTACAATTCTTTGTAAACCCATTTGGGGTTTTCTTAGTAAAGATACTGAAGTTGTTTTCCATTTCCTTCTTCATCTCATTTTACAGAAGATGAAATTGAGGCAAATGGGGCTCAATGATTTACATGGCTAGCAGTAAAAGTTTAAGGTGTGTTTTGAGCTCCCGAAGTATCTTGAAGCCTGATGCTCTATTCATTGCACCATCTAGCTGTTTCTGTTTAATGTAGATTGCCTCATTCATAAAAGATTCAAGCTCTACTAGGAAGTATTAAGTGTCTGAGACCAGATTTGAATTCAAGTTCTCCTGATTTTAGGGCCAGTGCTCTATCCACTGTGTCATTTAGCTGTTCCCTTCCTACCTGTGGAGTTTTGTCTCTGGGTCCAGTACCTTAGAGTGTTACATCAAAGTGAATGACTTGGGGTGAGTCAACCATTTCCCATTGATTCTTGTCTCCTAACTCACTCTATACATGGTCACATTTCCCACATCTGCCATGACTTAATCTTTCCATCTCTGCTATTGTCTCCTATCTTTTTTTTTTTTCTTTTGCGGCCCTCCTTGAAAAATCAGTCAATAATAGATGCTCCAATTTTTCTCTTCTTACTCTCTTCTTAACCCCTTACAATCTGACTTCCAGGCTAGGACAGAGAGTTTAGGATGCTAAAGACTTGAATTCAAACATTTTCAAGTTCTTTCAAACTGTATAATTATAGGCAGTCCCTTATTCTCTATTCATCTCTGTTTCCTTATCTATAAAATGGAAATAATTAAGAGTAGTAGTAGTAGTATAGATAAAATGAGATAATGTAAAAGAAAAAAAAAATTAGCACAGTTTAAGTTAGAACATTATGAGCTGTATTTAAGTGTTAACTAGTATCTATTACTATTATTATTATTATTACTATTATTATTATTATTATTATTATTATTATTATTATTATTTCATGGAACTTGTAGTCTCCAAAATTACCAGTAACTTCTTAATTGCCAATTATTATAACCTTTTCTTCATCCTTATCCTCCTTGACTTCTTTGCAGCCTTTAGATCCCTTCTTACTTGATATGCTCTTCTCTAGTTTTTTATGTCTGTAGTTTATCTTCCTACATATCTGACTGCTCTTTATCAGTCTTCTTTTCTGTATCTTCATCCAGATTCTTCCCTTTAAGAGGTCTTCCACAGGGTTCTAACCTGGGCCTTTTATTCTTCAATCTTACTTCTCTTAAGGATTGCATGGATTTAATTGCCATCTTTCTGCTGATGATTTTCAAATCTCTCATATTTAAATCTTTCTGATGTCCTCTGATCTTGAATCTCTAAATACTTTTCGTGTGCCTCAAATTGGAAATCCAGTAGACATTGTTAACTGAATATGTCTAACATTACACTTGTTTTCTTACTCCCAAAATCTTCTCCATTTCCAATTTTCCCTAATATTGTTAAAAAAAAAAAAAACCAACATATCATCACCATTTTATTCCTTGAGTCTCAGAAACTACATAATATTTGACCCATCACTATCTCTCACACCATATGTTTAAACTGCTACTAATGTATGCTGATTTCATCTTTTCAAGATCTCTTGAATATGATTTTTTTCTCCTTTAGCAATGGCACCATTTTAATACAGGCCTCATTACCCTGACACCTGGCATATTTCATAACCTGCAGGTGGGTTTGCCTGCCTCAAGTCTTTTCCTAATATAATACATCTTGCATTTACCCACAAAGTGATTTTTACTAAAGTACAGGTTTGACTGTGTTGCATCTCTTACTAAATAAAATCCCGTGTTTTCACTTTTCCTCCAGGATAATATACAAAGTTCTCTACTTGGTTTTCAAACCTCTTTATAAACTGGTTCCTCCCCTCCCTTAGCCCAATATTTCCAGTCTTCTCTACAACACACACACTCTTTGATCCAGTAACATTGACATCTTTTTGATCCATAAACAAGACATCTCTTTGCTTTGGTCATTATCTTTGACAACTTCATTTCCACTTAATAGTTTCCAAAGATATTTTAAGTCCCCACTAAAAAATCCCATTTTCTAAAGAAAGCCTTTTTTCCAAATCCTTTTAATTCTAAGGTTTTTCCTATATTAATTATTTTCTATTTATGCTGTATATAACTTGCATTTATTTGCTTACTTATTTTCTCTCTTATTAGATTGTGAGTGCCTTAAGAGCAGAGACCATAGTTTGCCTCTTTTTGTACTTTTAGTGCTTAACACAGTGCCTGCTACTTAGCAGGATAATTAATGTTTTCAGACTGGTTTATGACTTCTTTCACTCTTCTTATATGAATCAATGTATCTACATGGCATATATATATTACTTAGTCAACCTTGAATTTAATTCAATTGACTGTGAGGCTTTGTCTCTATTCCTTCAAATCCATAAACTTAAATACAATCTTCAATGTGAGATTTTTGTTGCTTCTTTATTTTTTATTTTTGTCTAGTAATCTGATGTCTTATTTGTATTTAATTCACTTGTTTTTGGTTAAGTGAGAAATAATAGTAAATGTGTGCTTCAACATTTATTGTGTGCTACTCTTCTTTCTGGTTTCTAGTGTTGCTAGCAACATGTAGCAATGCATTTAATTGTTACTTTAATTTGCAATTTTTGAATATAAAGTTGAATATTGAAATAATATTATATTTTATGTAATATATTCAGCTTGATTGTCTATATTTTCCTCATTAATGTGTTTGAAGGGTATCTCATCTACTTAAATCTTTTGTACATTTGTAACAAATTTTTCATAGTGGGCTTTTAAAAACTCTATCTTTAGAGTAATTAGTATTTCTGAGTATTGAAATCCATTACAGTTTCAAATGAGTGATGTTGTTACTCTTAAATTGTTCAGTTTTATACCACTAAGCATTAAAGCTTTTGTGCCATTAATTCGTTAGCCTCAATTTGTACTGTTCTTTCTATTATTGGAAAATGTTCTGGAACTGATTGGCTTAGGTTTGGTATCATAATAGAACATCTGTCTGGAAATAAATCCTTTGGTTTAATGATTATGGTCCCATGTCTTCAGGATTTTTACTCATTTTCTCTTATGTTAGGTACTTATGCCTCTTTGATAAGATACACCCACAACAATAAATAGATGCCAGTGATAAGTGAGAAAAATTGGGCCTAGTAGGCAAATATTCTTTGTTGGACTTTTGTCTCTAGAAACAGATTCCTGGGGGAAAAAAAGTTTTATTGTGGTGAAAGGCCTTTTTTTATCCCTGAAATAATGTGAATTTAGAGTGCATTTCATGTATCATTCCACCCACCCTCCCCCATAACTATAAACAAATATTAGAAGGAAATATTACTCATTCAAAATTTTTACATAAAGCATCTGCAAACATCAAACTGTTTAGACTGTTATTGTTGATTATTCCAATGGCTCTGACTCAGTTTCAAACTCACTTTTTTTTCATAAGCACACAATAAATGATGTATAATCATTTCCTGTGATAATAAAATACTTGATAAATACAGGAGAAATTATTGTCTATTAAAATAACTTTCCACAAAAAAATAATAATTCCAAGAAGAATTAATATTAAATGTAACATTTTCCAGGAAAACAATTGACCTCATTGTGGGCCTGTCATATCTCATAAATAAAATTAAATATTAAATCTAATACAATATGTAATCAAGAAAATATCTTATTGATCATTTGATCAAATTAAGCATTTCCTTAAGCACCATGAATCTAATAAACAACTATTTCATCTCACTGAATTTTTCTCCAATGATTTCAAAATATTATCTGGACTTCTTAAGTGTAAAATTCTTTACTAATGTCAAGGAAATGTAAAGATGAATATCTTCAAACCTGAATATGGGGGTCACTTTGAGCTAATGAATAAAGATCCCACAATACTGTGATTAAAATTTTACTTGTTTAGCATAAAGTAATTAAAGAGAAGTTTATTACTGTGTATGCCAAGAGACTTATTGTAATCCTGCAATTGAAACTCAGGGAGAAGAGTGTGTAGAAAATAATGTAGACACAATTTCAATCTTATTGTATAGTAGTGTAATTGTACAATTGGGATTAACAGTATTGGAAATTGTTCTAACTAAAACTAATACAATGTTTAAAAAAGCCAATGTCTATTATCCTAAAATATTGATATAAAAAAGACTGACATTGTTTTCATAAAGAAGAGGGAGATAATTGATAAACGTTCTCAGTTACATTAAACAAAACTAGTCTGAAAACAGACTTGGCTCAAAAAAAGTGGTGTTTGCTTGTTCTAGAAGAAATTTTGTAGGTTTTTAACCTTTATATTTTGTATCAGTCCATTGAATAAAATTCTACGATTATCCCAATAACAGGTATGATGATTGTGATAATTTTTACCTCATCCAATTCCCCCAAAGATTTGGTTTCATTGTACAGATGTCTTTAATTTGAAAACTTTTTTTTTTCATTTCATGTTGTTTGGAGATCATGGGTATTTATTATAATGATATTTATTTAAAATGTTGTTATTAACTATTTTTGTATCAATGTTATATCTAAATGATTAATTGAAAGATTTTTGTCCATGGAAATTATTTAGTTCCAATAAAGTTTTACATCTTAAATTCTCAAGGATAGTCTAGTGCCTTTATTTCCAATATGGAAATTTGTTATCTATAATTTTACTAAAAATAATGAGTTTCTCACATGTAATTCTTGAGTTTTTATTGTAATTTTTAGGTTTTCAGTAGGTACTCAGTTTTTGAAACTTATAGTGGGATATTACACAGAGTGTATGATTTCTTTGAATAATCATTGATCAACAAGTCCAAGCTCTTTAAGAATGTTCCTTAATTTATAGTTGACATATTCTGATCCTAAAATATAACCATAAATAATTCATTTTTTAAACTAATTTTCATGGCTTATACATTTGTTCAACACATCTGTGATGAAACAAGATTGACTGTACAATCAATACAGTTTATATGATTATCACTGATGCAAAGGTTTTAAAATTCTTCTCATAGGTCCATTCCATAAGTTCCATTTGGATAATTGTAGAATTTTATTCAATGGACTGATACAACAATTATTTATTCAATTACAAAAAATAAAAATATTGAGAATAAAGGAATAATAGTATTAGAGTGAATTATCACAAGGCAATTTCTATTAATTCTTGGAAAATATGAGAATTCAATTGTTGGCTATTGCTTCTTCTTTTGCTGCTGCTACTACTACTGTTACTATAAGTAATTGTATTAAAATGGTAATTATGGTTGTGATGGTAATAACAGATGGCATTAAAATAGCAAGTTATGATTTGCAAAGTCAATAGTAAAAAAAAAAAATGCATGCCTATTATATGTCACATATTCTGTCAATTGCTTTATATTTGGTAAACCACACGCTGAAGGGGAGTGAGATTGAGAGATAGTGGTTGTAGTTGCATTTGTTTTTTTAATGAGAATGTATCCTTGAATATCTAAATATTTGTTTCACTTGAAATGATCAAAGCTAATAATTTTAGAGGAGCAAATAGATAAATTCTAGTAAACATATTTTAAACATTATGATTTCCAAAAATATAATATTTGAAATACTCAATTTCTTACACTTGTAACCAAATTTTCTTCCTCCCACTTTTTTTACTGCTGAGGAAAAACACTACTTAGTCATACATTTTCTATCATATTTATTACTAATGCTTCTATCACTCTGTGATTCAGATGTGTTATCTATGATGGGAGCAATTGGTCAGAATTATTATGCACAGAATATCTCTCTACAATCAATTGGAAGTATTGAGATATAAAAGTGTAATTTACTTCTCTTCTAGGTAACCTGTTTCTACAGGCCTGATTCATTAAAGGGCAAAAACTGTTTCTGGCTTCTTAGGATGGTACTCATCTGCAGCTGTTATCATCACAACAAAGTCTGAACACTGAAGTTCATGTGATTGTTTGAAATCACTTGATTTCCTAGAGTGGTTCCCCAAGGAGACAGTAAAAATTGCCAAAATGGCAGCATTCTGAACTGACCTATGAATTAGCCCAAGAGAATACTTTGCAAAAAATGAGAGAAAGCTGAATAATTGTAGCTTACAGGTTAGCTTAAAAGCTTTTTGTGAATGACAGATTCAGGCCGCATCCAATTTTCAGATCTTTAAGAAATTCTACTATGTTCTCAAAAGTTTGCCATTATACTAGGTATTCTGTGACAACAAAGATACCGCAATATTTTTTTACCTTGATTACAGTGGAATCTATGCAATGGAAACATGAAAGATGACACTGAAATTCTAAAAGCCTACCCATACTGGGATACAGATGCCTCCCTGCCTTGGGCTTCTGTGCTACATCGGCACTCAGACTTCTTTCCCCCAATACCTTATTGAAGCAGACCTTTTCTGAAGTTCTTCCAAAATAGCCTCTGCTGGAAATTTGTTACACTCCAATGTTTATGTTCAGTTCAGAGGCTTGATTTGGTTTTGAGATATCAGGAATACCTCAGATAAAGACATGTCTCCTCTCCACTATTTTTACTTTATTCCTCCAATGAATTGATTAGTTATTATGCATTATGTACTCCTTTATGTCTCCATTTGTGGATTTCTTGCAAAGTTCCTG
This sequence comes from Sminthopsis crassicaudata, assembly GCF_048593235.1. NCBI lineage: Eukaryota > Metazoa > Chordata > Mammalia > Dasyuromorphia > Dasyuridae > Sminthopsis > Sminthopsis crassicaudata. Next base: position 303,625,139 of record NC_133617.1, on the reverse strand, counting down.
GGCGATTTGCCATTTACTTCTTCAGCTCATTTTATAGTTGAGGAAACTGAGGTAAGAAGAACTAAGTGAGTATTCCTTTCACCACCTAGTTGTCCATTTCCAAAAACCACAAAAATGAACTAAAGAAGAGCTTCTTTTAGGGGCACTGTTTACTTATTAGTATTGGAAAATAATAATTTATCTTTACTGAGTGGATTTAGTCACCAGAATCTCATAAAGAATTTCCTTCTTCAAAAGAAACCCATATATGCAAAATTGTAGCACCCATTTTTTGTAGTGGGAAAGAACTGGAAACTGAGTGTATACTATCAGTTCAATATGAATTGAAGAAAGATTCATCATCAGTTGAAGAATGACTGAATAATTATACTATGTGAATGTTATAGCATATTATTGTTCTATAAGAAACAATCAGCAGGATGATTTCAGAGAGGCCTGGATAACTTTAGATGAACAAATGCTAAGTAAAGTGAGTAGAATCAAGAAAATATTGTATACAGCAACAGCAAAATTATACAATAATTAGATCTGATGGACATGAGTCTTTTCAACAGCAAGGTAATTAAGACCAGTTTCAATGCATTGGTTATGGAGAGAACCATCTGCACCTAGAGAGAGACTGTGAGGACTGAGGGTGGATCACCAAATAGTGTTTTCACTTTTTTGGCTGTTTGCTTGCTTTTGTTTTCTTTGTCATTTTATTCCCATCTTTTTTCTAGGTTGTATCATTATTATTATTATTATTATTATTAAAGCTTTTTATTTACATAACATATGCCTGGGTGATTTTTCCAATATTGTCCCTTGCAAAAGCTTTTGTTCCAAATTTCCCCCTCATTCCTTCCACCCCCTCCCCTAGCTGGTAGGTAGTCCAATATATGTTAAATATGTTAAAATATATGTTAAATCCAATATATGTATGCATATTTATACAGTTAACTTGCTGCAGAAGAAAAAACAGATCAAGAAGGAATAAAAAGAAAAACTGAGAAAGAAAACAAAATGTAAGCAACCAACAACAGAGAGAGTGAGAATGCTAAGTTGTGTTCCATGCTCTGTTCCCATGGTTCTCTCTTTGGGTGTGGATGACTCTCTTTGTCACTGATCAATTGGAACTGGTTTGAATAATCTCATTGTTGAAGAGAGCTACATCCATCTATATTTATCATGATATAGTCTTGCTGTTGACATGTATAATGATCTCCTGATTGTGCTCATTTTACTTAGCATCAGTTTCCTGTAGGTCTCTCCAAGTCTCTCTGAAGTCATTCTGTTGGTCGTTTCTTACAGAACAATAATATTCCATTGCATTCATATACCATAATTTATTCAGCCATTCTCCATTTTATGGGAATTCATTCAGTTTCCACTAATTTGCCACTACAAAAAGAGCTGCCACAAACATATGTGCACATTTAGGTCCCTTTCCCTCCTTCAAGATCTCTTTGGGATATAATCCCAGGAGAAACACTGCTGAAACAAAAGGTAGGCATAGTTTGATAACTTTTTGAGCTTAGTTCTAAACTGCTCCCCAGGATGACTAGATCCATTCATACGTCCCCCTCAATGTATCAGTGTCCCAGTTTTCCCACATCCCCTGCAGCATTGGTCATTATCTTTTCCTGTAATCTTCCAATGTGACAAGTGTGTAGGGGTATCTCAGAGTTGATTTAATTTGCATTTCTCTGATGAATAGTGATTTGGAGCACCTTTTCATGTTACTACAAATAGTTTCATTTGCTTCATCTGAAAATTGTTCATATCCTTTGACCATTTATCAACTGGAGAATAGTTCGCACTATTATAAATTTGAGTCAATTCTCTATATATTTTGGAAATAAAGGTCTTTATCACATACTTTGGTTGTAAAAATGTATTCGCAGCTTATTACTTCCCTTCTAATGTTGCATTAGTTTTGTTCATACAAAAGCTTTTTAACTTGATAAAATCAAAATTTTCTATTTTGTCATCAAAAATGATTTCTAATTTTTCTTTGATCACAAATTCTTCCCTCCTCCACAAATCTGAGAAATCTATTCTTTTCAAATTTGTTTACAATACCATTCTGTATGTCTAGATCATTAACCTATTTCAACCTGACCATAGTGTATGGTGTTAGGTGTGTGTCTATGCTTACTTTCTCCCATACTAGTTTCCAATTTTCCCAGCAGTTTTGTCAAATAGTGAATTCTTATCACAAAATGTTTGGATTTCTCAAATACTAGATTGATATAGTTATTGAATATTTCATTCTGTGAACCTAACCTATTCCATTGATCAGCTTCTCTATTTCTTAGTCACTACCAAATGGGTTTGTTGACTGTTGCTGTATAATATAATTAGATCTGGTAGAGTTAGGCCGCCTTCACTTGCTTTTCTCTTCATTAATTCCTTTGAAATTTTTGATCTTTTGTTCTTCCAGATGAATTTTGTCATTATTTTTTCTAGGTCAAAAAATAGTTTAGTGTGAGTTTAATTGGTGTAGCACTAAGTAAATAGATTAGTTACTTGGTATTATCATCTTTATTATATTCTCTCAACTTATCCAAGAGCACTTGATACATTTCCAATTGCTTAGATCTGACTTTATTAGTGTGGAAAGTGTTTTGTAGTTTTGCTTATATGGTTCCTAACCTTCTCTTGGCAGATAGATTCCCAAATATTTTATAATATTGGCAGTGATTTTAAATGAAATTTCTCTTTGTATCTCTTGCTGTTGGATTATATTAATGATGTATAAGAATGCTGATGATTTATGTGGATTTATTTTATATCCTAAAACTTTTCTAAAGTTGTGGATTACTTCTAATACTTTTTTAGTTGATTCTCTAGGGTATACTAAGTATATCATCATATCCATCTGCAAAGAATGATAATTTGATTATCTCATTACTCTAATTCCTTTAATAAATTTTTCTTCTCTTATTGCCAAAGCTAGCATTTCTAATACAATATTGAATAATAGTGGTGATAGTGGACAATCTTGTTCCACTCTGATGTTATTAGGAATAGTTCTAGTTTATCTCCATTACATATGAAGCTTGCTAGTAGTTTTAAATAGATGCTACTGACTGTTTTAAGAAAAAGTCCATTTATTCCAATACCATCAAGTGTTTTTATTAGGAATAGATGTTGGATTTTATCAAATGCTTTTTCTGCATCTATTGAGGTAATCATATGTTTTTTGTTAATTTGGTTATTGATATGGTCAATTATTTAATAGTTTTCCTAATATTGAACCAGCCCTGCATTCCTGGTATAAATCCTACTTGGTCATGCAGTATTATTCTGGGGATCATTTTTTGCAATCTCTTTACTAATATTTTATTTAAATTTTTGCATCAATACTCAGTAGGGAGATTGGTCTATAATTTTCTTTCTCTGTTTTCATCCTACCTGGTTTAGGTATCAGTACCATATCTGTGTCATAAGAGGAATTTTGTAGGAGTCCTTCATGGCCTATTTTTTCAAATAGTTTACATAATATTGAAATTAATTGTTCTTTAAATGTTTGGGAGAATTCATATGTAAATCCATCCTGTCCTGGGGATTTTTTCTTAGGGAGTTGATTAATACCTTGTTCTATTTCTTTTTCTAAAGTGAGACTGTTTATGTAATTTATTTTCTATTCCATTAATCTGGGCAATCTATATTTTTGTAGGTATTCTTCCATTTCACTTAGGTTGTCAAATTTATTGGTATAAACTTTGGCAAAATAATGTCTAATCATTGCTCTAATTCCTTCTTGATTTTCTCCCTTTTCATTTTTGAGACTATCAATTTTATTTTCCTTTTCTTTTATAAACAAGTTAATTAAAGTTTTATTTATTTTGTTGGATTTTTCATAAAAAACATTCTTAATTTTATTTATCAATTCATTTTTTAACTTTCAATTTATTGATCTTTCCTTTTATTTTTAGAATTTAACATTTGGTATTTGATTGGGACAGGGGTTAATTTGTTCTTTTTTTAGCTTTTTTTAGTTGCAAGCCCAATTCATTATCTTCTCTTTTTCAATTTTATGCAAGTAAACCTCTAGAGATATAAAATTTCTGCTTATTACTGTTTTGGCTGCATCCCAGAAATATGGGTATGTTGTCTTATTATTGTCATTCTCTTGGTCGAAATTATTGATTGTTTCTATGATTTGCTGTTTCATCCATTCATTCTTTAGGATGAGTTTATTTAGTTCTCAATTACTTTTTGATCTATTTTCCTCTGGCCTTTTATTGAATATTTTTATTGCATTGTGATCTCAGAAAATGCATTTACTGTTTCTGTCTTTCTGCATTTGATTTTAAGGTATTTATGTCCTAATATATGGTCATTTTTTTTGTATAGGTTACATGAACTACTGAGAATTAAGTGTAGTCCTTTATGTCGCCATTCAATTCTCTCCAAAGATCTATCATATCTACTTTTTCTAGTATTCTATTTGCCTCTTTAACTTCTTTCTTTATTTCCCCAACATTTGAATTGTTTGTTTCTGGCTGCTTATAATATTTTCCCTTGTTCTGATAGTTCTGACCTTCAAGTTTTAATTTTGGGGTGTCTTTTAGGAGGTTTTTTGGTGAATTATTTCAATCGTCATTTTACTTTCTGATTCTATGACATCTGGCAGTTCTCTTTGATCATTTTCTGAAAAATAGTATCCAGCCTATTTTTTTTCCATCATGGATTTCAGGGAGTCCAATATTCCTTTGATTTTCTTTCTTAGATCTATTTTCTTAGTTGGTTGTTTTCCCAATTAAATATTTTAACTTTTTTCAATTTTTTTTGTTTGGCTTGATTGACCCTTGTATCATTGAGTTATTCATTTCTACTTGTTCAGTTCTCAATTTGAGTGAATTATTTTCTTCATTTACTTATTTTACTTCTTTATGTATTTGTCCAAAGAATTTTTAAATGAGATGATTTATTCGATGATTTTTTTTCCATTTCACAAATTCTGTTTTTTTGGGTTTTTTATTAATTTTATAATTATAATTTTTGACAGTATATATGCATGCATTTTTTACAACATTATCCCTTGTATTTATTTTTTGAAATTTTCCTTTCCCTCTCTCTACTCCCTCCCCTATATGACAGGCAATCCCATACATATTAAATGTGTTACAGCATATCCTAGATACAATATATGTGTGTAAAACCAAATTTCTTGTTGCATGTTAAGAATTGGATTCCTAAGGTATAAGTGACCTGGGTAGAAAGACAGTAGGTTAACAGTTTACATTCAATTTCCAGTGTTCCTTCTCTGGGTGTAGCTGTTTCTGTCCATGATTGATTAATTGGAATTGAATCAGATCTTCTTTATGGTGAAGATATCCACTTCAAACCACTTCATTCAGAATATATCTTCATACAGTATCATTGTTGAAGTGTGTAGTGATCTCCAGATTCTGCTCATTTTACTCAGCATCAGTTCATGTAAGTGTCTCCAAGCTTCTCTGTATTCATCTTGATGGTCATTACTTACAGAGCAATAATATTCCATAACATTTATAAACCATAATTTACCCAACCATTCTCCAATTGATGGGCATCCATTCATTTTCCAGTTTCTACAAAAAGAGCTGACACAAACATTTTGGCACATACAGGTCCCTTTCCCTTCTTTAGTATTTCTTTGGGGTATAAACCCAGTAGTAGCACTGCTGGATCAAAGGGTATACACAGTTTGATAACTTTTTGGGCATAGTTCCAAATTGCTCTCCAGAATGGCTGGATCCTTTCACACCTCCACCAACAATGCAATCAGTGTTCCAGTTTTCCCACATCCCCTCCACAATTCATCACAATTTTTTCCTGTCATCTTAGCCAATTTGACAGGAGTGTAGTGGTATCTCAGAGTTGTCTTAATTTGCATTTCTCTGATCAATAACAATTTGGAACACTCTTTCATATGATTGGATATAGTTTAAATTTCATCATCTGAAAATTGTCTGTTCATATCCTTTGACCATTTATCAACTGGAGAATGGTTTGATTTCTTATAAATTAGAGTCAGTTCTCTATATTTTTTGGAAATGAGGCCTTTATCAGAACCTTTAACTGTAAAAATGTTTTCCCAATTTCTTACTTCCCTTCTAATCTTGTTTGCATTAGTTTTGTTTGTATAAAAGCTTTTTTAATTTGATGTAATCAAAATCCTCTATTTTGTGATCAATAATGATCTATACTTCTCCTTTGCTCATAAATTCCTTCCTCCTCCACAATTCTGAAAGGTAAACTATCCTATGTTCCTTTAATCTATTTATGATCTCATTCTTTATGCCTAAATCATGGACCCATCTTGATTTTATCCTGGTATATGTTATTAGGTATTAAGTGTGGGTCCATATCTAATTTCTGCCATACTAATTTCCAGTTTTCCCAACAGTTTTTTTCAAATAATGAATTCTTATCCCAAAAGTTGGTATCTTTGGGTTTGTCAAACACTAAATTCTTATAGTTGTACACTATTTTGTCCTATGAACCTAACCTATTCCACTGATCAACTAGTATGTTTCTTAGCCAATAACAAATAGTTTTGTTGACTACTGCTTTATAATATAGCTTTAGATCAGGTACGGGTAGACCACATTCATCTGACTTTTTTTTTCATTAATTACCTTGAAATTCTTGACCTTTTATTCTTCCAGATGAATTTTGTTGTTATTTTTTCTAGGTCATTAAAATAGTTTCTTGGGAGTCTGATTGGTATATCACTAAATAAATAGATTAATTTAGGGATTATTGTCATCTTTATTATATTCACTCGGCCTATCCAAGAGCACTTAATATCTTTCCAATTATTTAAATCTGACTTTATTTTTGTGGCAAGTGTTTTGTAATTTTACTCATATAATTCCTGACTTTTCTTTGGTAGATGGATTCCCAAATATTTTATGATCTCGACATTTGTTTTGAATGGAATTTCTCTTTGTATCTTTTACTGTTACATTTTGTTGGTGATGTATAAAAATGCTGAGGATTTATGTGCATTTATTTTGTATCCAGCAACTTGATTAAAATTGTGAATTATTTCTAATAACTTTTTATTAGAATATCTGTGGTTTTCTAAGTATGCCATTATATCATCTGCATAGATTGATAACTTGATTTCCTTCTTACCTACTCTTATTCCTTTAATCTCTTTCTCGACTCATTGCCAAGGCTAACATTTATAATATAATTTTGAATAGTAATGGTGATATTGGGCAACCTTTTTTCGCTCCTGACCTTACTGGGAAAGTTTCCAGTTTATCCCCAATACATATGATGCTTACTGACAGTTTTAAATACATGCTCCTGACTATTTCAAGGAATAGTCCATTTATTCCTATACTCTAAAGTTTATTTATTTTATTTTATTATTTTTTTTTTTAGTAGGAATGGATGTTGTATTTTATCAAATGCTTTTTCTGCATCTATTGAGACCAGAAGTGTCTCTACCTGGGAAGCACTGTTGCTGCTGTAGGAGTTTCACTGCTGTGAAAGTTCCACTGCCTCAGGTCAAAGCCCCCACTATGTGGATTAGAGGCTGCTCCAGGCTGTGTCCCCCTCTGTGCAGGTTCTTAACTGCCTCAAGTAAAAGCTCTGGACAGCAGAAGGTGGTTGCACAGCTGTGCTGCAATCAGTGTTGGGTCACTTCCGGTTTGGGGTAGTTATAGTTTCTGGCATTTTTTTTTTTTGTTTTGTTTTGTTTCTTTTTTTGTTTGTTTGTTTGTTTTGTTTTGTTTTTTTTTTCTTTTTCTTTCTTTTTTTTTAAGTGACTTGATTTATCTTCTGATCTGCTGTTTTACAAGCAGAGTAGAGCTATCAGCCTATGCCAGATTTCTCTGTCTCAGTAGCTTTTCTAACCCCAGAAACCTCCTCAACCCATTTGGCACAATGTGCTAGCCTTTAGTCTAACCCTTTCTGATGCTGGTCTTTTTATCCACCCCTCAGGACAGACCTTTTCTGACAAAATTCCAGATTCTCTTCAGCTGCTAAGTTGTGCTTCTAATCCTTGTGGTTTTTACCAGTCCAATGTTATTTTTGAGGCTGAGTTAAATAGTTGGTATTGAGGGTAAGAGGGAACTTAGGAGTTGGTGTGTATCTTCTCCACCATCTTGGCTCCACCCCTCCACAAATTATATTTTTAAGGAGTTATTTTCTTTTTCTATTTCACAAAATTTTAAGGAGTTATTTTCTTTTTCATTTTCACAAATTATGTTTTTCTGGGAGTTGTTTTCTTTTTTCATTTTATCAAATTTATCTTTCAATGAGTTATATGCTTTTTCCAAACCCTCTTGCAAAATTTTCATTTCCTTTCCCCATTTTTCTTCTAGTTCTCTTTTAAGATTCCTTTTAATTTCTTCTTGAAGAACCTTGTGTGATGGGGACCTGCTTATTTTACCTTTTGGGGCTTCATCTGGTGACAATGTGCCTTTATTCTCCTCAGGGTTTGAAACTGATTTTCTCATTCACTGTAAAAGCTGTCTGTCATTAGAGTTCTCTTTACTTTTTTACTCTTAAAAAAAAAGTTAAGCTATAATAATAAGAAAAAACAATTAAGGTCTGTTTTTAAGGCAGCAGTGGTTTTATAAGCTTTCTCTATGAGTGGGCAAAGCTACACTGGCTCAGTGCTGACTCACTCCCAGTGATGGGTGGGCATGGCTAGGTGCCATAAAATTCTGGAAATTCAGGTTCACTGTTAACTTTTTGTGTTTGTGTTGGATGTTTTATAACTTCTCTGCTGATCTACTGGCTTGCAACTAGGACAAAGTGACCAGCATTGCTACAGACTCCTGTAGGTTACTTTCCAGAGATTCTGCCACAGAGTTAACACCAACCCACCACTCCATACTGTCTGTGCTGTCCTTTGTGCTCACCCTGCTTGTGCTTGGCTGCCTCCCTCCCATTTCTGATTGAAACATACTTTTTCTGGTCTGTTTCCTTCCCATAGATTCTTTGCCACTTAGGGTCTGCACCACCCCTGGAGTACAGAAAAGATAAGACAAAAACAGAAATGTTTTATAGGGTAGTAGCAAGAGCATTTGAATAGGAAGGAGGAAATTCTTCTACCCATTATTGCTATAACCTTGAGTAAGCCAAGTACCTTCTCTAGTTTTTTGTTTCCTCTATCTTTATATGAAGATATTAGATTAGAGGATCTATCATTTCATTCTGACTTTATGATGACAGCAGGAGAAGAGGGAAACTTAGAAGTCTAACTCAAAGAAAGAAAAAAATGCAGCTAACTTATTCTCCATTACAAACAAATAAGGTGGGGGAAAACATCAATCTTGAAATATATTTATCAAGTATATTCCTTTAATTCATTGAATAAATCAATAATTATCTTTTCTTCTAATTATGCCTAAATCCTTATTACATATTTTCTTTTCTACAGAAAACTAGTAATTCTATAATTTTTTGAGAAAGCAATGTTAATGTAAAGATCATTTTAACCTGGCCCCTACCCAAACATTGAGATATATCTCAAGTCCCTCGCAATCAGTACTCATCATGATAGTAAAAGGAAGATTTGAAAAAATAAATTCCTCAACAGAGTTTAAGGAGCTACTGTGGGCTTAGGGTCATCCAAGTATTCCATAAACAGTTATTAAATACCTTCCTACTTAAAATTAGGCACTGTGGTAAACATTGAAGATACAAATACAAATAAAAATCAAAGGCAGTTCCTTCCCTGAAGAAACTAAGAATCTAATGAGGGAAAATAGCGCACACAAAGAAAGTGAAAACACATGAAGAGACGACACTGTCCATGGGGCATGATAGAAAAATTTAATGAAATTCAAAAACAATGTGGTTGATGTGATATAATTAGAAGATTGTTCTGGGCCAACTCCTTAAATAGGAAAATTTTGAAACTCTCCAAGAGCAATCCAGAAAAAGTATTTGATTTATATTGCTTTTGTGGAGATTATATAATCAATTAATGGTTAAATATGTAAATCCCATGAGTATACTGCAGTTGAATCACTGAAGGACCTGTAGCTTTTTATATCTCTTTATATAGAGAAGTTAATTCATCTGTTCAATTTGGCCAGGCCAGTTCAGATGGTTAGGTAGATCAAGAGGTTACCTCACTATCATTAGTCAGTTTTCTCAACTGTGAAATGAAGACAGTGGAAGGTATGATCATCATGATACATGTCAGCTTTAAAATTCTATTGCTCTAAGATTTGAGTCCAGAGTCCACACTAAGTCACCAGGGCCTGCTGAGCAAACTTTAAGGACATTTGTTATTCCTTCTATAAAAAGGCATAGTATTTTATCTACTGAATTGGGCTCTTACCATCTATTAACTTGCTTCATAATTCTTGATAGGAAGATAGGGAATCACAAGAAAATTAGTGATTGTACAATTTCATAAATTCGTGTCTAATATTCAGCAAAAGTGGTACTCTTTATGTGTATTATAAAAATAAGGATCAGATAGCTTTGTTTTTATACAAGAATTCATTTAAAAATTCTAATTGGACTCCCCCAAAAAGGAAATATAGTTTTCTAAATTAAATTCCCTGATCACTTCAATTTAAAATTGCCCTTCTGTTAAATAATAAAGGACTCTGTGTGCTAAGATTGATGCATTTTTATCAAGTAGGAGCCAAATAACAGCTGATGAAAGAATGAAATCTCATCCTAAAAGGAGAATTTAGTGAGTTCTCATGAACAATTCAAATTATTATTTGCATATTTTGAGCCTTTTGGAGAAAGAAAAAACCACAACAAGTAAGAAATATTCTACAGTAATCACATACTAAAAATGCTTCCCCTGTTCATCCTGAAGCTGGGAATAGCAAGCACTTTGGGAAACTTATTATCATGCATACTAGTGTGACCCGGTTTACCACTGCTAGACACTTAGGCAGATGTTTAAAACAGGTGCTCTATTTTGTTATTATTATCCTTTTAATAATAAGGACAGGCACAGGGAAGATATTGCTGTACTTTTGTAGTTAGTGCCAAACATTAACTCTTTTTAACAAAGGGAAAGGAAAACCAGAAGAAAAAGTGAGAAGGGCTTGGGTTGTATTTTTGCAGAATGAAACCAGCCAATGTCTCCTGTCCTTCACTTAGTCAGAGAGGCATATGAGTAGGGAGAGATAACATTGGATTGTAGAGATGTCATGCTCCACTATTAAACAGAGGACAAACTGCCCCAGTACACTATCTTTTCTGCATGGGTACCAAGGCAGTCAGCAGAATCACCTTCCTTTGTGAAGGGTAATGCTGTACTCTAAGGATATTTCATTAACACTATAATTTTCATCTGAACCTTTCCTGAACCATGACTCTTGAATGTGCCTGTATTCTCTAATGAAGCACTTTCAGGCAAGGCATGAAATCACTAAACTACTTCTCTGGGAAGTAATGTACAAGATTGAGAACTGGGTGCCCTGATAATGTAGTCACCAGCAAGACAAGGCACATGATTTGCACATCTTATACTTCCAATTATAGATCTGATTTCATTCTTTTTACACTGTATTTGAGGTAGGAGGAAAATAGGAATATGGGCAAATTTGTGATAACATCTTTGTTGAGAAGAAAACATTAAGAGACAACAATATATAATTAATTATGAAGATTCTTTTATTTTCTGACCTTAAAGGAGACAATTATTCATTCTGTGAAGTCTAAAAAGAAGTACATACGATCTTGTGATAAATGGGTAATTAATTATTAAAGTCTTTACTATCATGTTTGAAATAGGTTTTTAGGAGCATTTTGCCTATAAGCTAAAGAATACATTTTAACCATGTTTGAAGGTGTGACTTAGTTATAGCTGTGTTTTTAATAATGGGATTTTGAAAATATTTTTATCTATTTTTATACCCTTAAAAATGTAAGGGTAAACAGATGCTCTTCAAAAAGATCATAATAAGGAAATGTTAGATTATTTCTCAACTCCTTGCCATTATGTAGTTTCCACTACCTGAAGAACTTAAGTAACTGTGTTTTCTATTATAGTATTCATGTCTCTGTAAAGAACTATTTTTATTTGTTATATTATATTTGAGAAAATAAACACACAGAAAAGTTAAAGGGTAGAAGTCAGCAAGAGTGGCCATTTCTGTGGACCTACTCAATGGAAATATTCTTTCCTCACAGGGAGCAATCATCTGTATGATGAATGTAGGAAGGGAATACAAATTTATTGATTTCCTACAATATTCCAGGCACTATGCTAAGCACTTTTTAAATAGTATCTCAGTTGCATGTAGTACATTTGTGTGGACACATTTATGTGTCACATTCTTATTTCTGGGATGTCTTCAGGGTTGTTTCATTATTGTGAATTTTTTTTATGTTTGGCCACATAAATTTTGGCTGGCTTAAATAATAGAGTCAAGATGACCATAAGTTTGGTTTGATAATCTCCAAAAAAGTATCATCACACATGTGTTACTTTTAATCATTGTCTATTTTTCTCAACTATAAAGAGGAGAAAAATTGTCCATGACTTGGCAAGTCTTTTTGGTATCTTTTAGCATATACTTTCTCAGATATGGAGAATTTATCATATCAAAGAAATATTTATTATGCAAATCAATGTATTATTTCTGACAAAGCATTGTCAGTAGCTATAAGAAAAGCATTGACAGAAGTCTATAAAGATCTTGTTTCCTATTTTTTCTGTGAGACACCTGGTGATTAATAATTTTTTTGAAGTCAGTGTAGTGATAGTTACACATAGATTCTCAATAAGTACTTGCTTAATGTTTCGTTTCTTAATGGCTATAGTTTCTATTTTTATAGCAATTTACACAATTCTTTCACAGAATTTACTTTGTAAGGTGGATAATACAATTATCATCATCTTCATTTTATAGATGATGAAATGAAATTCAAAGACCATGTGTTAGAGTTAGCACTCTTCTAATGTCCCTCCTGGTTCTTAGTCCATTATACCACATTGCTTTCTGATATTGAGTCCCTTGTAGCCAAAGGATAAGGTAATCAAAATTGTCAGTTGAGGTAGAATTGAGGATATTTTATGATAAGGTTTCTCTGTCTCCAATACTTTCAGTAAGCAAGGATATAGGCATCTACCAGGCTTTGTGCTAAGTGTTTCAAAAATATTATTTCACTTAATAACCCTTGAAGTTAAATGATGTTATTATTCCAATTTTACAATTAAGGAAGCGGATGCAAAATCATTTATTTGACTTTCCCAGGTTCACACAGCTAGGAAGTGTCAGATACTAGATTAGAACTCAAGACTTCCTGACTCCAGATCCCGTGCTTTATGCACTGTGTCATCTAGCTAGAACCAAATATAGGCATTTGATATCTCTGGAATGACAACTGAATGATCACTTTATAGGATATATGTGACTAGATTTGAAATGAGAAAATTGGGGCAAATAAGGATTCAGTGACCTGTCCAGAGTCACAAAGTTACTAAGTATCTGAAGTGTGATTTGAACTCTTAGGTCTTCTTGACTCCAACTTCAGTGCTGTAACTATTGTGCCATTGGTTATCTCTATTGACTTTTTATGTTAAAGAAACTGCAAGTTAGTCAGTAGAGCTACATCATAAAGTGCATAAAAGACACAAAGTATGATAGAAATCTGGAAAAGCAACAATCAGGGTATCAGTGCTTTTAAATGCCAAGTAGAGGAATATTCATATACAAATACATACACACAGAGACATATACATGTATGTATTTATATAGATCGACAGATATCTATATGACTATATATAGATATGTATATCTAAGTTTATCAATATCTATATGTGTATATATGTGTATATATATATTTACATATTATTTTGGCAATAATAGAGAGCCCTTGTGGAGTTCACTATTCAAAGGGATAACATGGTCAGATATATGCTTGCAAAAAAAAAAATATTGTTTTCAAATGAATAGGGAGTGGATCACTGCAATACAACCAAAAATATGATAAAGGTGTGAATTAGAATTGTGGCTGAATAAGTATGAGAAGTAGACTTAGTGATAAGATACTATGAATGTTGAAAAGTCATGATTGGACAATACATTGGATATATTTAATGACTGATCTTGAGAGATTTAGTGTGTTTCTAGGAATCTGGGTGAGTGGCAAAATGATGGTTCCCTCTATAGTGAGTGATAGGGAAATTTACAAGGAGAAAGGGTTTGAAAGGAAAAAAAAATAAATTTTACTTTAGAACTGTTGAGTTTGAGATAATGTCTAAAACATATAGAATCTTAAGAATTAGAAATATCAAGTGCCATTTTATAAATTTTACAATGTTATCATTCTCTCTGTTTTCTGTCATTTCAGCTATATTTTTATGCTTGAAAAATAATTCCTTTTGGGCGATTGAAAGATGGAATACAGAAAGTCAAAGAGTTAAAGAGTTCCAGAGAAAGTCATTAATCCATTGTCTATCACTAGCTAATTCACTTGTTTATATAGGAAAAAAAAAACAAACAAAAAACAAAACAAAAAAAAAAACATTCTTATAAAGTGGTCTATGCCTGATGATTTTATTACAAAAAATAAAAACTCCTCATTATCTGCTACTTTATGGTTTACAAAGCACTCTGTATAATAGTAAAAAGAGAGAACTGCTCAGTTCTTTAAGTTTTCTATTTTCTCTGACCAGTGAATGACTTTTATACTGAAAGTGAATGAAGAAAAAATCATTAACAGAGAATTGATACTCTAGACAAGTAAGGATATATTTAGAAAGCATCTAATTGCCTTTGAAGTGTTAAAAATCATATTTTTAACATGTCCCTAGGTGAACCATATGTTTGAGTGCTCAAAAAAGTAGCAGATATGATTGCTAAACTACAGTCAGAAATATTTTAATTATAACATAAAATGGTAGAGAACCAAAGCAATTGAGATAGGTAAATGTTGTCACAGTTTTAAACAAACTATACCAAGTAAAGTCTACAAAGCATAACCTAGGAAGTTTGACTTAAATGCTTCTACAAGCCTAGTTTCCAATTCTCTCCAAATGTCTTTTCTAATTTTCAGAGAAAATATCAGTCTTCATTACAGTAATAGCTTTCAATTCTTGACATTATTTTTTTTCTTTTTTGTCCATATATCACATTATTGTCTAACTGATCTCTTTTTATCACAAACTTAAATAATTCTCATATGCCAGAAGTAGGCATATTTCAGTCATAGAAATATGCTTTTTAAAAAGAGTTGCTCACATATTTGCTTAGAATAAAAAAAGCCATAGAATAAGATACACAAAAACAACAACAAAAGAGATACGTCACCCAATGACAGAGAAGTAATCATGGTTAATATTAGGTTAGAATTTTATGTTATCTGATAAAGGACAAATGATCTTAGTCAGCCTGGTTTTAGTATAAATACATGCATAATTATTGCTGTTTCTAAGTAAACTCTCAAAATCATGTCTTATCCCAAGTAATTTGCACATCCATATACTATAGCAATGCATAGTAATCCTATATCAATAAGCATTCTAGAAAACATGCATTCATAGGCAACAAAAACTAATGCCAAAAAATATTTGACTCAATAAATTGTGAGTTCAGTATCATTCAGCTATTTCTCAAGACAGATTGCACATACAATAGGAACTGAAGAACTAAAAAACAAAAAAAAATTATGAGTAAATATAGAATATTTATAAATTATTTTTCAGCTTCATAGCAAATGGATAAAATGCCAGCCTTGGAGTTAGAGAGATCTGATTTCAGGTTCTATGTCTGAAATAAACTGGCTCTGCAACCCTGAGTTAGTCACTTAATTTGCAAGCACCATAAGCAACTGTGTAAAAGTCCAAATTGCAGAGTAGGTTCAGACCTAATTTGACTGAAGACATTTCTCATTAGGAATTGTCTTTATGGAAAAAAAAGTCATCCATTTTTTTAAGTAAGAAAAAGCAGTAATAATTGGTGACATCCACAAAAGATTTGGTGCAAGTTAGGGCCTCCTTCAAGGGGTGACCAAAATTCTAAAGAAAGTAAGTTCATACATAATTCACTGGAATTTGGTGATTATCATTAGGCCATAGTGAATTCCATATGAAAAAGAAAATAAGTACTTACCCAAAAAAGATGAAGATATATTGGCTTTGGAGGGTGGGCAGTTTTGTGGCCCTTTTATTCCAATCTTTGATCTCAAACAATAGCCTCTTTTCAGTCTTTGTTCATCTTCAATGTAATTATCTCCTTGTGCTATAAATTTAAGTAAATAAAAAAGAATATCTAATTGCTGAAGACTAAGGTTAAAAATGTGTTATTTTCTTCCTGTCTAGCTTCTGTTCATTAAGTGCCAGCCCTGAAAGAGCTGTTTTTTTAAATTTTTTTTTGCTAGTTCCTTGAGCATATACGATGTTATTATTCATAGTAGAATTTTTAAATAAAGCTTTCTTGTATAGTTTTCTCATAACTTCATGTGTCTTCCTAGGAATGATTACTATATAAGAAGTAAAATATTTAAACCTGAGAGATATGAATGGACAATGTCTTCTCTCATTTTCCCATGATATCTGGAGGTAGATCTGTGATTACATATTTTATTAGAATATTCAGAACAATTTAATTTTAGAAAAGTAGGACTTTATATTGTCTGAAAAAAATTAAAAATCATTATAAATTGACAAAATGGACATTGCTATTGGGACTATTTAATTCAGGAAACATTCTAATGTAATTAACCAACAATCTTATTAGTAGACTATTAATCAAACAATTGCTTGATTTCTGTAACACTTTTTGAAAAGTGCTTGTTTGGGAAACAAATACAAATGATTTACTTTTATAAGATCTAGAGCTAGAAAAGCATATTAGGTGTCATGTAACTCATTTTACATTTGCAGAAGCTAAAGCCTAGTAAACTTAAGTAACTTGTTTAATGTCACATCACATATTTGCAGAGATAAATTTTAAACTCAGATCTACCAACTCAAAGCCCATTGCTATATTGGATTAAGCTTCATACTTGCCTTAATAAAACTAGTGTCTTAATACATAGAGTTTGCCAAAGTATGGTCAGAAATATGTGTTTGTTAGTATTCTCATATTTATTCTAAATATAAAGATGGAAAAGTCTCTTAAGTGAATTTCAATAAGACAAATTTTGTGCAAATCTAACAGCTACTTTTGGAAAAATAATTACACAATAGATTGTTTCCTAATATTATTCATATAGATAAGCAGAAAAGAGAGTCGCCTTAATGTTGATTTATTATCATTTAATAAGATTTAAGAAGAAATGTATTCTTTTTGGAATGTTCTAGACAGACAGTATCAAATGTGAAACAGAATAAAATGAGTACCCGATTTGACTCTACAGTGTTCAATTTGGCACCATATAAATCCTCATCTTAGAGTTTTAAATTATTGTTGGGATGATATTTTCATCTTTAGTTTCTTACTTTTATGCCTTAAAGACAGAATTTCATTGTCCTCAAGAAACAATTCAGTAAAGACTTGGAAAAAGCTCAGATATACACATATATAAATGCATACATGAATGCATACATATGCATATGTTTGTGAATATATATGCATATATATATGTGAATATATGTACACACACACACATATATATATATAGATAGATATCTACTTTTTCATTGTTTTAGAAAAGAGTTGGTGTTTTTTCTCCTCTTTCTTTCTGAAAATCATAACTTAATTATCTTACTACTTTTAGGTAAGCACAAAATAAGGATATTATGAATAATTATTTATTAAAAGAATTTTAGATATATGTATATGTAAATTTTTAACAATGATAAATATACATACATACATATATATGTTTATATATATATATATATATATATATATATATATATATTTATATATATATATATATATATATATATATATATATATATATATATATATATATAAACTGTCAGGTATTTGTAATGTACAATAGGTGACATCCTTATTAGTGGTTTTAATAATGTATTCTGGAGAGGCAGACCGAAGTATATGACTGAGATTTTTCAAAAAATCTAATCAAAAGGCACTTAAAATAAATCTGATTAGTTGTCTTTAAGATCAATACTTCAAAATACTCTAATGATATTACTTCCATTTTATAGACCCTCTAAAGGACTGATAATTGTTCAAATCTTGTCCTAAATCCTACTTATTAAGTGTATAAGTCAAAGAAATAACACACTTCTATCATCATTCAATTTATGTCACAATATAAGTGGCATTACTCCATTTAAATCTTGTCTATTCTGTATTCCCTCCCAAATTAGCTGTATTATAAAGCACTTGTGTCCTTTTTGACCAATGAACTAGCCAAAAGTATATACTGCCCTTTATTTAATCTTCCTATCATTTGAAAAATATGACTTTGGTACATCCTTAGACATGGAATAGGTCATGTAAGGGAGAAAAAAATCAAAGTTTTTAAGAATGTTTAAGAACATTCTTAAACAAAATGTTTAAGAACATTCTTAAACAAAATGTTTAAGAACATTCTTAAACAAAATGTTTAAGAACATTCTTAAACAAAATGTTTAAGAATTCTCTATTTTTTCTGCATCTCAGCAATAGTTTTCAATAATTCCCAATTCATCATGCCCACAAGGGAGAGCTGTGCTCAAAAAGGTTAATGTGACTATTAAATTACTATCCATATTTTTGTGTACCTGATGATAATAAGAATTTAATCTATTATTTTCAGAAGAAAGAATATCAACTTCCTGAAACAAGGAAAAAGTAAAAATTAGATTAACCTGTTATGAAAATCATTTCTTAAGAGTATTACAATGATTGGCAGTAATATAACAATATGGATAGTATGCTGGGCCTAGAATGAGGAGGATTTGAGTTCCAATCTGGCCTCAGACACTACTGATTATGCAAACATGGGATAATCATTTAACTCTGTCTCAGTTCCCATATCTGTAAAATGATCTGGAGAAGAAGATGGCAAACTACTCCTGTATCTGCCAAGAGAAACCCAAATAGCATCATGAAGAGTTAAATAACTAAATAGCAACAGTTACAATAATTATTTACACAATAAATGAATAAAGTATATAGAGGAGAATAATTGCAATCTCTAAGAATTTTTTTTCTGTATGATGTATTGAAGGATTAATATTGAAAGATTAACATAGAGAACAAGGAACAGATGTACCATTAGTAAAGATTGAGTATGGTACAGCCAAATAAAATTCAAAGTTTAGTCAGGAGATGCACATTTTATTTTATGCTTGGTCATTAATCACTACAAATCTTATTTTCTTTATGTCTAAGTTGAAGACTGTAACAAAACAGACTGAATTTGAAATAAGAAGTCCTACATATAATTATTATACTGCTACATACAACCTGTGTGGAACTGGGCAAATTATTTCATCTAATTAGATTCTATTTCTTTCTGCTGTAAAATGTAGGGATCAGGCAAGGTGACTTCAAATACCCTTCCCAGTTCTAAATGCATAGTCCTATGAACCTGTTTCCTTATTTCAAGAAGATATTAAAATAGATGTTAAAAATGAGGTGATAAGTAAAAATAAAGTATAAAATGCTATAAAAAGTAAAATGTTACTTTAAGAAAAGAGTGTATAGTAGAATGGAGAGTTAATTAATTAGTCTTAAAAATTAGAAGACCCTGATTGAGGTTCTTTTCACAAACTCTTGGCATGTAATTAGTTAACTCCTTTTATGCCTTCAGGGCCCCAGGAAATTCCCTAAAATTACACATTGCAAGGCAGGTGTGAATCTAGATTTTGATAGGAATTTCCTCATAATTTTCCTATTTCAATGAAATGTGAAGAGGCTAGAAAGGAAAAGGAAATAGACTATGTGTCTGTCAGCTCCTCTTGGTTCCAAAACATTGATACATTTAGTATAACAAATCTGCAAAAGTAAAAATTATTATCTTCATTTTACAATTGAGATTAAAGGACTTGCTCAAACTCACAATCTAGTAAAGTTCAGGAACTGGATTTGAAATCAGTTCTTACTGATTCCTAGACCCACAATCTACATACTGTGAAACCTAAGTCCAATCATAAAAAATGGATCATAAATATATAAATATATATATATATATATATATATATATATATATATATACATGTGTGTATGCATGTATGCATATGTTATATGGTAATTAAATTCAACAGCCTCCAAAATATAATTCTACAAGTATATATATATATATATATATATATATATATATATATTCATAGTTATATAGAGATGTGACTTGTAGATTTTTAAAAGTTATATGGTACAGTACAAACTTTAACAATTTATATAAATCTGGAGAAACTTAGAAAAGTGTAACTGGTGAAAGAATACATGTTTTGTCTAAGGACTATTGTACCTAAGGACAGAAATAGAATTTGTGAGAAGGTTGGTCACTAGCTAATGAATTGTTGTGCCCATATTTGATATTTACTCTTCCAAAGGTCCCTTCTACTATTTTGAGCAACAGTGGTAGAAAAAAGTAATGGGGAGGAGACAAAAAGTTGCTGAGAAATTCCCAGTTGTTAGCTCATATAAACATCTTAATGCTGGTAATTTTGTTAGTTTACCTTGCAGGGCTAATGATGAACATAAACAAAGAGCACCATAATACCAATTAAAGCATATGTCACAGTTTTCAATTAAGAAGATTTAAGAAAGATCAAACAAATCTTCAAACAATAACAACATATACTTTGACAATGACGGACAAGTGGAGCCAATATGTCAGAGGAGAGGGAGCTTTCCTGCAGAACTCTCTCAACTTTATTTTCAAAATAATTTGAATGTATCAAATTAAATTCTGGACTGGCATAGCCAGCAAAATGTATGGATAAGCCATATTTCCATTCCAATACAACTTAAGTGGTAAAGGAAAGTACTGTGATATTGGGATGGAGATGACCCAGAATATAGCTAACAATAACACCAGTGCTGGACTTTAAAGTAAGTAACAGTAGGAGCATATTTGGAAGCCCTAACCACCAAGAGAAGATAAAGATTGTATAACTTCTCTTAAAAAAGAATAGAGGGGAGCCATGTGTTAGCATGGGCATATGATGGGGCACTATTTGAAAACTCCATTGTCCATAACCCAATTTCAACTTTGAGTTCCAGGTAGGAGAGGAGCATTTGTAGTCACAAGAATAGAGGCCTGGGTAAGCATTCTAGGGCACAGAGGAGAACCATTAGTTTTTTTTAATTGAAAGAGAGCAGGACACCTGGGAAAGGATGCTTCTTTCTGTCTGAATCACAAAGAACTTGGAAGCACAACAAATCTAAGTGACTTGCATGATTAGCTGTGAAAAGAATAATACAAAAAGAACTACTTCTTGAAACACTGACACACATACCCCTTCCCCAGAAGAACATTGCCCAACCCTCATAATAAAGTTCAGTCAAGAAATAAACTTGAAAAATTAAGAAAAAAAGAAACAACAACAAAGAACCTGATCATAAAAACCTACTATGGTAATAGGAAACTCAAGAAAAGCCAATAATGAAGTTAAAACACATACAATCAAAGTCTCAAAGCAGAAAAAATCTAGAATGTGTTGAAGACCAATAAGAATTCTTAAAACAAATAAATAAAGAGCTATTAAAAGAGCAAAAATGATTGGAAAAATAAAATTCCTGGTAGAAGAAAATTGGGAAAATAAATGAGAACAATCTAAAGAAAATATGAAAAGACAATTGCCAGATTATCAAGAGTTTCAAAAGCTAACTGATTGAAAGAACTCATTAAAAAGAACAATTTTCCAATGCTAAAAGAAATTTTGCAGATAAAAATAGCTCCTTAAAATCTAGAATTGGGCCAAGATGGCAGAGAAGGCACATATGAGACTCTTAACTCCTCTCACCCTCATTACCAATTTTTAAAATCAACCTCAAAAAATAGTGCTATACTCGTAAGGTTCAGGAAGATATAAAGTACAACAACTCACCAGCCGAAGATAATCAGGAATATTGCCAGAAAAGGTTGGTCCTGAGTGTCAGGAGTAGACCAGCACAGGGCAAGGAAAGAATTGGGAGTGGGGAGGCCTCTGTGGTTGGAAGGTTTATATAGAACTCTCTGCCATATCCTGACTGCTTTGGTCACAGAGTAGTGGACCAGCAGAGAAGTTGGAGCCTAGGGTAGAAGGTACATTGAGGGATGCCAGAGCCTGAGAGGATCTGGCTGCACCCACCCAGGACTGGAAGTGACTCAGTGCAGACCATAACACAGCTCATCAAGGCATTCTGCAGCTAGGCACTCTTGTTGGGCAGCAGTCACACACAGCAGGGGCACAGCCTGGGGCAGCCTCTCATCTGCAAAGAGTGGAGCTCAGCCTGGGGTAATGGAATTTCCCCAGCTTGACTATGCTGCCCAGACTGAGACACTTCTAGTGCAGTGAGGGATAGGGTGACTGCTAATACTCAAAACAGGAATTTGTGGGGGTCAGGGGTCAGTGATACTTTTGCTGTTTAACCTCTAGCCCCAAGGCAGTCACTAATCCTCACAGTGGGGCTCCTGGCAGGGCACTTACACAGCTCAGCCCTTGTTACCTAAGCCTACTCACTTCCCTGTAGAGCTCTTCCCACAGCAATCCCACAGCTCAGCCATTCCTGGCAGGCCATTGAGAGGCCAGTTACTGTCCATATACCCATTCTTGCTCTGCAGAAGAAGCTGGTAACCTCCTTGCCCTGAAGGCAGACCCTAAAGGCTTTTTAAAAAAATGAAGAAAATGATTGATAGCTTCTATACAGAAACAGAGCAAGTTTCCAACCTTAAGGAGTCTAATAGCAAAAAGCCTTCAGACAATACCCCAAATAACTCTCTCCTAGAAGAGACTATTAAAAATCTCAAAAGATATCAAATTTATTGGCATAAAGTTGGGCAAAGTAACTCCTTATTATTTCTCTAATTTCCTCTTCATTGGTGGAAAGATCCCCCTTTTCATTTGTAAGACTATCAATTTGATTTTCCTCTTGCTTTTTTTTGATCAAATTTACGAAAGGTTTATCTATTTTATTGGCTTTTTCATAAAACCAACTCTTGGTTTTATTTATTAATTCAATAGTTTTTTTACTTTCAATATTATTGATTTCTCCTTTTAATTTTTGTATTTCAAGTTTAATTATTGGTTGGGGGTTTATAATTTGGTCTTTTTCTAGCCTTTTAAGTTGTAAGCCCAATTCGTTAATCTTCTCTTTCTCAATTTTCTTCAAATAAGCCTCTAAAGATATAAAATTTCCCCTTATTACTGCTTTAGCTGCATCCCAAAGATTTTAATATGATGTCTCATCATTGTCATTATCTTGGGTGAAATTGTTAATTGTTTCTATAATTTGCTCTTTCAGCCAGTCATTCTTTAAGATGAGATTATTCAGTTTCCAATTACTTTTTGGTCTATTTACCCCTAACTTTTTACTGAATGTAGCTTTTATTGCATTGTGATCTGAGAAGAAGGCATTTATTATTTCTGCCTTCCAACATTTAATTTTGAGATCTTTAAGTCCTAATATATGGTCTATTTTTGTATAGGATCCATGAACTGCTGAGAAGAAAGTATATTCCTTCCTATTGCCATTCAGTTTTCTCCAAAGGTCTATCATACCTAGTTTTTCTAATGTTCTATTTACTTTTTTAATTTCTTTCTTGTTTGTTTTGTGGTTTGATTTGTCTAAATCTGAGAGTGCAAGGTTGAGATCTCCCACTATTATAGTTTTACTGTCTATTTCTTCTTGCAGTTCTCTTAACTTTTCCTTTAGAAAGTTAGATGCTATACCACTTGGTGCATATATGTTTAGTATTGATATGGCTTCATTATTTATGCTACCTTTCAGCAGGATATAGTTTCCTTCCTTATCTTTTTTAACGAGATCTACTTCTGCTTTTGCTTGATCTGAGATAAGGATAGCTACCCCTGCTTTTTTGGCTTTACCTGAAGCATAATAGGCTCTGGTCCAACCTTTTACCTTTACTCTGTATGTATCTCCCTGCTTTAAGTGTGTTTCCTGTAGACAACATATTGTAGGGTTCTGCTTTTTGATCCAATCTGCTATCCCTCTCCGTTTGATGGGATCGTTCATCCCATTTACATTTACAGTTAAAATTACTAATTCTGTATTTCCTGCCATTGTATTATCCCCAGATTATCCTTTTTCCCTTGACCCCCCTTATCCCCCTCCCCGATATTTTATTTACAGACCCCCCTTGTGACACGCAGCCCTCCCTCTTTTTTTTTTTTTTTAGGATCCCTCCCCCCTCCCTCCAAGTCCCTTCACTTATTCTCCTTTTCCTTTTCCCTTTTCCTTTCCCCCCTTTTAATGAGGTGAGAGAAAATTCTCTGAAAAACAAATATGTTAATTATTTACTCTTTGAGCCTCTCCTGATGAGAGTAAGATTCACACAATGATTCTCCCCCTCACTAAGTTCCCTCAGATATGGTGTATTTTCTATGCCTCTTCCTGGGATGTCGTTTCCCTCTTTTTATCATTCCTTCCCCTTATTCTGAACCGACCTCCTTCCCTTTACTACACCCCCCTTTTTTTCTTTTATATCAGTAAAGACAAATTATCCTTGAGTACTTTTTATATACCCACAACAGAGTTACAGTTCTCAAGGGTTTTGTGTACCTTTTTCTGTTTCTCTTCAGTCTTGTGGCTGTAGATCAAATTTTTTGTTTAAGTCTGGGTTTTTTCTTAGAAACATATAGAATTCCTCTGTTTCATTGAATGACCATCTTCTTCCATGGAAAAAGATGCTAAACTTAGCTGGGTAGTTCATTCTTGGTTGCAGTCCTTGATCTTTTGGCTTATGGAATATCAGGTTCCAGGCCCTTCTATCTTTTAATGTGGAGGCAGCCAGATCTTGGGTGACCCTTATTGTGGCACGTTGGTATTTAAATTGTTTTTTTCTAGCTGCTTGCAGGATTTTCTCCTTTGTGTGTTAATTCTGCAGCTTAGCCACTATATTCCGTGGTGTTCTTTTTTTAGGGTCTATTTCAGAAGGAGTTCGATGAATTCTTTCCACATCTACTTTCCCTTCTGTTTCTATTATCTCTGGACAGTTCTCTTTGATAATTTCTTGTAAAATAGAAATCTAGGCTCTTTTTTTGGTCATAGTTTTCTGGAAGTCCAATAATCCGCAGATTATCTCTCCTAGATCTATTTTCCAGGTCTATAGATTTTCCCAGTAAGTATTTGACGTTGTTCTCCAGCTTCTCATTTTTTTTTTTTTTTGTTTTGTTTGACTGATTCTTGGGTTCTCTGTGAATCATTCATTTCTATTTGTTCCATCCTGACTTTTAAGGAGTTATTTTCTTCTTTCACAGTTTTTAGTTCTTTTTGTAAATGCCCAATTTCGTTTTTAAATGAATTATTTTGCTCTATTGAATTTTTTTCCATTTCCCTAATTTTTTTTTGAGAATTATTTTCTTTTTCCAATTCAGAAATTCTATTTTCTTGAGACTTTTTTATCTTTTCCAATTCAGAAATCCTACTTTCCTGTGATTTTTTTTACCTTTTCTAATTCACTAATTTTGTTTCCCTGCATCTCCTGTGAATTCTTTATTTTTTCCAACTCCAATTTCAGGACGTTGTTATTCTCTATCATAGCTTCCCTTTCCTTTCCCCATTTTTCTTCAAACTCCCTTAATTTTTTAAGAGTTTCTTCTAGGAGAGAGTTATGTGATGGGGGGCAGGAATCGTTCCCCTTTAGGTTGTTATCTGCTGTCTTTCTGCTGTTAACTTCCTCGGGGTTGGATACCCGCTCTTTCTCTGTATAGAAGGAATCTATAGTTTTTCTGGCTTTTTTGCTCATATTTAAAAAATCTTTTGGGGTCTGTCCCTGGGGTAGGAAATTATTTATTTACTTCTTTACCAGCTTCCTCCCAGACCGGATGGATGCAGCGGCTCCTGAGCCTGAGCTTAGAGAGAGCTCTGGGAGAGAGTTCCCCACCCCCTCCCTGGAAGTGCCTCAGAGGTGATTAGCACTGCTGTGCCCGAGGGCGTTGAATAGTAAAGACAGCACAAAGCCCAGCCTATGTGTCCGGGTGGGGCATGGATGTCTGCAGCAGGATATGTGAAAAGCCCCTGTGCTCAAACTGGAAGTGTCTGCCAGAAACCGTGGTCCCTAGTTCAAAGGTTCCGCTTCTCTGGGACTTCCTGGAGCTGAGTTCCACTCCCTCCAGCTAAGCTAGGCAGTGTGTGTTGCCTTGGGCCGTATCCACTCACTTGTCAATCTCTTAACTATTCTCAGGTGGTAGCTGTGGCCACACCCCCTGGTGCCGAGATCTGCTGAGTCACCTCCAGGGTCCGGGTTTTAAAATATTTTGGCTTTCTCTTCTGAACTGCTAAATAATAAGCAGAGAAGAGCTAACAGCCTGTGCCAGATTCCTTTACCTCAGTGGCTTCTCTGATCCCAGAGCCCTTCCCAGCGCAATGGGCGCAGTATGCGAGCACCCAGCCGTCTGTGCTGGCCTCTCTTCTTCCTCCCCTGGGGACTGACCTTGTCTGTTGAAACTCCAGATTCTCTTCAGCTGGTAAGTTGTGCTTCCAGTCCTTGTGGTATCTATCAGTCCTGGGCTTATTTTGTGACTTAATTTATCTAATTGGTTGTGAGGGAGTGAGGACATTCACAGAGTCGTGTGTTTCTTCTCCGCCATCTTCCAAAATGTGAAACCTACTAAAATTTAAAAAAAAATTAATCCCAATATTATATAAACTATTTATTTTTAAAATAAGGAAAGAATGACTCCTGCCAAATTCCTTTTATGACACATATATGGTGCTGAAACCTTTTTTATTAATTTTATAATTATAATTTTTGACAGTACATATGCATGAGTAATTTTTTATAACATTATCCCTTGTATTCATTTTTCCAAATTTTCCCCTCCCTCCCCTATATGACAGGCAATCCCATACATATTAAATGTGTTACAGTATAACCTAGATACAATATATGTTGCATTTTCTTGTTGCATGGTAAGAATTGGATTCCAAAGCTATAAGTGACCTGGGTAGAAAGACAGTAGTGTTAACAGTTTACATTCAATTCTCAGTGTTCCTTCTCTGGGTGTAGCTGCTTCTGTCCATCATTGATCAACTGGAGGTGACTTAGATCTTCTTTAGGTGGAAGATATCCCCTTCCATCAGAATACATCTTCATACAGTATTGTTATTGAAATGTATAGTGACCTTCTGGTTCTGCTCATTTCACTCAGCATCAGTTCATGTCAGTCTCTCCAAGCCTCTCTGTATTCCTCCTGCTGGTCATTATTTACAGAGCAATATTATTCCATAATATTCATATACCATAATTTACCCAACCATTCTCCAATTGATGGACATCCATTCATCTTCCAGTTTCTGGCCACTACAAAAAGAGCTGCCACAAACATTTTGGCATATACAGGTCCCTTTCCCCTCTTTAGTATTTCTTTGGGATATAAGCCCAGTAGTAGCACTGCTGGATCAAAGAGTATGCACAGTTTGATAACTTTTGGGGCATAGTTTCAAATTGCTCTCCAGAATGGCTGGATTCTTTCACAACTCCACCAACAATGTATTAGTGTCCCAATTTTCTCACATCCCCTCCAACATTCATCATTATTTGTTCCTGTCATCTTAGCCAATCTGACAGCTATGTAGTGGTATATCAGAGTTGTCTTAATTTGCATTTCTCTGATCAGTAGAGATTTGGAACACTCTTTCATATGAGTGGATATAGCTTCAATTTCATCGTCTGAAAATTGTCTGTTCATATCCTTTGACCATTTATCAATTGGAAAATGATTTGATTTCTTATAAATTAGGGTCAATTCACTATATATTTTGGAAATGAGGCCTTTATCAGAACTTTAACTGTAAAAAACCCTGCTGTGTGGCCTAGTGACTGCCTTGAGGTTTAAATCTGAACAGTGAAAGCATCACAAACCCCAGCCAAAGCCTGCTGTGGGGCCGTGGATATTAGCAGCTGACGTGAAAATCCCCTGTGCTCAAACCAGAAGTGTCTGCCTGGAAGCCACGGTCCCTGCTTTGGAGGTTCCACTTTTCTGGGAGTTTCACTGCTATTGGAGTTTTCCTCACTACTGCTAGAATTCTACTGCCTCAGGCTGAGCCCTGCACTATATGGATTAGAGGCTGCCCCAGGCTGTGTCCCCTGATTTTCAGGCTCTCAACTACTCCAAGGCTAAGCCCCAGGCAGCAGAAAGCGGCTGCACAGCCAATGCCAAGGTCTGTGTTAGGCCATTTCCAGACTGGGGTGGATCTAAGATCTGGATTTATAATTTAAAATGGCTTGATTTCTCTTCCAATCTGTTGCTTTATAAGCAGAGAAGAGCTATCAGCCTATGCCAGATTCTTCTATCTCACTGGCTTCTCTGATCCCAGAATTCTCCCCAGCCCATTTGGCACAGCATGCTAGCACCTAACCCTGTCTGTGCTGATCTTTTTTTTTTTTCCTCCCCTCAGAACCAACTTTCGACTTTTTCTGTTGAAATTCCAGATTCTCTTCATCTGATAAGTTGTGCTTCTAATGCTTGTGGATTTTATCAGTCCAGCATTATTTTTGAGGCTGATTTAACTAGTTGGCATTGAGGGAAGAAGGGAGCTTACAAATTCATATGTATCTTCTCCGCCATCTTGGCTCTGCCCCTGGTGCGGATACCTTAATCAGGTTGGGTGAAAACAGAGAAAAAATAGTATAGAGTATTTTCCATAATGAATATTGATGCAAAAATCCTACATAATATTAACTAATAGATTACAGAAAGTCATCATCAGGATAATGCACTATGACTACTCAGGATTCATACCAGGATTGCAGGGGTAGTTCAGTATTAAGAAAACTATTAACATAATTGACTATATCAATAATCAAACTAACAAGAATCATGATTATTTCAATCGATGCAGAAAAAGCAATTGATAAAATCCAGCTCCCATTCAGAGATTTCTTAATTTGCATTTCTCTGATCAATAGTGATTTGGAGTACCTTTTCATACTGCTGGATCAAAAAGTATGCACAGTTTGATAACTTTTTGAGCATAATTCCAAATTGCTCTCCAGAATGACTGGATGTATTTGCAATTCCACCAACACTATATCAGTGTCCCAGTTTTCCCACATCCACTCCAATATTCCGCATTATCTTTCCCTGTCATTCTATTGGCTTGAATTCTTATAAAATTGAGTCAATTCTCTATATAGTTTAGAAAGAAAAGTTCAGCAGGATTATTTCCACGAGACCTGGAAAGAGTTACATGAACTGATGCTTAGTGAAAAGAGCAGAACCAGGAAACCATTGAACATGGCAATATTAATATGATATGACAATTAATTCTGATGGACTTGACTCTTTCCAACAATGAGATGATTGAGGCCAGTTCCAATGATCTTGTTATGAAGAGAGCCATCTAAAGCCAAAGAGAGGTCTGTGGGAACTGTGTGGATCACAACATAACATTCTCATTCTTTAAAAAAAAAAAAAAAAAAAAAAAAAAAAAAAAAAAAAAAAGTAAAATTAAAGTATTTGAAACAATATATTGGAAATATGAAAATATATTTCATTTGTCTCCATAGGAAATAAGGAGAAAAAATGGGGAAGCTATAGGATCCAATTTAGTTGAATAATTCAGCAAAAATATATCTATCATCAATAAAAATATGTATGTGACTCTTGTAGGTAGTAGGAAAACTAAAATGAATGCTAAAACAGTTCCAGTCCTTAAGTGCTCACAATCTACTGGAAGAATATACATCAAAACATATGCAAATATAAGATAGTTTAGGAAAAACAAGGAAGTTTGGAAAGAATTACTCTGAAATTTATATAGAATCTTAATCTATAGTTATTTAGTAGTTACTGTATGTCACCCACTTAGCTTAGAAATACTACTTTCTAAGAGGGAGAGGTAAGGATGTAATTGAGGCAAAAAGAAATAGCCTATTTAAAACAACATATATGAGACAGAAGCTTAAATCCAGATCACAACACAAAACTAGTTTGACTGGAAAGTAGAATTATAAAGGCAAGCTGTGAGTTTGGAAATATGGGTTGGTGGAAGACGACTGCTAACAAATTTTGTTTTGCTTGACAATACATATTTGTTTATTGGGCATTTCTTATTTCCCTATTTATTTTTCTCCTTTTATCCCTCTTTCTTTCCTTCCTTGCTTCCTCCTTCCTTTTCTTGATGGTATAGAATCATAGAGTAAAATAAAATTTGAAGGAACCCATCAATAACTTCTTGAAGGCTATTAGCTATTAGATAAAAATGAGAAGAAAAAATGAATGCAAAAATAAAATTACCCCCTGGATATATCTAAAGATTTTTTTTCTTATAGTTACAAAGCTAATCTACAAAATGAGGTTTTCCCAGAAGATGGATTTCTTTTCTCTTTTACAATATGAATATAGAGTTCAGAGTTCCTGAAATACTTCTTAAAATTCCAGAGTACAAAGTAGTAATTTGCAAACATCATAGATTTCACTAATATTTGTCTTATAATGAAAACTTTCTTGTTAGTGAATTCACATTTATGGGAAAAGTTGAAGAATGTGATAATGAATTACTTGCCCAAGATGTAGAGCTGATTGAAAAAGATTGGAATATAGTCAACCTTCTGAATCAATTTCTTCAGGAAGAATTTCTGATTGTGATCATATAATATTTGTTTCTCTTTTTTAGGGACACTGTCTAAATCTAAGCCTAAACATCTTTGGTAAATTTGAGAGGAAAAATGTTGTGAACTCTGCTGAGCTGGACCAGGACAACTGTTTCGATTATTTTTTTTCACTTCTATATTTCTTGGTTATCAGTGCCATAGAAAGGACACATTTTCTTCAAATGTTCCTTCCTTTCTCTATGCACTCATGACACAATAAAAGGTAGAATTTATTCTAATTGACCACTCATATTATACCCTCCCTCTTATAGTAATGAAAGTAGAATTGATGACAGTTGCTAAGCATTCAGGCAGGCTTTGCTATGTAGCTTTTTTCCAAACATGCAGGAAAGATAATATTCTGAGAGCAGAGAGGTTGAATTTAATCAGTGTCTTTTGTTTTCTTGCCATTTGCTTTGATTGCTGCAGTTTAGCTCTTTGGCTCTATTCAGTTATGTGTTCCTCCCCCTTCTTTAGTTCATTACGGTCCTTATTTTATAATTTCTTCATTGTTTGAACCTATGGAATTTATGATTTAAATAGTTGCTTTGTTTCAAAGCTACTTCTCTTTCAGAAGTTTTTCTATTTGTACTTAACTGGTTATAAAGATTCATTTTTCTTTTTTCTTAAAGTGAAATGTATAAATATCATATTAAACAAGCAATTATAATTATGTAGCTGAATCATGCTGAAAACATGCTTGTAAGATTATTAATTTGCAATTTGAATGAATCTTAGACAACATGATCTTATTTTATAAATGAGGAAACAGGCTAAGAGAAGCTGGCATTTGCTCAGAATCAAAAAGGTAGTCAGTGTCTGTGGAGAGGATTCAAACTCAGATTTTTTTGATTTTAAGTCCAATTACATGAGTCTCATCTAGTATGATATTTGTAATAGCAGAAAGCATAATTTCTCTCCTCAAAATATTTTGTTAATACTTTTGTTTATATCACAGTTACTTATCAATAATCCATATTTAGAGTATCCTCCTTTATAACAACAAAACCTCAAAATATTTTAACAAAACTGTCAAGTTCATTGATCTCAACTAAATATTTAACTTTCTACAAAGTCTTTATACAAAGAAGAAAAATATGTTGCATTTGCCAACGAAGACTAATATCGATATCTAAATTTGTTCTGAAACTCATTAACATTTAGTGTTGTCATTTTGGTGACTATGGTCATTGTGGAATTATTTCTTTTTCTGTTTCTATTTCTTTTAAATTGTCACAGTTATTCAAGTCTTGCATTTTTTAAATCAAATTTTTGCAGAGAAATATAAACCTTCATTTATTGAACTGTTCTTCAAATGATATACACATTCATTGCCTCCAAATTTGTCTTGTTATAAAAAAGAGCTTACAATATTTTCATATATTTTATTCTTTCTGTCATTTATCTCCTTGGAAGTATTGTCACAATGTCTACCCCAAAACAATCTTTCTTTTTTGGACTTCTTTTTTCTCATTATTAGGAGATATCTTGTTCTTCAGAACTAAGATCCAATAAGCAAGCTGACCCTGAGTTTGAAAAAAAAAAATTCTTTGCAATTGCCCTGTGGATGAACACTGCTACAACTAAATCATAGAATTACCTCAAACCATCACAAGATGGTTCCTGTGCTTAGGCAAGTACAAGCAGAAACCACATTCCAGTCATAAAGCCCTGCTATGGATAGTCTTTGTTACTGGAAATTTGACTCATTATTGTTGTTATATGTAATTGTTGCTACTACACTTCACTGCTTAATTCATTGTGTAGCCACAACAACACATATTAAGGCATATCTTTGTTGTCTAGGATGTTTTCAGTCCTAAAGACACTGTCATAAGTGTCTAATTTTCTTCTTCCAGTGGAATACAGAAGACTTTTTAAATATAACTTTTGTGAGCTCTTGTATTCTTTGTTTTATTTTGCATAGTCGACTATATATTGAGTAGTGTGAATATTGAATATAAAGGTATAAAAACATTTGCAACTTTTTACATAATTCAAATTATTTTGTTTTAGTTTTTTTTTATTAATTATATAAAATGTTTTTAGAGTACATAGGCATGGATATTTTTTTTTCTTTTACAACATTATCCCTTGTATTCATTTTTCCAAATTTTCCCCTCCCACCCTCTGCTCCCTTCCCCTAGATGACAGGCAATCCCATACATATTAAATGTGTTACAGTATAACCTAAATACAATATATGTGTAAAAGTAAATTTCTTGTTGTATGGTAAGAATTGGATTCCAAAGGTATAAGTAACCTGGGTAGAAAGACAATAGTGCAAACAATTTACACTCAATTCCCAGAGTTCCATCTCTGGGTGTAGCTGGTTTGGTCCAACATTGATGAACTGGAACTGAATTAGATCTTCTTTATGTTGAAGATATCCACTTCAATCAGAATATATCTTCATACAGTATCGTTGTTGAAGTGTGTAGTGATCTCCTGGTTCCGCTCATTTCACTCAGCATCAGTTCATGTAAATCTCGCCAAGCCTCTCTGTATTCATTCTGCTGGTCATTTCTTACAGAGCAATAATATTCCATAACATTAATATACCATAATTTACCCAACCATTCTCCAAATGATGGACATCCATTCATTTTCCAGATTCTACAAAAAGGGATGCCATAAACATTTTGGCACACACATGTCCCTTTCCCTTCTTTAGTATTTCTTTGGGATATAAGCCCAGTAGTAGCACTGCTGGATCAAAAGGTATACACAGTTTCATAACTTTTTCGGCATAGTTCCAAATTGCTCTCCAGAACGGCTGGATCCTTTCACACCTCCACCAACAATGCATCACTGTCCCAGTTTTCCCACATCCCTTCCAAGATTCATCATTTTGTTTTCCTGTCATCTTAGCCAATCTGACAGGAATGTAGTGGTATCTCAGAGTTGTCTTAATTTGCATTTCTCTGATCAGTAGTGATTTGGAACTCTCTTTCATATGAGTGGAAATAGTTTCAATTTCATCATCTGAAAATTGTCTGTTCATATCCTTTGTCTATTTATCATTAGGAGAATGGTTTGATTTCTTATAAATTAGCCATTATGTTTTGGAAATGAGGCCTTTATCAGAACCTTTAACTGTAAAAATAGTTTCCCCATTTGTTACTTCCCTTCTAATCTTGTTTGCATTAGTTTTGTTTGCACAAAAGCTTTTAAATTTGATGTAATTAAAATTCTCTATTTTGTGATCAATAATGATCTCTAGTTCTACTTTGGTCATAAATTCCTTCCTTCTCCACAAGTCTGAGAGGTAAACTATCCTATATTCCACTAATCTATTTATGATCTCATTCTTTATGTCTAAATCATGGACCAATCTTGATCTTATCTTGGTATATGGTGTTAAATGAAGGTCCATATCTAATTTCTGCCATACTAATTTCCAGTTTTCCCAATAGTTTTTTTTTTTCAAATAATGAATTCTTACCCCAAAAGTTGGTATCTTTGGGTTTGTCAAACACTTGATTGCCATCGTTGTACACTATTTTGTCCTGTGAACCTAATCTGTCCCACTGATCAACTAGTCTATTTCTTAGCCAATACCAAATGGTTTTGGTGACTGCAGCTTTATAATATAGCTTTATATCAGGTACAGCTAGACCACCTTCATCTGGTTCTTTTTTTCATTAATTCCCTTGAAATTCTCGACTCTGTTTAATGTCTCAACTCTAATTAATTAATTAATTAATGTCAGTTTAATGTCATTAAAATAGTTTCTTGGGAGTCTGATTGGTATAGCACTAAATACATAGATTAATTTATGGATTATTGTCATCTTTATTATATTCACTAGGCCTATCCAAGAGCACTTAATGTCTTTCCAATTATTTAAATCTGACTTTATTTTTGTGGGAAGTGTTTTGTAATTTTGCTCATATAATTCCTGACTTTTCTTTGGTAGATGGATTCCCAAAAGTTTTATACTCTCAAAAGTTGTTTTGAATGGAATTCCTCTTTGTATCTCTGTTGCATTTTGTTGGTGACATATAGAAATGCTGAGGATTTATGTGGATTT
The DNA here is from genome assembly GCF_048593235.1 of Sminthopsis crassicaudata. NCBI lineage: Eukaryota > Metazoa > Chordata > Mammalia > Dasyuromorphia > Dasyuridae > Sminthopsis > Sminthopsis crassicaudata. The sequence continues at coordinate 303,590,518 of NC_133617.1, read as the reverse complement.
ATTTTGTATCCAGCAACTTGATTAAAGTTGTGAATTATTTCTAATAACTTTTTATTAAAATCTCTGGGGTTCTCTAAGTATACCCTCATATCATCTGCAAAGAGTGATAGTTTGATTTCCTCATTACCTACTCTTATTCCTTTAAACTCTTTCTTGACTCTTATTGCCGAGGCTAGTGTTTCTAGTACTATATTAAATAGTAATGGTGTTCTTATTGGGAAAGGTTCCAGTTTATCCCCATTACATATGATGCTTACTGACGGTTTTAAATATATGCTCCTGCCTATTTTAAGGAATAGTCCATTTATTCTTATACTCTCAAGTGGTTTTAGTAAGAATGGATGTTGTATTTTATCAAATGCTTTTTCTGCATTTATTGAGATGATCATATGGTTTTTGTTAATTTGATTATTAATATGGTCAATTATACTAATAGTTTTCCTAATATTAAACCAGCCCTGCATTCCTGGTATGAATCCTACTTGATCTTAGTGTATTATCCTGGGGATGATTTTCTGAAGTCTTTTTGATAATATCTTATTTAAGATTTTAGCATCAATATTCATTAGGGAGATTGGTCTATAGTTTCCTTTCTCAGTTTTCAACCTACCTGGTTAGGTATTAGTACCATATCTGTGTTATAAAAGGAATTTGGTAGGATTCTTTCATCCCCTATTTTTTCAAATACTTTATATAATATTGGGGCTAATTGTTCTTTAAATGTTAGGTAGAATTCACATGTAAATCCATCTGATCCTGCATATTTTTTTCTTGTAGAGTTAATTAATAGCTTGTTTTACTTCTTTTTCTGAAACGGGACTATTTAAGCAATTTACTTCCTCCTCTGTTAATCTAGGAAGCCTATATTTGTGGAAGCAGTCATCCATTTCACTTAAGTTATCAAATGTATTGGCATAAAGCTGGGCAAAGTATCTCCTTATTATTGCTCTAATTTCCCCTTCATTGGTGTAAAGATCCCCCTTTTCATTTTTAAGACTAAAATTTTGATTTTACTCTTTCCTTTTTCTAAAAAGATTTACCCAAGTTTTATCTATTTTATTGGCTTTTTCATAAAACCAACTCTTAGTTTTTTTTTTATTAATTCAATAGCTTTTTTTGTTTGTTTGTTTTTTACTTTCAATATTATTGATTAATCTTTTTAATTTAATTATTTCAAGTTTAGTATTTGGTTGTTTTTTTTTTTTTTTTAATTTGGTCTTTGTCTAGCTTTTAAAGTTGCAGGCTAAATTCATTAATCTTCTCTTTCTCTATTTTATTCAAGTAAGCCTCTAAAGATTTAAAATTTCCCCTTATTACTGCTTTAGCTGCATCCCACAAATTTTGGTATGATGTCTCATAATTGTCATTATCTTGGGTGAAATTATTAATAGTTTCTATAATTTGCTGCTTCACCCAATCATTATTTAAGATGATATTATTTAGTTTCTAATTACTTTTTGGTCTATTTACCCCTAACTTCTTATTGAATGTAGTTTTTATTGAATTGTGATCTGAGAAGAAAGAATTTACTATTTCTGCCTTCCTGCATTTAATTTTGAGATCTTTATGTCCTCATATTTGGTCAATTTTTTGTATAGGTTCCATGAACTGCTGAGAAGAAAGTCTACTCCTTTCTATCATCATTCAGTGTTCTCCAAAGATCTATCATACCTAATTTTTCTAATGTTCTATTTACCTCCTTAATTTCTTTCTTATTTGTTTTGTGGTTTGATTTATCTAATTCTGAGATTGTATGGTTGAGATCTCCCACTATTATAGTTTTGCTGTGTATTTCTTCTTGCAACTCTCTTAACTTTTCCTTTAGGAAGTTAGATGCTATACCACTTGGTGCATATATGTTTAGTATTGATATTACTCTACACACCTTCTGATTGGCTAGAATGACAGGGAAAGAATGCAGAATGTTGTAGGGAATGTGGCAAAACTGGGACACTTATACATTGTTGGTGGAATTGTGAATACATGCAGACATTCTGGAGGGCAATTTGGAACTATGCTCAAAAAGTTATCAAATTGTGCATATCCTTTGATCCAGCAGTGTTACTACTGGGCTTATATACCAAAAATATTTTAAAGAAGGGAAATGTACCTGTATGTGCAAGAATGTTTGTGGCATATCTTTGTGTGGTGGTCAGAAACAGGAAACTCTGTGGATGCCCATCAATTGGAGATTGGCTGAATAAATTGTGGTATACGAATACTATGGAATATTATTTTTCTGTAAAAAAATGACCAGCAGGATGATTTCAGAGAGGCCTGGAGAGACTTATATGAATGATGCTGAGTGAAATAAGCAGGACCAGAAGATCATTATATACTTCAAATGCAATACTATATGATGATCAATTCTGATGGACGTGGCCCTCTTCAACAATGAGATGAACCAAATCAATTCAAGAAGAGCAGTAATGAACTGAACCAGCTACACCCAGGGAAATAATTCTGGGAGATGATTATGAACCACTATATCGAATTTCCAATCCCTCTATTTTTGTCTGCCTGCATTTTTTATTTCCTTTGTAGGCTAATTGTACATGATTTCAAACTCTGATTCTTTTTGTACAGCAAAATAACTGTTTGGACATGTATACATATATTGTATTTAACTTATACTTTAATATATTCAAATGTATTGGTCAACTTGCCATCTGGGGGGAAGCGGTAGGGGGAAGGAGGGGAAAAGTTGGAACAAAAGATTTTGCAATTGTCAATGCTGAAAAATTACCCATGCATATATCTTGTAGATAAAAAGCTATAATATAAAATAAATTGAATCATGTCTTTTATCATGTAATATTAACACAGTTGATCTCCTACTAATTTCTAAATATCTGCCTCTATTTCTTCTTCCTTGAAGAATTAAGGGGATGTGCATTCTAATGTATCCACGAGTCCATCAGTCTGCTCCCAAGTTACAATCAAACTTTGTCTCTTTATTAGTCTAAGTATGCTTCCTATAGATCTCCCTTGAGGTCGGATTAGTGGTGAGGGGTGAGGGAGAATCTTTTTCTTATATCTGCCCCATTTCAGCTAGAAAATAAGAGTTACTACTTTAGCTCTTCACAAAGTATGTTCCCTGTTTGTCTATTAAAATACTCACCCTATTTCCTGGTCACAGGGACTTGTTCAGTGAAGTTAGGGTCCTTGGTTCACATGCTGGGTGCCAAAACGTTAAGTCCAGGATAGTTCCCTGGAGGCCTCAGGATCAGCCTGAGTCAGGATAAGTAAAAGTCCTTGGTTTTTAGGGAGATAAGTAAAACAAGTAGGCAAACTGCCATGAGACTCGCCAAAGATATATCTGATTTTTGAGTCCAAAGTCACCAACTTCTCTGCTTCTCCTAATGCCACAAAGTGAGTCTGGCTTCTCTCATCCCACCTTCTAATTCTTCACTAAGAGTATCTTAACATCAAACATTGAGCCAGCATCAACTGTGAGAAGAACCATTTATCCAAACATATGCTAATAGAGTAATTGTCTCATATCAAATAGGTAATTAGCTTTAAGTGCTTGGTTGTCTGATTTAGCCTTCTGAGGGGCTGCACTCTAATATATTTCCAAGTTACCAACAAACCTTCCCTCTTTATTAATCTAATTGTTCATTCTGCATATTTCCCTTGAGGTAGAAGAGACTCTTTTTTTAGTATTTGCCCCATTTTACCTAAAAAAGAAAGTGACTAGTTTAGCCCTTACCAAAGTTTCCTGTTTGTCTGTTTTTAAACTCACCCTATTTCCTGGTCACAGGGGACTTCTCCACTGAACTCAGCAAATCAGGTCAGTCGAGATGATTTGTTCCCTGCTTTGCAAGGCCCTGCATTTCTGATTAAAATTGAGCTGATTTATATAGGACCTCACCTAGAGCCCCACATTCAGTGCCAAATTAAAATGTCTGGGCCAGCTTTCTGGAGGTCCTCTGGAAGGGCTCTGGTCTCACCAAGATAGTTCCCACAAGGATGGACAAGAATGGAGTCCAAAGTCTTTATTGTCTCCTTCACAGTCTATGTCTGTCATAGCCTAACTCAGTCTCAGTCTGACCCAATCTCCTCCAGCAGTCTCTCAGTCTTTTTGTCTCAACCAGTCTCAGTCTGAATCTTAAGTATACCTTTTCAGAGTTTTGGCCCTCTACACTTTCTCCAATGGCATTGAACCATAAGACTAGAGAAAATTACCCAAGGTTTATAATTTTGAGAATATGAATGGTGGAAGGATAAGGTATAGCAATTAATGCAATGGACAGACAGCTTGGAAAGCTGAATATTGAAACTCACTAGATGTATAACCCCTGGGCTCACTTTTTGTGACTTTTTTGCCTATACTACCTTATCTATAAAATGAGTATAATTACATCTCCTATATCCCAAAATTGTTGTAAATTTTGCTAAGTGCTTTAAAATATCTCCTTTTATCCTAATAACTACTCTTATAAAGTAGGTGATGTTATTTCCTTATTTTATAATTTACCTGAGGCAACAAGAGGTTAAGTGATTTGTCTATGATCACAAAGCTAAAAAATGTCTGAGTCCATATTTCAACTAATTTTCCCTACTTTCAAATCCAAAATAATATTGATGTTGGTTAAGGTTCCTTTCTAATTCCCAGCCCCCATGAATTCCAATGGGAGATATCTGGGCTGTCCCAGCCCCCACTCTAATGATCTGCTCAGGTTACCCCACAAAACAGTTCCTTATCAAAAAAACCCATTGAATTCTATTCAAATTCTAACCCTGGCTGAAACCAGCCAGGAGCCAATCTGGGACTCCACCAATGGTCCCCTTTCAAGATTACCAAAAGTCCCCATTATAAAAAGAGGGAAACTGGAGCATACTCTTTGCAGGAGCCCCAAACATGACATCCTTACACTTGCCATGTCAAGGGTTCCTGTCCGCCAAGCACCAGCCCTGGCCCTGGCATATTTCTACCTTTACCCTTACTTCCAAACCCCAAAATAAACCTCTTTCATTAATCTAGGTTTTCTGTCCTGTACATTCCTTTACAGAGAACTTTTGCACCACTACTAGACCTCATTTAATTCTGTATCCTTGCACCGAATCCAAAGGGGTTGCAGGAGAGCTCTATTTGACTCCCTGTACCCCAAACCTGCCACTAGACCTCAATTAACCCTAATTTCATCTAGGTACCCCTCACCTAATTCTCATCAATATAAGCTACCTTATGTAACTGCCTTTATTAATAAAAATCACAATTTATTCCCTTTCTTGAATCTTTTTTCAGTCTTTAAATACCTGCTGAGGAATACTAAATTATCCTCACAAAACTTAATATATTTCAAAATGACATCTTTATTTCCTTTTTAAACAAGTCCCTCCTCCAAATTTTCTCACTCACATGAAGGTCAACATTATCTTTTTAGTAACACAAGCTGATCTTTGGCTTTCTAACTCTATGATTTCATATTAATTAGCAGTTAAAAATACCTACCAATTATAATTTTAAAAACATCACTTATATAAATCCTTTCCTTATCTCTGATCTTAATTATACCACCCTAATTTAGAGCATCATCACAACTTTTATTGACTATTGTCATAACTTCCTAACTTGTCTCCTTGATTCTCTTCCCTCCTGTGTCCAGTATATCCTTCACATTGATGCCAAAATATGCTTATAAAGGCACAATCTGATAACTTCATTTTCTTCTCCCTATTAACTCTATATGTTTATAAAACAAACATTTTGTATTTTATTATTATGGATCACTAGAATTTGACATCATTCTACTTATCTATCCTTATTGAACATTATTCCTCTTTACATATTCTATGTTCCATTTACACTGAGTCACTAGATGCTTCCTGAATTGAACACACTTATTCTTCTTATTTCCATTCATTCATTCAAAGTTGATGGCATGTCTTAAGTGCATTCTCTTCTCATTTCTGCCTTTTTAAATCCTAATTCAAAATTGGGCTCAGACGCCACATTCTAGATCATACCTTTTAGGATCATCCCAGTTGAAAGTATCCTTCCACTCCTAAAATATTCTAAAACTAATTTTCTATATTTCTCCTTGACCCCCTCTTCATTTTGTGAAATTTACATATCTCACCAATAATCTTGAGGGATGGGATTTTGTTGTTGTTGTTGTTGTTTGATTCTATCCCCAGAATCTAAGACACATACAACATACAGAATAGGCACTTGAGACATATTTATTGAATTACATTGAAATATTTGTCATAGTTAAGGATTGTTAATAATAATTCAGAGTTAAAAATTAGACTTCATGGAGCAGGTAGAACCATATAGATTTTGAAGGATATCGAGCCATTCAATTCAACGCAATTAGCCTCTACTGGTAAAGAATATAGTGCAATGTAATGGTACAAGTGTAAAGATGATTAAGGGAAAGTGTCAGTCTTAAAAAAAATCAGTCTACCAGGGACATGAGTTATATAACAGGGTTAGTAATACGGCTTCATCACAGAGTTTATTATGTATAATTTAAGTAATACTGTACACTATTTCATTATAGCAACCCTCCCTCTCTTTATTTTTATTGAACGATTTCCAAATTCTCAAGTGGCTGGGTGGCAAGAAAATCAAAGCACATATCCTTACATAACTTCATAAATTACTGGCAATAGTTAATAATCCATCATTAATTAATTATTTCTGAGCTTGTAATTTAGTTTGTAAATGGTAAAACAACAACAACAACAATAACAAAATGATTTTCTTATAACTTTTTTGCTTTTCTGTTTCTCTAGGACCTTCTCTTTTAATACCTATCTGTCTTTATCCCAGTTATTTTTATTCAAGCCCCTGATCTGAAAAGATTGTATAACATAAGTATTTCTAGATAAAGACATGATAAAAACTTCAGAATTTCTAATAAAGAGAATATTGAACCTGGACTTTACAAAATGGACAAATATTTCACATCAGTACAATCAACTAGGTTATGTTCAAGGAAAAAAATATTGGGAGGGAGGATAGTACATATATATGCATATATGTATATATGTATAAGGGGAAAATATATATATATATATATATATATATATATATATATATATATATATACACACTCCTCTCATACATATATGTTAGGATTCTTACAAGGTGCTAAGCCACTGGAATGGATATAATTATCTAATTTAGTAATTAATTTCTATAGTTTAGTAATGTATTTACTAGAATTCCATGAGATTCACACCTTTAAGAGCATACTCTTAAAGAGCTCCCACAAGCCCAGGGAGTACCCACAAGCCCATTCTCTGGGAAGATAGAAAAAGCCAGGATTGAGTCAAGGGGAGGACTTCCCGGGAGAACTTCATGGGACTTCGGAGGACAGGACTTTGGGAGATTCAGGGTTAAATAGGACTTTGGGAGATTCAGAACTGGGATTGGCTTCTGGGAGATACACAAGGTAAAAACCCACAACACCACACTCTTGGAGGCAGAGTCTGATTCATTCCCACGTCTACCTTTGTGCTTGCTGGAGGTTTTGGTTTCAGAGGGAACTAGAGACAAGAAGCAGGAAGAGACAAAGGACTAGAGGCAAGATCTGGAAGGCCGCTGAAAACTAGCCGAGCCCCAAGTGAAGGAGATATGATTTTGTTAAGAGATAGAAAGGATTCTGACTTTAACTTCTGGCTGCATTTTGGGATTATTGAAATGAAACTAAACACAAGGCTGCCTCCAGAAGTTCCCCAAGAGACCTGCCCCCTAAAGAATGATTACAATTTAGAGAAACAGAACATTACACATATGTACATATTTATTATACACAACAAATAAAATGATAAGGGAAAGGAAGATTGAAACAATATGAAGAGGAAGAGATAACTTGCTTTACAAGGAACAAGGAAAAGACTTCACAGAGAAGGTGATACTTGATATAATTTTTTTTTAATTAAAAAAAAATAGAGATTTTGTTTTCTGATCATAAAAGACTGTCTGAAGAAAAATGATGGAGTTTAGTAATTTTAAAAACAGGAAAGTCTGGAAATTCAACTTATTTGTGATGATAAATGTGCAGAGAAGTAGATGGATTTTATTCAAAGTAAAGAAACTGTCACATTATCAAGTCTAGATATTTCTTAGTCATTTAACTATCAAATTTTATTTCTTGATAATGGGTATTTTCTTTCTGATATCCCAGGGGTATTCTGCTAGTAAAGGTCAAGGAAGTATTCTGGGAAAATGGGAAAAAGTATATACTGTTTCACAGATTATAAGTATGTAAAAAAGAAAACTCTGCCCCAAATTAATTTAATTTCTTTCCTGCTATAGCCAGCATTGTAATGGGAACAGGTAAGGTATAATTTAGAATATAAATTTAGAAGTTCTTTTTTCCCCTTGTTGGTTTCTAAATCATTCCCTAAGCTCAATTTATATTTGAATATATCACAATCATTACATTCCTGGTTGTATCACCCTCACATCCGTATTTAGGAGCCTATTATGATTTATTTTGAACTGTTTCTCCAGGGTGTTTTTCAGTGAGGGAGAGGGTGGCAAATTGATGCACATTCTTTTTATATAATCTGATTGACTTTATTTTTATAAAGGGAAAAAAAAAAATCCATGGTAAAGAAGAATGGTTTAAACCTAGATCTTTCATTTCTCTTTTGTGGCCTTGAGAGGGCAGCATTCTTTCAGTGCTATAGATGGTTGGTGGTGACATTCTGTTTTTTGTTTGTTTGTTGTTTTTTTGTTTGTTTGTTTGTGTGTTTGTTTTTTTAATGATATCTTCCTTTTTATGGTATTTTAAAATATATTTTTGAGTAGTAAAATTGGAACTCAGACTGTTTGATCACTCAAACAATTAAATAATTTCAGAAAGACTTTATATCATTGTTTTGAAAGTACCATTCACTGATTTATCTTCATGTAATGTGTGTATATTTATATATGTTCATGTACACACACACACACACACACACACACACACTCTAAATATTATTAGTTTGGGAAACTTTTAAGTTTAATTCTAACATTAAATCATTAATTGATGACAGTAGGAACCCAAGCTTTATATCCAGAACATGGTTTTCTTCAAATCAAATGTCAGATCCAAATTGAACTCACATAGCAAATAGTAAATATATATATAAATACTTATTCAAATCCATGGTGGGCAAAAGGGAAGGAAACAGAAATCAGAGAAAGTATTCATAGGATAATATAGGATAATACATACCAGACAATACAGAATGAAAGAGTTCTCCAAATGAAATTAAGGAAATGCTCCATGAAATCCTCCATGAAGAAGAAGAATCCCAGATTTCTCCTCATAGTCTCTAATGTACCAAATAAGAGATAATGACATGATGAGACTATTGATTTATCTAAACTCAAACTTCTCTTTGAGTTTCTTCAGCATGTGAAGTGAGTTTATATTTTTCATTTTCTTTATCAAAACTGGAAAGCAGAAGTATCAAAAAGATTATTATTTCAGCAATCTGATGAGTGGGAATCTGAATATGCTTTCTAAAAAGCATTGTTCTTATAATTTGGGTCATTTTCCTTATTTTTTCTATTGTTGTTTTTCTATATGTTTGTTTATTTTTAATATACATTAGTTCATGAATCATGTTGGGAGAGAAAAATTAGAGCAAAAGGGAAAAAGCGTGGGAGAGATTAAAAAAAAAGTGAATATTACATATGTTGCTTAACATTCAGTCTCCTTAGTTCTTTTCTTAGGTGCAGATAGCATTTTTATCCAGTCTATTGGGATTGCTTTGGATCATAGAATTACTGAAAAAAACAAAGCTTTTCACAGTTGACCATAACACATTCTTGCTGTTATTGTGTACAATGCATTGCTGATTCTGCTTGTTTTACTCAGCATCAGTTCATGTAAATCTTTCTTTTTCTATAATTACCTTGTTCATCATTTTAATGGAACAATAATATGTAAAGGGCTGAGACTTTGAGTAGGTGCACTGGATTCAGACAACCTGAGCACTTAAGGCTAATTACCCATTCAACAATACACTATTAGCTTATGCTTGGAAAATAACCCTTCCCATTATTCTGTGCTGGCTTGATCTTTTGGTGTATACAGAGAATTCTAGGAGAGATTAGGGGGTGGAGTAAGACAAGCCAGAATCACTTTAGCAGTAGAAGAGGAGAAGGAAAGTCATGGAGATCCTACATCCATTCCCTTGACTTTTACTTCTTAAGACCAAATATAAAGACCAAGGATTTTGCCTATCCTGACTCTGGCTGATTCTAAAGTTAACTCAGTCTTCACATTTCATGCCCAACATGTGGACCAAGGACCCTAATTTCCCTAAAGAAGTCCCCAGTGACCAAGAAATAGGGTGAATATTTTAATAGACAAACAGGAAACTTATTTTGCTAAGGGTTAAACTAGTAAACCTTTTCTAGCTGAAATGAGACAGATATTAGGAAAACATTCTCCCCCATCCCGGCCCCACCCCCCACTCCCACCCTGAAGTAGAAAGCATACTTAAGTTAATCAAGTGACAAGGCTTAATTATAACTTAGGACCAGATTGCTAGACTGTTGGGTACATTAGAACCCATCTTTCCTTGGTTCTTAAAGGAAGAAGATATAGGGACAGATAATTGGAAACTAGTAGGAGATCAACTATGTTACTACTACAATGATAAAGGTCTTTATTCAATTTCCAAGGAAACATTCTATATATACAACACAATACCATTAGCTTTAAATAATCCTGCAAGTTGTAGAAAAAAAGCAAAGTTTTAAGAACAGCTAGATGAGGAAGTGTGAAGAAAAAAAGAAAAACAAAGGATAGATTAATGGCAATATCATTGGAGGACATGAAGATTTAAGTAATGTTGAAGGGCGTGGTAATTCTTGCTCTGGAAAGGCACCTTCAACCCTGCCTAAATCAGAACAGGTTATTAACATGCCCCCATGAACTCCACCTTCTGGGATGGAGGGAGGAGGAGTAGTGGGAGGGGCAGTGATGCAGTGCTTCTATCAGTACTTCCCCACCTCCCCCCAGCAATCACCCTCTTCTATGACCATATAGCAAAAGGCACTACTTAAAGCAACAAAAGAAGGACATGATATAGTTGATTTGATTTGAAAACAGGAATGTATACTATGATTCAAGAGTTTAACTCTTAAGGTCAAGAAAGTAGAAGATATACTCCTTTTGACATAGAAATCCTCAAAGAGTGAAAAAGGCTTGCATTCTTTATGGTGCTACATCAGCTTATTTTAAGATGTGAATACAGAATTTGGCTTATGAAGTAGGGACTGGAAATCTATAGCAAGAACATGCTTAGAACTGGACAAAACTTATTGTGACTTCTGAATATAGTGAACTTTGTAGGATACAAGGCCAAGGAAATAGTCCTAGTGGAGTTAATACTCCAATCACTTATGACCAACTAACAGGTGTAAGTTTTTTTTTTTTTTTTTTTTTTTAAAGCCTTTAGGGTCTGCCTTGCCTTCAAAGCAAGAAGGTTACCAGCTTCCTCTGCAGAGCAAGGGTGGGTATATGGATAGTAACTGTCCACTCAATGGGCTGCAAGGAACAGCTGAGCTGAGGGAACGCTCTGGGAAGAGTTCCACAGAGAAGTGGGTAGGCCTGGGTAACAAGAACTGAGCTGTGTTACTGCCCTTCCCTGGAGCCCTACTGTGAGGATTAGTGATTGCCTTGGGGCTAGAGGTTAAGCATGAAAAGTATCATTCCCCCTCCCCCACCTGTTTTGAGTATTAGCATTTGCCTTATCCCTCACCACACCAGAAGTGTCTCTGCCTGGGCAAAGTAGTCAAGCTGGGGAAATTCCACTACCCCAGGCCAAGCTCCATACTGCAGATGAGAGGCTGCCCTGGGCCCTGCCTCTGCTGTGTGACTGTTCCCCACAAGATCCCCTAGCTGCAGAATGCTATGAAGAGCTGTTTTATGGGCAGCATTGAGTCACTTCTGGTCCTGGGTGGGTGAAGCCAGATCCTCTGAGGCTCTGGCGTCCCAAAATGTACTCTCTATCCTAGGCTCCAATTTCTCTGCTGGTCCACTATTCTGCCACCAAAGCAAAGCTGTCAGGCTATGGCAGAGAGCTCTATGTAAACCTTCCAACTGCAAATGCCACCCAGTTCCCAATTCTATCCCTGCCCTGCACTGGTCTTCTCCCACCACTCAGGGCAAACCTTTTTTGGTGATATTCCAGATTATCTTTGGCTGGTGAGTTGTTGTACTTCCAATCTTCATGAACCTTACCAGTCTAGCACTATTTTTGAGGCTGATTTTAAAAATTGGTAATGAGGGTGAGAGGAGCTCAGATTCTCACGTGTGCCCTCTCCAGCATCTTCCCTCTGCCCCCCCAGGTGTAAGTTCTTATGCAGACATTTTGATACAGATTAATTATCCCATAGCAGCATATGAGCAAATTGTCTCTGCTGCTATCAAAGCATAGGCTTTTCTCCCCAGTAAAAATGACAAGGGTGAAGCCTTCACAAAAATTGCACAAGGGCCAAATGAACCCTTTGCTGATTTTGTGGGACTTTTGCAGTGAAGCCTTCACAAAAATTGCACAAGGGCCAAATGAACCCTTTGCTGATTTTGTGGGACTTTTGTAGACAACTGTCATACAAACTAATGGTGAACTATTACATAATTGATGATCGATTCTTGAAAAAAAAGTTTCTAAAATTCCTCTTAAAGGACCAACTATCTTTACACATGCATCAAAACATAATATTTGTGCTGTATACTCTCGTGACTTAACTATAAAGAGAGCAGTCGGAACTCTTTTTACGTCCACTCAGCAGAATGAATTGTATGCAATCATTCTAGCTCTTACTTGTTATCCAGAATATAAATATAATATCTAATTCAGCCTATTCAATAGGTGTGGTACAAAGAATTGCCACAACCCAAAGAAAATTTGTAGATATATCTAAGATATATCAGTTCTTTCAGTAACTTCAAGAGCAAGTGAAAAAACATCCAGGTAAGATTTATATCTTGTATGTCCACTCTATAGTGGACTTCGAGGTCCTATTTTTTATGGAAATTCAAAGGCAGATGGACTTCTAACCATGTTACTTGATACTCTTTTATTTCAGGCAGCCCAAAAATCTCATTCTAAATATCATCAGGCTACTCAACCTTACATTTGCAATTTGGGATAACAAAAAAGGAAGCTAGGAGCATAGGACAGATTGCCTTCCTTTCCATGCTCTTACACTCCCTCTAGGGAAGAACCCTTGTGGTTTAAGACCTAATGAAATTTGACAAATGGATGTGACCCATTATAAATCTTTTGGTAGTCTGTCTTTTATCCATGTTGTGGTAGACCCTTTTCAAGATTCACTTTTGCAATACCAGCAGCAAAAGAGACAGCCCAAATGATCACTGAATTCCTTATGCAAGCATTTCCAATTATGGGTGTGCCACAAAAAATAAAAATAGATCCCCCAACCAAAAATTAAATTTGAAATACAAAAATTAAAAGGAGAAATCAATAAAATTGAAAGTAAAAAAACTATTGAATTAATAAATAAAACCAAGAGTTGGTTTTATGAAAAAGCCAATAAAATAGATAAACCTTTGGTAAATTTAATCAAAAAAAAAAGAAAGAGGAAAATCAAATTGATAATCTTACAAATGAAAAGGGGGATCTTTCCACCAATGAAGAGGAAATTAGAGAAATAATAAGGAGTTACTTTGCCCAACTTTATGCCAATAAATTTGATAACTTAAGTGAAATGGATGACTTCCTCCAAAAATATAGGCTCCCTAGATTAACAGAGGAGGAGATAAATTGCTTAAATAGTCCCATTTCAGAAAAAGAAATAGAACAAGCTATTAATCAACTCCCCAGGAAAAAAATCCCCAGAACCAGATGGATTCACATGTGAATTCTACCAAACATTTAAAGAACAATTAGCCCCAATGTTATATAAATTATTTGAAAAAATAGGGGATGAAGGAGTCCTACCAAACTCCTTTTATGACACAGACATGGTACTGATACCTAAACCAAGTAGAGCGAAAACTGAGAAAGAAAATTATAGACCAATCTCCTTAATGAATATTGATGCTAAAATCTTAAATAAGATATTAGCAAAAAGACTTCAGAAAATCATCTCCAAGATAATACACTATGATCAAGTAGGATTTATTCCAGGAATGCAGGGCTGGTTTAATGTTAGGAAAACTATTAATATGATTGACCATATTAATAATCAAATTAATAAGAACCATATGATCATCTCAATAGATGCAGAAAAAGCATTTGACAAAATCCAACATCCATTCCTACTAAAAACTCTTGAGAGTATAGGAATAAATGGACTATTCCTTAGAATAATCAGGAGCATATATTTAAGACCTTCAGTAAGCATAATATGCAATAGAAATAAACTGCAACCTTTCCCAGTAAGATCAGGAGTGAAACAAGGTTGCCCACTATCACCATTACTATTCAATATAGTACTAGAAACGCTAGCCTCGGCAATAAGAGCCGAGAAAGAGATTCAAGGAATTAGAGTAGGAAATGAGGAAATTAAACTATCACTTTTTGCATATGACATGATGGTATACTTAGAGAACCCCAAAGACTCTGCTAAAAAGCTACTAGAAATAATTCAAAATTTCAGCAAAGTGGCAGGATACAAAATAAATCCACATAAATCCTCGGCATTTTTTTATATCACTAACAAAATGCAACAGCAAGAGATACAAAGAGAAATTACATTCCAAACAAATGTTGAGAGTATAAAATATTTGGGAATCCATCTACCAAAGAAAAGTCAGGAATTATATGAGAAAAATTACAAAACACTTGCCACAAAAATAAAATCAGATTTAAATAATTGGAAAGACATTCAATGCTCTTGGATAGGCCGAGCGAATATAATAAAGATAACAATACTCCCCAAACTAATCTATTTATTTAGTGCTATACCAATCAGACTCCCAAGAAACTATTTCAATGACCTAGAAAAAATAACAACAAAATTCATATGGAAGAATAAAAGGTCAAGAATTGCAAGGGAACTAATGAAAAAAAACTCAGAGGAAGGTGGTCTAAGTGTACCTGATCTAAAGCTATATTATATAGCAGCAGTCACCAAAACCATTTGGTATTGGCTAAGAAATAGACCGGTAGATCAGTGGAATAGATTAGATACAAAGGACAAAAAATAGTACTTCTATAGCAATCTAATCTTTGACAAACCCAAAGATTCCAACATTAGGGATAAAAATTCATTATTCGGAAAAAACTGTTGGGAAAACTGGAAATTAGTATGGCAGAAATTAGATATGGATCCACACTTAACACCATATACCAAGATAAGATCAAAATGGATCCATGATTTAGGCATAAAGAGGGAGATAATAAATAGATTAGAGGAACAGAGGATAATCTACCTCTCAGACTTGTGGAGGAGGAAGGAATTTATGACCAGAGGAGAACTAGAGATCATTATTGATCACAAAATAGAAGATTTTGATTACATCAAACTAAAAAGTTTCTGTACAAATAATACTAATGCAAACAAGATTAGAAGGGAAGTAACAAATTGGGAAAATATTTTTAAAAACAAAGGTTCTGACAAAGGTCTCATTTCCAAAATATATAGAGAACTGACCATAATTTATAAGAAACCGAACCATTCTCCAATTGATAAATGGTCAAAGGATATGAACAGACAATTCTCAGAGGAAGAAATTGAAACTATATCCACTCACATGAAAGAGTGTTCCAAATCACTACTGATCAGAGAAATGCAAATTAAGACCACTCTGAGATACCACTACACACCTGTCAGATTGGCTAAGATGACAGGAACAAATAATGATAAATGTTGGAGGGGATGTGGGGAAATTGGGACACTAATACATTGCTGGTGGAGTTGTGAAAGAATCCAGCCATTCTGGAGAGCAATCTGGAATTATGCCCAAAAAGTTATCAAACTGTGCATACCCTTTGACCCAGCAGCGCTACTACTGGGATTATATCCCAAAGAAATACTAAAGAGCGGAAAGAGACATATATGTGCCAAAATGTTTGTGGCACCTCTTTTTGTTGTAGCTAGAAACTGGAAGATGAATGGATGTCCATCAGTTGGAGAATGGTTGGGTAAATTGTGGTATATGAAGGTTATGGAATATTATTGCTCTGTAAGAAATGACCAGCAGGAGGAATACAGAGAGGCCTGGAGAGACTTAAATCAACTGATGCTGAGTGAAATGAGCAGAACCAGAAGATCACTGTACACTTCAACAACAATACTGTATGAGGATGTATTCTGATGGAAGTGGAAATCTTCAACGTAAAGAAGATCCAACTCACTTCCAGTTGATCAATGATGGACAGAGGTAGCTACACCCAGAGAAGAAACACTGGGAAGTGAATGTAAATTGTTAGCACTAATATCTGTCTGCCCAGGTTGCATGTACCTTCGGATTCTAATGTTTATTGTGCAACAAGAAAATGATATTCACACACATGTATTGTACCTAGACTATATTGTAACACATGTAAAATGTATGGGATTGCATGTCATCGGGGGGAGGGAATAGAGCGTGGGGGGGGGGTAATTTGGAAAAATGAATACAAGGGATAATATTATAATATATATATATATATATATATATATATATATATATATATATATATATATATATATATATATATATATATATATATATAATAAAAAAAATAAAAAAATAAATAAAAATAGATAATGGACCTGCATATACTTCTAAACATTTTGCACACTTTTGTGCACAGTATAAGATTTTACAAACTACTGGCATATGCTTTAATCCTCAAGGACAGGCAATAGTGGAGAGGATAAACAGAGACATTAAGATATGCCTCCAAAAGCAAAAGAAAGGTGGAGCCACAGGTTAACCCTAGAGAACTTTTAAATCTAGCTCTTTATACTTTTAACTTCTTGTTCTTTGACAAAAATGCACTGGCTCCAGCAGACAGGTTTTATAACCCACAGTGTCCATTGCAAACAGCTCCACTATTTTTAGATAATTGCCAAGTGATGTGGAGAGACCCAAAAAGTGGTGAATGGAAGGGACAAGATAGCTAAACTACTTGGGGAAGAGGGTTTACTCATATCTCCACAGATGGAGAAAGAATCAGATGGGTTCCAATGAGCCGCATTTGGCTTGTGCATCAGAGAGAGACAGAGTAGACCATTGAAACGAAGGAGAAGACCCAAGAAACATCAGGTGGTTCTGTTGGTGATTGTGCCCCCCCACTGAAAGAGCATGACAGTTATGGCGATCGCCTCATTGACATCAGAAATTATTGGACTTCAGAGCCCTCAGGAATCATTGGAATCTCTGAGACATGATAAGACTGTTGTAGAACCTGAAAACCCTCCAGAATCATTGGATTCTCTGAGACATAAGACTGTTGTAGGAATTGAAAACCCTCAGGAGTCATTGTATTTTCTGAGAAATGTTAAGACTGTTGCACAACTTCAAAATCTGCAGGAATAATTGGATTCCCTAATACATAAAAAGACTATTACAGAATTTCAAAAACTTGTGGGGATCATTGGATTCCCTGACACATGAGTTAATGGACAATATATTGGTTTTGGACTATCTCTTGGCTGCTAAAGGAGGCATATGTGTGGTTATTGTTTACATACCCTCCTTCTAGGACTTATGGAAATCTTTTAGAAGACCATGTTGATTCATATTGCTTGTTATAGCACTACTTCCATGTAAAATTTATGTTTGTTATACCACATTGAGCCTGCACTGGCTGTGGGGAGAGTTATCACTAATAGACTGTATTATTGCTATGTGCTTGTGTAATACCTCCTATGCTGATGAGTTTGTGCATACCTGTTTCTAGTAAGATCCTTCAGCCCAGAAATCCACTAGCAATATCTGGCTTGACTCCCCACTTCCCTTTAGTGTTTTTCATCTCTCTTACTGAGAAGTCAGGGAGGGTGTGATCATCTCCTTTTTAGTGCTTTCACTTCCCTTCCTGAGAAGTCATAGGGTGGGGTTTGATCACCTCCTTTTCTGTGTTTTCACCTCCTTTCCTGAGAAGTCATGGAAGGCATGATTGCCTCCTTTTTGGGGTTCTCACCTCCTTGAGAAGTCAACGATGGTGTGACCACCTGTGTTTTAAAACAAAAGAAAGTGGGATATGTAAAGGGATGAAATTTTGAGTAGGTTCACTGGTTTCAGACAACTTGAGCACTTAAGGCTAATTACCTATTGGACAATACTCTTATTAGATTATGCTTGGAAAATGGCCCTTCCCACTATTCTGTGCAGGCTTTATCTTGTGGTGTATACAGAGAATTGTAGGCGGGATTAGGGGGTGGAGTAAGACAAGCCAGAATCACTTTGGTGGTAGACAAGGGGAAGGAAGATTGTGAAGACCTTGAGTACATTCCTTTGACTTCTACCCCTAAAAACCAAGGACTTTTGCTTATCCTGACTCCAGGTGATTCTAAGGCATTCAGGGTGCTAACTCAGTCTTCACACTAATATATTCCATTATTTTCATGTACTATAGCTAGTTCATCCATTCACCAATTGACTCCTTTTATAATTCTTTGTTCCTTCCAAAAAAAGCTTCTACAAACATTTTTGCATGTGTGTGTCCTTTTCCTTATTTATATTTTCCTTGAGATACAGATCCAGTAATGGCACTGCTGAGTCAAAGGGTATGCATAGTTCTATGGCCCTTTGGGTATGGTTTGAGATTGTACTCCAGAATGGATGGATCATTTCACAACTACACCAATAATCCATTAGTTTCCAGTTTTCCCACATCCCCTCCAACATTTATCATTATCTTCACCTTTCATCTCATCAGGCATCATTTTTCATCTTATTTATTGTATTCCTAATATTTAGCACAGTGTTAGACATATTAAGTACTTAATAAATATATTGCATTATATTCATTTTTAAATATCATCAATGATCTTATTTGATGTAGTTCCCTTAGTACTATGATAGATTAGCAGTTCCTACTTTAGTATATACAAATATATGATGCTTACCATATAATATTGCAATCCATTCATTATCATTACAAACCATGTACATGGACCTAGGGTACTAGCACTTATCTTTTTTTTTTTTTTTTTTTTTTTTTTTTTTCTTCACTGATCTGCACATAACTATTCCCACACTCTTTTGATAAGTGAGGTTGTATTTTTTTCAAAATTGTCCAGTAATGGAGATGGTGTTAGGGATGTGTAAGAAAGAAAAGCTAAGCTAAATGGCCCATGTCTTTGCTCCATTACACTCCTGGTTAACTTATGCTTTGTATAGTTCCTAGGAGGGTCAATTCAGAAAAGATAATTTTGAAGGGAGAAGGTAAAATGTGAAAGCTTTTATAGATATATGATAGCTTCCTAATTATTGATTGCTGTTTTTTTTTTTCTTCTAATTGTATTATTACGACTCAGGTCTTTTCCTCATTTAATGATTCACTGTCATTTTCTCAATCCAGGACAATGATGTAAGAGAGCACACTGATTTAGCAAACCCACACTAATAGTTTTTTAGCAAAGCCACATTTACAAACTAAAATGAAAAGCTAAACCCAGAAATTTAATCCCTATAATGAGCTACCGATTACTTTCAGGATCTTAGAACTACTTTCCGTTATAATTGCTATTTGCAGATAGTAACTAGTCAGTCATTCTCCTACAAAGCTTCTTGTTATGTAAAACTGTTTTAATCATTAAAAGTGTTTGTTTCTTTAGAAAGGCATATAAGTCTAAACTGCCTAATAATACACACTAAGCAATCTGCAATGAATTCCAGTCTCTTTTTCCTTCCAAAGCCAAAATTGTTTAAAATAATTTTGGTTGCTGAGTATCTGTGTGTTTTCACTACATGTATCATTTCCAACAGTGATCAACAAATGGCTTAGAAGAAAAAGAAATTTCTGATTTCATAAAGTACATGTTTTTTTTCTTATATAAATACATGAATTGTTAAAATTCCATTGGCATATTTATAAAATTATATGTGGGTAGAATACCCCAGTGGTATTCTCTTTTGGATACATGCCTTAGCTAAAACCTATTTTATCACAAGATGATCTTAACATTATACTACCAGTATTGCAAGAGTAATACCTTTCCCTAAAAGCTAAATTTAAATCATGAGAGCTTTAGAAATTGAAGAAATATAAATCTTATTTCTGTAAGAGAAATGATGGTATAGAGGGGAGATATTTGGTGACTTTATCTCTCATTCGATATCCATGGGAAAGTAACATAATACTACACATTTCAAAATGAGAGAATAAAGTAACTTTGGATTGCTTCATTATTGACATGATATTTCTTCTCTTTTTGCATCTACTGCATCTCTATATCAGTTTGGAATGAACTCTGAATTATGTTGAAAAATAATATTTTAGCTCTTACATAAAATAGAGCTCTTTTGAGTCAGTATGATAATGTGAATGAAGTGCTAACCCTTAAATCAGGAAGACAGATTTAAATCTCAGCTTAGAGAGTACTATGAAAGTCAGAAACTCATTCAATTTGTCTTCATATAGCACAGTGCATGGCACAGAAAAGATGCTTAGTAAATGCCTATTCCCTTGATATGTTGACAGAGACTACACTCATGGTTTCACTGCACTGCACATTCAGTTATTTGCATCAAAATCAGTTTCAAGTATATGTAATGATGAATGATGCCCTTTCCTAATTTCAAAAAATACTTTAGCTCAAAAGAAATTAGTGCAAATATTTTAAGAGACATAATTTTAGAATAGATACTTCTAGATGACATATTACTGCTCCCTCATTTTATAGATGAGGAAACTGAGGTCCAAACATGTTATAATGGCTTATTTAATACCATACAACTAAGAAATGGTAATATGTGAAATTGAACAAAACCTTTAAAATTCATAACTTTGTACTACACCTAGCTGTCTCTCTTTCATTGATTTTTGTCCCTTATTTCATTAAACAGGATCATTAGATAACTGTGACAATTTTTATAAAGATGCTAAATTCTTTTTTTTTCCTAGGATAATGCATATATTTGTTCTGCATTCATTTATGTCTGCCATGACATATTTATATGTTTCTCAGAATTTAATAACACTTTAAAAACAACAAAAAAGTACACATCATTTTGCTGACCTTAGATTTGACAATTTTAAGTTCGATGCATGCTTTTAAGTTCATAAATCTATTATCATAGAACAAGTATAACATTTTTTAATCTAGTGCCTAGTATAAAAATCATTAGTTGAATTAAAACCTTCATTGAATGTAATGCTAAAGTTGAATTCTATAAGCCTTTCTTTGAGTAAGAGCTCATGTATTTAGATTAGAATGCATTCTTTTCTTTCATATTGGCTAGCAGAAAATTCTTTCTTCTCCAAAAGCTTAACCATGGAAGATAGGGGGGTAAAAGCTAGTTAGATGCAGTTCAACTCTTCCCTGGAAAGAAGAATTCTTTTATAAAAATACAATTTTGCATTTCAAAAAAGAGAATAAAAATGATAAATACCTGATTTATAGAAAAGATAGGGTTTTCAAAAGACTTCATTACATTTTAAAATCGATGAAAAATAAAGTTTTGCACTCTGTAATAGCACTTGGAAAAAAAAAAACAACAATGATTTTAAAATAATAATATTCAAACAAGTTTAAATAAAAATATAGTGGACGTCCTAGAAAGTATTCAAATATATTTCTTTTTCATTTCTCATAATTGTTTCTTATACCAGCATACCACTAATGTTTATCAGTAATTCATATTTTTATATTGAGGTTTTAAATTAATTGTATACACTTAAGTCAAGCAACAACAGTAAAGACTGCTAAATGAAATGAAATGTGAGAACTATGGTAAGGCATATCTACTGAATGTTTATTTAGTTTTAATGAGTAGAATACACTCTCCTCATATTTGAATAGATAATTGGATCTCAGATACATCTTGAAAAGGAGTGATTCTCTTCTATTAAAAAAAATACACAAAGATTTATAAGTACCTATTTTATAAAGTGATTACATAAAGAGGTAATGAAAAATTGCTAGATTTGAAGTCATATAAATTGATTTGGATTCCCAAATCTACCGTTTTCTTTCTGGGTGTCTTTGGACAGGTCATATGAGGACTGGTTGAATTAGCTATGGATATTTAAGCAGACTCAGGGATGATATGACAGCTGTCTTAAATATTTGAGCGGCTATCATTTTTAAGGGAGATTATATTTATTTTCAAGTTAAGTCATCATCATCCAGTTCAACTTCTTCATTTTCTCTGACAGCCAAAGGGACTTTCCAAAATTTACTCAGGTACTCATTGCTAGAATTAGATGGACACATACTAAATACATCTTTGCAACAGGAAACATTCACTATTCACAGTAAGTTTAAAGAATCTCAGCTAAAGACAAAAGTAGTGTAGTTTCACCTAGAGTCAGGTAGACCAGAATTTAAATTCTGACTCCTTCACTCCTATACATTGCTTCCTTTATTATTTTAATTTTTAAAAACTTTAAATAGTATTTTATTTTTCCAAATGCATGTAATGATAGTTTTTAATATTCACTTTTGCAAGATTGTTACAAATTTTTCTCCCTTCCTCCTTTACCTTCCCCAAGACATCAAACAATCTGATACACGTTTGATATGTGCAATTCTTTTAAACATATTTCCATAATTGCCACAATGTGCAGAAAAATCTGACTCAAAGGGGAAAAGAAAACATGAAAAAGAAAAAGACAAAGAAAAAAGTGAAAATACTTACTTTAATCCATTTTCTGTCTCCATAGTTTTCTCTCTGGATGCAGAGGACAGGCATTTCTGGACATTACTTCTAAAGTTTATCAGAATCTAATCATCCTGAAAGATCACATTAACACTGAAATTTATATTTCCTTAGTAATCCTTGTCCTTTGGCACCCATCTTTGCCTCTAATTAGAGAGTGAATGGGACAGCTGGGTGGCACAATAGATCATCATATCATGATGTCATTGGTCCTTTTCAAAAATAAAGATGAACATAAAGCATTTATCAAGTGACTAATGTGTACCAGGCATCATGCTAAGATATGAGGACAAAAAGACAATAACTGTCTTCAAGGAACAGGAAGAAAATAGAATATTACAAAAAAGATAAAAGTGAAATAAGGAAGAATAAAGTCCAGAGAAATGAAAACAAGTGGAAAAATAAATGTCTGCCATGGGTATTATACTTAAAGGGAAAATTTTGAAAGAATTCTGTATTGTTCACTCTTTTATTTTTCTTGAGGCAACTGGGGTTAAATGATTTGACTTGCCCGGGGTCACAAAGGTAGGAAGTGTTAAGTGCCTGAACCTGGATTTGAACTCAGGGCCTCTTGACTTTAGGACAGGTACTTGGAAATAGCTTTCTTTATTTTTGAGTAGAGGAAAATTTTTCCTTTGCCAAAGGAAAAAAAAAAATGATGAATTAAGCACCTCAAAAGTAAATGTTCTTCTTCTTTTTTTTTTTTTTTTTTTTTTTTTTTTTTAGTAATAATAGTAATATTGTACAAAATAGAGAAGTAAATTGAATATTTTATGGAAAATTACTAGCAATGAGATTGCACAAAAATGTCTCATTTTATTATGGCAAATTTTAGTCATGAAGTTATACCAAATAAACACATACGTACATATATGTATATATAATATGTCAGTTTTGTTGAACTGCTTTTTTTTTCTCTTAATGGACCTTGTTCACTAGTCATTTTATTATTATGGTCAAAGAGTTTCTGGATTAGCTTGGATTTATGGATGACCTGAGTAAAATGTAAGACCCAAAAGGAGAAACAATACAAAATATATGGATTGACCAACATAAAATATAGAAGGGCTAAACCTCGCTCTTTCTGTATACTATATATTTTCTAATTCAGCTATGGATAAAATTACTTTTTTTTTAACAAGGTACGAGTACTACATTTATTCCATTGTCTAGTTTTATGGATTCACAGTTCCTAAAATCATGAATTTTTTGTTTTTTTGCAGGGGGGACAGTGTTTCAAATTTATGACTACAGAAACACTAAAAGGATGTATAAAAAATAGAAAATGGCGAAAGTATGTTGATTCATTGCCAATAAAAATATATTCAAGTGAATTGTTAAAATAAAATTAGAAAGTTGCTAAACTATATACATCATAAATTAATAGCTTTGAAAAGAAAAGTCTAGCGGTTTATAACAATTTCATGTACAGACTTCCTTATTAGGTAATAGATTGGTAAACATAGTCTCCAAGCTCCTTGCTAACTAGTCATTTATTGACTCTGATTCTGTACCTATTTTATGTTATTACAACTATTTTTATTGCAATTCCAAAAACATTTGTGTCATCACTTATTTTAGAAGAATTTTATTCAAATGCAGTAAAAATTATTTGATTCTCTAAAAGTTTCAAGGAGCATGTTGTATGACAGATGATGTCATGACATATACATTTTAAATTTTGTTTTTAATTGATTTTTAAACTATATATCCACATCTTTTTATTGAATGTAATTTTATTGCATTATAATAAAAGGATGTAATTAATATTTCTACTTTTATATATTTCTTTCTAAAATTTTCATGTTCAGACAAATGGTTATTTTTGTGAATATGTCATATACAGCAGAGAAAAAAGGTATACTCACTTCTATTCCCACTAAATTAAAAAAAAAAAAAACAATTCTATTCATCTCATTAACTTCCTTATTGTTTATATTTTCTATTTATTTATTTCATTTTCAGAGGGGAAAGTTGAGTTCCCTCACCAGAACTGTTTTATTGTCTATTTCCTTGTGTAATTCATTTTACTTTTCCTTTAAGAATTTGGATGCTATACCATTTGGGCTGTGTGTATGTGTATATCTATATCTATATATCTATATATCTATATCTATACTATGTATAGCATTGTATAAGATATTTTTATTTAAAATATTTTCCCCATTTACATGTGAAATAATTTTGTCATTCGTTTTATTTTTAAGTTTTGGCTTCCAAATCCTATTCCTCCTTGGGTTCTCTTCTCATTGAAATGATAAAATATCTGCCACATAGAAAAATATAATTTATTTATTTATATTTTTTGATTAAATTTATTTTTGTTTTTGCTTTGTCCAAGGTCATGAATCCAACTCCTGCTATTTTTTTAGATTTAGCTGAAGCATAATAGATTCTGATCCAACAACTTCGTTTCTCTAAATTTCAAGTGTGTTTCTTGTAAACAACATATGGTTGGATTCTGGTTTTTAATTCATTTGTTATTCCCTTCTATTTTATGGATCAATTCATCTCATTCACATTCAATTATGATTTCTGTTTATTTACCTGTGTTTTACTTCCTCTTTATCCTTTTCTTTCCTTTTTTTATTCTGTCCCTCCTCAAAAGTTTATTTTTCTTCTGACCACTACCTCCCTTGATTCATCCTCCTTTTTATCAGTCTCATGTCTTTCCAGTACCTTGCCTACCTATTTCCTCTTGGGTAAGATAGATTTATATACCCAACTGAGTTTACACGTTATTCTTTCTTTAAGCCAATTCTAGTTAGAGTAAGGATTAAAAATTGTTGATCCTCCTACATTTCCTTATTTTATGTGAGATAAGTTCCATATTTTTCTACTCTCCTTCTCCTTATAAATCTTTTTTTTTTTTAAATTTTTGAAACCATCCCATCACAGTCAACTTAGGCTCATGCTCTCCATCTATGTATATTCTTTCTACTTGCCCTAATAATAAGGGTCATAGCAGTTAAACATATTCCCTGCCCATATAGCAATGTAACAAGTATGAGCTTATTGAATTTCTTTTTTTTTCTGGCTTTTTGGGGGCTTCTCTTCAGTCTTATATTTTCAAATCAAAATTTCTATTCAGTGCTGTTCTTTGTATCATAAATGCTTTAATATTTATTTCATTAAATAACTTTTCCTCTGAAGGATAATAATCTATTTAGCTGAGTATGTTATTTTGGGGTGTAATCCCATTCCTTTGCCTTCCAGAATATCCTACCCATAGTGCTCCAGTTCTTCAATGAAAAAGCTGTTAGGTATTGTACTATTTTAATTGTAATTCTATCATATTTCAATTGTGTTTTTGTCAAGATGCATGCTATATTTTCTCTTTGATCTGGAAGCTCTGGTATTTGACTATAATCCTGGGATTTTTTATTTTGGGATATTTTCAAAAGGTAATGGCTGGATTCTTTTTATTTCTATTTTGCCTTCTGGTTCTAGGATATTAAGGCAGTTTCTCTTGATAACTTGAAATATGATATCTATTTTTTTAATCTTTGCTCATTGCATTCAGGTAGACAGATATGTTTTAAATTACCTCTACTCCATTTATGGTCCAGGTTAAAAAAATTTTCCCTCAAGGAGGCATTTCATGTTTTCCTCTATTTTTTTCCCTTTTTTAAAAATTTAGTTTTTCCTTTTTTTTTGAGTTCTTGGAGTGCTGTGTCATTGAGTCATTAGCTTCTACTCACCCAATTGTTTTATTTAAGGAATAATGTGTTTCAGTGAGCTTTTTGCTCATTTTACTTTTTGAGGATTTCTTTTTTTTTCAATGAATTTCATTCCTCTTTACCCATTTATTTGGTTCTGTTTTGGGGTGTTATTTTCTTCAGTATTTTTCATAATTATTTTATTAAGCCGGTGATGCTCTTTTCAAAATTTCTTTACACCACTAATTACTTTTCCATTTTTTCCATAGCCTCTGTTATTTCATTTTAAAAATATTTTTGAGTTCTGCCAGCTATTTCTTTTGCTGTTACACTAATTCACATTTTCCCCCCTTTGAAGCTTTTTATGAAGCTACTTTAATTTGATTGACTTTTCTGCACTTGTATCTTGATCTTCCCTGTCTCAATAGTAACGTTCTGTAATGAGATTCTCCTTTTGTTGTTATTGGTTGCTCATTTTATACCCTATTTTTTTTTTATTTTTACCCTTGTGTTAAAGTTCCCAGGGTGAAGGAGTCATTATCCCAAGTTTCAGCTAATTTTGTTACTATTTTCCAAGATAGTACTGGGCATCTGAAAGTTTTCACTTATCTGAAGTGGATATGTAAAATGTCCAGGCTAGCTCTCTGAAGAGCCTCAGGATCAGTCTGAGTCAGGATCGTCAAAGTCCTTGGTCATTAGAAGGAGAAGTGAAGGAGGAAGTCAAGCTGCCACAGGACTCAACAAGATTGAATCCTGGACTTCGGAGTCTGGAGCCTGAAATCTCTCCTCCTCAGTGTGCTGTGGCAGAGAGACTCTGACCCTCTACTTCAGCCCTCCAACTCTTACCTCCAATTACCTCACCACACAACATTCAGCAAGCATCAATCTTGAGGAGAGCCATCACATCAGCATGTCATCTAAGTATATGCTTATAGAATCACTATCTCACATTGAGTAGGTAATTAGCCTTAAATACTCTGCTGTCTTAGCTTCAAGTACACCTTTTCTAAGTTCCAGCCCTCTACATCTCCTGCTTTCTTTTGTTTTAGAACACAGGTGTTCACACGCTTCCTGACTTTTCAGGGGCGTGAGAACACCAAAAAGGAGGTGATTACATCCTTCCTGACTTCTCAGAAGAGAGATGAAAAACACTAAAACAAAGTGGGGGAGTCAAACTATTTATTATTAGCAGATTTCTGGGCTGAAAGGTCTTACTAGAAACAAGTAACAAATTCTAGAAACTTAGAAACAAGAAACTTAAATCCATCATCATGGGAGGTATTAGACAAGCACATAGCAATATAGTGCAGGCTGGTAGTGATCACTCTCCCCATGGCCAGTACAGGCTCAATGTGTGTAACAAAATGAATTGTACATTGAAGTAGTGATATAACAAACAATATGAATCAACACGGTATTGTAAAAGATTTCTAGAAGTCCTAGAAAGATGTATGTAAATAACAATCACAAATATGCCTCCTTCAGCAACTAAGAGATAGTCCAAAACCAATCTCTTGTCCATTGATTCACATGTCAGGGAATCCAATGATTCTTGTAAGTTTTTGAAGTCCTGCAACAGTCTCCTCATGTGTCAGGGAATCTACTGATTCCTACAGATTTTGAAATTTTGCAACAGTCTCATCATGTATCAGGGAATACAACGATTCCTGCAGATTTTGATGTCCTGCAATAGTCTTATCATATCTAAGGGAATCCAATGATTTCTGAGGATTTTGAAGTTTTGCATCAGTCTCATTAACATTTTTTGATGTCCATGAGTCAATTGCCATAACTGCTATGCTCTTTCAGTGGTGGAAACAGTCAGCAATGGAACCATCTGATATTTATTGGGTCTTCTCCTTCATTTCAAGGGTATTCTCTGTCTCTCCCCAATGGATAAGATAAATATGGCTCATATAAGCAAATCCTATCCCCCAAGCAGTTAACCTTCCATTCACCACTTTTTGGATCTCTCCACATTGTCTGGCAATTATCTAAATGTAATGTTCTTTTTGGTTTCTTGGAGGTCTAAGGGGCAGCCTTATTTTCAATAGAGCAATCACCATGAGAATAGCCAGGTAAGTCTTTATTGTATCCTGCACCTAGTGCTCAGCTAGTTTTCTTGTTGCCTTCAAAGGGGACTTGGTTTCAGTGGAGAAAATGTAGGAGGACAGGCTAGACACCACAAGGCTGATGAAGATGGAAATGAATCTCTCTCTCCTTGGCACCAAGAGCTAAAGCTCCTGCCTCCAATCTTTTTGTCCTCTCTGGCCCAGAATAATCAATCTGAGGGGTTTTGCTTCAGCCTACAGCCACCACAAAGGTAGATGATGGAATGAATTTGTCTCTGGCTCCTTTGGCTCCTCAGCTTACATGTTCTACACTGAGTATAAACCAAGCATTATACCACTAGGAAACCATTATTTGTTGTAAGATTAAATCAATCATATTGAACTTAGAGGACTATTAAGCACCATGCTAAACTATATAACCATTGTATCATCAATCCCACTAACTTATTCTCTGGTAAGAATCATTGTTTCAGAGCTCTGGTCCATAACATCTAAATATAGTGGAGCTGCTTGTACTGAACACTGCCCTTCTGGCGGGTTAAATAACCTATCTGCTAGAGCCAGCATCTTTATCAAAAAAATTCTCGACTCTATCAAAAATGAAAAAAAAAATAGTATAAAGAGCTAAATTTAAAAGTTCTTTAGGGTTACCTCTGGTTCCCCCTTTCTATTGTTTTTGGAGGAGCATCTTGATGTTTCTGTTTCTCCTTTCTACTATTGCGTGTCCTTGAAGTGTATTAAAGGTATGCCAGTGGTGTATAAAATCTAATACTGTACACAAACATGTGCAAAATGTTTAGGAGTATATAAAGGTTTTTGATTCATTCACTGGTTAATTGTACACTATTTACACTGTTTCAAAGTCTGATTCTTTTTGTACAGCAAAATAACTGTTTAGAAATGTATACATATATTGTATGTAACTTATACTTTAATGTATTTAACATGTATTGGACAACCTGCCATCTAGAGGAAGGGGTGGGGAAGGAGGGGAAAAGTTGGAACAAAAAGTTTTGCAATTGTCAATGCTGAAAAATTACATATGTATATATCTTGTAAATAAAAAGCTATAATAAAAAAGGAAGTATATGCAGGTCCATTATCTGTTTTTATTACTGATGGAATACCCATGATTGCAAAAGGTTGTATAAGGAATTCTGCTATTACTTGGGCTGTCTTTTTACTTCTGGTATTGCAAAGATAAATCCTGAAAAGGTGTCTAGTACAACATGAAAAAACACAGATGACCAAAAAGTGTATAATGGGTCACATCCATTTGACAAATTTCACTGGGTCTCAAACCAGAGGGTTCTTGCCTGGATGGAGTGTAAGAACATGGAAAGGAAAGCAAGCTGTACAGGCATTTACAACAATCCTAGCTTCCTTTTTTGTTATCCTAAATTGCAAATATAAGGTTGAGCAGCCTGATGATGTTTAGAATGAGATTCTTGGGCTACCTGAAATAAAGGAGTATTAGGTAACATGGTTAGAAGTCAATCTGCCTTTGAAATTTCCATAAAAAATAGCACCTGTAAGTCCACTATGAAAGTGGGCATGCATGATATAAATCTTACCTGGATGCTTTTTCACTTGCTCTTGACGTTCCTTAAAGAGCTGGTATATATATATATATATATATATATATATATATATGTATTAGAGGCTACAAATTTTATTTGGGCTGTGACAGTGCTTCGTACCACACCTACTAAATAGGCTGAATCTGATATTATATTTACATCTCCTGGTTAATAAGTAAGAGTTAAAATGATTGCATACAATTCATTCTGCTGAGTGGACTGAAAAGGAGTTCTAACTACTCTCTTTATAGTTAAGTCACAATGGTATGCAGTTGGTCTTTTGAGAAGAATCTTAGAAACTTTTTCTTCCAAAATCCATTGACAATTATGTAATAGTTGGGTTATATTTAAAGGAGAGCAGTGTGTAAAATTCGGATCTGTGGCCAATAAAATTTGCCACTCTGGGATGGTGTCACAGCATAAATTAATTTGTGCATTGGTATAAAAAATGTATATTTTGTCAGGTCTTGTCCCAGATACTACTCACTTAATGGCCTTTAATAAAATTCTAGCCACAAGCATTGGGTAAAAAGTAAGGCTTTGTTCTGGTTGTGCTGGAAGATTCACCCACTCTATCACACTGTGTCCTTGATGAAGGACTGCTGTGAGTATCTCTTTTGTAGCAAAAAATGATATATCCAAGGGTTTTTGAATGACTCTTTCAATTGCATTGGATAAAGCCAGCTCAAACTCTCTCAAAGCCTTTTGAGCTTCTTTTGTAAGCTGGCGTGGGGAGCCTAAAGCAGTGTCTCCCCTCAAAATGTCATATAATGGTTGTAATTGATAGTAGTTAAGGCTAATACTAGACTCATTTTTTCAATATCTCCTATCACTTTTTGAAAGTCATTGAAGGTATTCAACTTCTCTGTTCTTAAAGAATGATTTTGTAAGGGCAGAGACAAGATGGCGGAGAAGATACACACACATTTCTAAGCTGCCTTCTACACTCCATATCAACTAGCTTAATCAGCCTCAAAAATAATGCTGGACTGATTAAAACTACAAGGATTAGAAGCACAATTTACCAGCCAAAGAGAATCTGAAATTTCGACAGTAAAGATTGGTTCCTAGGAGAGGAAAAAAGACAAGTACAGACAAGGTTGGACTGGGGGCTAGCACATTTTGCAAATGGGCTGGGGAGAACTCTGGGATCAGAGATGCCACTGTGAAAGAGGAATCTGGCATAGGCTGATAGCTCTACTCTGCTTGTAAAACAGCAGATCAGAAGAGAAATCAAAGCAGTGGAATTCTAGCTGTACAGAAACTCCAGCAGCAGCAGAACTCCCACAGCAGCAGAACCCCTGCAACAGGGACTGTGTTTTCTGGGCAGAGACTTCCAGTTTGAGCACAGGGGCATTTCAAGTCAGCTGCTAATACCCACAGCCCCACAGGAGGCTTTGGCTGAGGTTTGTGATGCTTTTACTGTTCAACCCCTAGCCTCTGGGTAGTCTCTAGGCCACATGGCTGGGGTCCTTCACTGGGCACTTCTCCCAACGCAGCCATGCTAACCACCTCTGAGTCATTTCCAGGGGGATGGGAACTCTCTCCAAGAGCTGTCTCTTAGCCCAGTCACAGGATTGCTGCATCCTATCACCAATCTGGGAGGAAGCTGGTAAATTTCCTAAGCAAGGGCAGACCCCCCACATAGTTTTAAGAATGAGTAAGAAACTGAAGAGAAAGATTGGCACCTTCTATACAGAGAAAGAACCCAGAGGAGACTAACAGCAGAGAGACTCCAGATAACACCCTAAAAGGGAATGATACCTACTCTTCTTCACATAAATCTCTCCTAGAAGAGACTATTAAATAGTTAAGATAGTTTGAAGAAAATGGGGAAAGGAAAGAGAAGCTATTATGGAGAATAAAAACATCCTCAAATTGGAGTTGGAAAAAATAAAGAATTCACAGGAGGTGCAGGGAAACAAAATTTGTGAATTAGAAAAAGTTAAAAAGTCACAGAGAAGTAGGATTTCTGAATTGGAAAAGATAAAAAATTCCCAAGAAAGTAGGAATTGTGATTTGGAAAAAGAAAATAACTCACTAAAAAAAAAAAAAAAAAAAAAAAAAAAAAAAAAAAAAAAAAAAAAAAAAAAGCTGAAATAGAAAAAAAAAATCAACACAGCAAAATAATTCATTTAAAAATTCAATTGGACATATACAAACAGAATTAAAAAATGTGAGTGAAGAAAATAACTCATTAAAAATCAGGACTTAACAAATAGAAATGAATGATTCATTGAGAAACCAAGAATCAGTCAAACAAAACAAAACAAAACAAAATGAAAAGCTGGAGAATAACGTCAAATATTTACTGGGAAAATCTATAGACCTGGAAAATAGATCTAGGAGAGATAATCTGAGGATCACTGGACTTCCCTAATATTATGATAAAAAAAAAAAAAAGCCTAGATTGTATTTTACAGGAAATCATCAAAGAGAACTGTCCAGAGATAATAGAAACAGAAGGGAAAATAGGCATTGAAAGAATTCATCAAAAACCTTCTGACAAAGATCCTAAAAAAAGAACTCCATGGAACATTGTGGCTAAGCTGCAAAACTACCAAAGTAAGGAAAAAAATATTGCAAGTAGCTAGGAAAAAAACAATTCAAATATAAAGGTGCCACAATAAGGGTTATGCAAGATCTGGCTGCCTCCAGATTAAAAGATTGAAGGGCCTGGAACCTGATATGCTGAAAGGCAAAAGAACAAGGATTGTAACCAAGAATAAACTACCCAGCTAAGTTTACCATTTTCTTCCATGGAAGAAGATGGTCATTTAATGAAACAGAGGAATTCCATTTGTTTCTAAGAAAAAAAAAAAAAAAAAAAACAGACTTAAACAAAAAATTTGGTCTACATCCACAAGACTCAAGAGAAGCAGAAAAAGATAAAAAGAACTCTTGAAAACTGTATATCTGTTGTGGATATACAGAAAGTCCACATGGATAATTTTAATTTACTGATATAACATTAAAAAGGGAAGTAGTAAAGGGAAGGGGATAGTATCAGATAAAGAGAAAGGTGAGATAAAAAGAGGGAAACTACATCCAAGGAAGAGGCATAGAAAATCTACCACATCTGAGGGAATTTAGAGAGGGGGAGAAACATTGTGTGAATCTTACTCTCATCAGATTAGGCTCAAAGAGTAAATAATTGACATCTTTGTTTTTCAGAGCATTCTCTCTCACCTCAATATAAGGGGGAGAGGAAAAGGGAAAAGGAAAAGGGGGAATAAAGGAAGGATACAAGAAAGGGGAAGGGACTTAAAAGGAGGGGGGAGGGATACTAAAAAGGGAGGGCTACACTTCATAAGTGGGGTCCATAAATTCAATACTGGGGAAGGGGTTAAAAAGGGTCAAGGGATAAAAAAAAAGCATATCAGGGAATACTATGATGGCAGGAAATATAGAATTGATAATTTTAACTGTAAATGTGAAGGGGATGAACTTTCCCATTAAATGGAGGTGGATAGCAGACTGGATCAAAAGTCAGAACCCTAAAATATGTTGTTACAGGAAACACATTTAAAGCAGAGAGATACATACAGAGTAAAGGTAAAAGGTTGGAGCCGAATCTATTATGCTTCAGATGAAGCCAAAAAAGCAGGGGTAGCCATCCTTATCTCATATCAAGGAAAAGCAAAATTTGATCTAATTAAAAGAGATAAGGAAGGAAACTATATCCTGCTAAAGGGTAGCATAGACAATGAAGCCATATCAATACTAAACATATAAGGACCAAGTGGTATAGGATATAACTTCCTAGAGGAGAAGTTAAGAGAGTTGCAAGAAGAAATAGACAGCAAAACTATAATAGTGGGAGATCTCAACCTTGCAGAATTAGATAAATA
Organism: Sminthopsis crassicaudata; assembly: GCF_048593235.1. Classification (NCBI taxonomy): domain Eukaryota; kingdom Metazoa; phylum Chordata; class Mammalia; order Dasyuromorphia; family Dasyuridae; genus Sminthopsis; species Sminthopsis crassicaudata. Next base: position 303,556,605 of record NC_133617.1, on the reverse strand, counting down.
AAACCACAAAACAAATAAGAAAGAAATTAAAGATAAAATAGAACATTAGAAAAACTAGGTATGATAGACCTTTGAAGAAAACTGAATGGTGATAGAAAGGAGTATACTTTCTTTTCAGGAATTTATGGAACCTATGCAAAAATTGACCATATATTGGGACGTAAAAATCTCAAAATTAAATTCAGAAAGGCAGAAATAGTAAATGCCTTCTTCTCAGATCAAAATGCAATAAAAACTACATTCAACAAGAAGTTAGGGGTAAATAGACCAAAAAGTAATTGGAACTAAATAATCTCATCTTAAAGATGACTTGGAGAAACAGCAAAATATAGAAACAATTAATAATTTCACCCAAGATAAGGACAATGATGAGACATCATACCAAAATTTGTGGGATGCAGGTAAAGCAGTAATAAGGGGAAATTTTATATCATTATTGGCTTACTTGAATAAAATAGACAAAGAGAGGATCAATGAATTAGGCCTGCAACTTAAAAAACTAGAAAAAGACCAAATTAAAACCCCCCCTATAAAAAACTAAATTTGAAATTCTAAAATTAAAAGGAGAAATCAATAATATTGAAAGTTAAAAAAAGTGTTGAATTAATAAATAAATCTAAGAGTTGGTTTTATTAAAAAGTCAATAAAATAGATAAAACTTGGGTAAATCTGATCAGAAAAAGAAAACAGGAAAATCAAATTGTTAGTCTTAAAAATGAAATAGGAGATCTTTCCAACAATGAAGAGGAAATTAGAAAAAAATAATAAGGAGTTACTTTGCCCAACTTTATGCCAATAAATTTAATAACTTAAGTGAAATGGATGACTACCTTCAAAAATATAGGCTTCCTAGATTAACAGAGGAGGAGGTAAACTGCTTCAATTGTCCCATTTCAGAAACATAAATAGAACAAACTATTAATCAACTCCCCAGGAAAAAATTCTCCAGGACCTGATGGATTTATATGTGAATTCTACCTAACATTTAAAAACAACTAGCCCCAGTGTTATGTAAACTATTTGAAAAAATAGGGATGTAGGAGTCCTGCCAAACTCCTTTTATGACACAGATATGATACTGATACCTAAACCACGTAGATTGAAAACTGAGAAACAAAACTATAGACTAATCTCCTTAATGAATATTGATGCTAAAATATTAAATAAGATATTAGCAAAAATACTTCAGAAAATTAGTCCCAGGATAATACACTATGATTAAGTAGGATTTATTCCAGGAATGTAGGGCTGGTTTAATATTAGGAAAACTCTTAGTATAATTGATCATATTAATAATCATTTTAATAAAAACCATATGATCCTCTCAATAGATGCAGAAAAAGCATTTGATAAATTACAACATCCATTCCTACTAAAAACACTTGAGAGTATAAGAATTAATGGACGATTCCTTAAAATAGTCAGGAGCATATATTTAAGACTGTCAGTAAGCATATTATGTAATGGAGATAAACTGGAACCTTTCCAAGTAAGATCAGGAGTGAAACAAGGTTGCCCACTATCACCATTACTATTCAATATTGTATTAGAAATGCTAGCCTTGTCAATAAGAGTAAAGAAAGAGATTAAAGCAATAAGAGAAGGTAATGTGGAAATTAAGCTGTCACACTTTGCAGATGATATGATGGTATACTTAGAGAACCCCAGAGATTCTAACAAAAAGTTATTAGAAATAATTCCCAACTATAGCAAAATACAAATACAAAATAAATCCACATAAATCCTCAGTATTTTTATACATCACCAACAAAATGATAGAAAGAGAAATTCCATTAAAAACAACTGTCGAGAGTATAAAAAATTCAGGAATTATATGAGCAAAATTACAAAACACTTGCCAGAAAAAATAGTCAGATTTAAATAATTAGAAAGACATTAAATGCTCTTAGATAGGCCTAGTGAATATGATAAAGATGACAATACTCACCAAACTAATACAATTATTTAGTTCTATACTAATCAGACTCCCAAGAAACTATTTTAATAACCTAGAAAAAAATAATTATCAAAATTCATATGGAAGAATAAAAGGTCGAGAATTTCAAGGGAATTAATGAAAAAAAAAGTCAGATATAGGTGCTCTAGCTCTACCTGATCTAAAGCTATATTATAAAGCAGCAGTCACCAAAACCATTTGGATTGGCTAAGAAATAGACTAATTGATCAGTGGAACAGATTAGGTACACAGGACAAAATAGTGTACAACGATGGCAATCTTGTGTTTGACAAACACAAAGATACCAACATTTGGGAAAAGAATTCATTATTTGAAAAAAACTGTTGGGAAAACTGGAAAGTAGTATGGCAGAAATTAGATATGGATCCACACTTAACACCATATATGAAGATAAGATCAAAATGGGTCCATGATTTAGGCTTAAAGAATGAGATCATAAATAGATTAGAGGAACAGAGGATAGTCTACTTCTCAGATCTGTGGAAGAGGAAGGAACTTATGACCAAAGGAGAATATGAGATCATTATTGATCACAAAATAGAAAAATTTGATTACATCAAATTAAAAAACTTTTGTACAAACAAAACTATTGCAAACAAGATTAGAAAGGAAGTAATAAATTGAGGAAATATTTTTATAGATAAAGGTTCTGATAAAGGTCTCATTTCCAAAATATATATAGAACTGACTCTAATTTATCAAACCTATTCTCCAATTGATAAATGGTCAAAGGATATGAACAGAAAATTTTCAGATCATGTAATTGAAACTATATCCACTCATATGAAAGAGTGTTCCAAAATCACTACTGATCAGAGAAATGCAAATTAAGACAACACTGAGATACCACTACACACCTTTCAGATTGGCTAAGATGACAGGAAAAGATAATGATGAATGTTGGGGGGGATGTGGGAAAACTGGGACACTGATGCATTGTTGGTGGAGTTGTGAAAGAATCCGGCCATTCTGGAGAGCAATTTGGAACTATGTCCAAAAAGTTATCAAACTGTGCATACCCTTTGATCCAGCAGTGCTACTACTGGGGTTATATCCCAAATGAATACTAAAGAGAGGAAAGGGACCTGTATGTGCCCAAATGTTTGCATCAGCTCTTTTTGTAGTGGATAGAAACTTGAAAATGAATGGATGTCCATCAGTTGGAGAATGGTTGGGTAAATTATGGTATATGAATTTTATGGAATATTATTGTTATTTAAGAAATGATCAGCAGGATGAATACAGAGAGGTTTGGAGAGACTTACATCAACTGAAGCTGAGTGAAATGAGCAGAACCAGGAGATCACTATACACTTCAATAGCAATACTGTATGAAGATATATTCTGATTGAAGTGGATATCTTCAACATAAAGAAGAGCCAATTCACTTCCAGTTGATCAATGATGGACAGAAACAGCTACACCCAGAGAAGGAACATATGAAATTGAATCTAACCTGTTTGCACTACTGTCTTTCTACCCAGGTTACTTATACCTTTTGAATCCAATTCTTACTGTGCAACAAGAAAATTGGTTTTACACACATATATTGTATCTAGGTTATACTGTAACACATTTAATATATATGGGATTGACTGTCATCTAGAGGAGGGAGTAGAGGAAGGAGGGGAAAATTTGGAAAAAAATTATTACAAGGGATAATGTTGTAAAAAAATTACTCATGCATATGTACTGTCAAAAGATTATAATTATAAAATTAATAAAAAATGTTTTTGTATTATAAGCACCTCAAGCTATATTTTGCATCCTAAATATTGAAAAGGAGCATGTCATTCAATTTTTGGAGCTATATGCAATTTGTAGCTACTTGGTGTTTCTATGTTTTTTTGTAGATATGCTTCTAACATTTGTTCCTCAGGTGCACACCCCAAAATATCATCCATGTAATGTAACAACATAACTTTTGGAAATTCTTTTCTCACTGGAGTAAGAGCACCAGCAACATACATTGGACACATAGTGGGGCTGTTTTTCTTTCCCTGTGGCAAAACTATCCATTGATACCTTTTATATGGCTCAGCTAAGTTAATGCTAGGCACTGAAAAGGCAAATCTTTTCATATTCTCCTTATCAAAAGGGATAGAATAGAAACAATTCTTATGTGTCTATAATCCAAAGAGGTCATTCTCTAGGCAATTGAGTAGGAGATGGAAGTCCAGGCTGAAGACTTCCCATAGTTTCCTTCTGTTCCTTTACTGTTCTTAAATCAGTCAACATCTTCCATTTTCCAGATTTCTTTCTTACAACATATACAGGGGAATTCCAATGTCCTTGGTCAAGTTGCTCCTGCACTATATCTAATAAGGCCTGAATTTTTTCACTACCTAAGGGCCACTGTTCTATGCACACATTGGTGTATCAGTTTTCTACTGGATAGGAACAGGTAAAAGTGTTGGCAGGCCTTCAACAGCAGCCCTGTCTAAAATGCTGAAGTACTTGTTTGTAATCCTAACTGTTGTATGATGTCTCTTCCCCACAAATTGATGGGGATCTTTTTAACTACAAAACTTGTAAAAACTCCTGTTTCAACTTCAAATGTCCATTTCAATGAGGTAGTACTAACTTCAGCGGTTAGTGATCCTCCTATTCCAGACATATAGGTGTCTGCTTTAGACTTTGGCCAATGATTGGGCCACCTGGCATCTCTAATGACTGTATGATCTGTACCTGTATCCGTCAACCCTTCCAATTATGTATCATTTATATAGAGAGTGAGCATAGATCAGTCAGCTATAACAGCTGCAGTCTAGAAAATTAGTAAAATCTGGGCAAATATCACCAAATTGCCTATTAGAAGTCTATATGAGGAAACATGCTACTCCTTCTAGTTGATCAGTCACACATTGTCTACTTGTATTAGTGACTGGGATATTATCTATACATTCCCCAGTTTCCCATATCAATGTATGGATGGACACTGTTTTGTAAGTACACTTAGGAGGTGAAATGGTCAAGCCTACTGTGCCTAGAGGCAAGGGATCCATAGGCTGAAGAGGAACAGATTTCACTTTTCCAAGGAGTATCTCAGTGGTCCCAGCTGCATATAATTCTACTTTACCCAATTGTAATCCCTTTCTTCCATCAGGTTGCTTCTTGGCTGATTGGTCATGTCTAGTACTGAACTTCTAAAGATTCTCTGGATGTAGCATTGTTTGCCATTATCCCCCAAATGTTTTTTTGCCTGGGGCCCTGGGGCTGGACCCTGCATCCTGTTTCCCTGAATCAATCTATATACTGATGCCCAATGGGAATCTCTATTGCATTTTTGGACATGGGTTTTTGGGTCTTGTTCTCCCACTCTGTTTTCTCATTCTATCTTTAGGCCAACATTCAGCTTTCCAATGCCCTAATTTACCACATTGAAAGCAGTGGTGAGTCTCTTTAAAAATCCCTTGCCAAAAGGGAGGCTATGTTCCCATATCCCAATTATAACCTGGGTATAAAAGGTATTTGTGCCCAATGTGGCACAGTGTCTTATGATCTCATCTAAAGGAGCAGTCTTGTGTATTCCTAGTATAATTCTTCTACAAACCTCATTAACATTTTCTCTAGCAATTTGTCTTATAATTTCTGTTGTTACATTTTCACCAATAGTTCATAGGACAGCAGATGTCTCACAAATTCAGCAAAAATTTTATTTGGATCATGTGCTGTTTTTGTGAAGGTGTCTCCTCTATCTTGCCTTCCTGGGAGGGTGCCCCATGCTTTGATAGCAGCAACATTTGCTCATATGCTGCTACAGTGTAATTAATCTGTGATAAAGTTTCTGCATAAACATCTACTCATGTTAGTTGGTCACAAGTGATTGATGTATTGGCTCCAGGTTGCCTAATTTGTTGGGCTTGTATCCTACAAAGTTCTCTATACTCAGAAAGCCACAACAAATTTTGTCCATGTTCTAAACATGCTCTTGCTATAGATTTCCAATCATTAGGGGTTAAAACTTCAAAAGCCAAATTTTCTAATAACAGCTTCATATAAGATGTTGTAAACTCATAAGAAGTTCAAACCTTTTTCAGATCTTTGATAATTTCTAGATTAAATGGAGTGTATCTTCTTTTTTCTTGACCTGAAGAGTTAAACTCTTCCATCACAGAGTATGCTTCTATTTTTAAATCAGATATATTCTGTCCTTCTTCTTGAAATTTAAATAGTGACTTTTGTAATTGAGTCATGGAGGGAATGCTGGGGGTATCATTGCCTTCTCATTTCTCCTCCCTCCATCCAGAAAGGTGAAATTGATGGGGTAGCGTCAAGAGCCTGTTCAGTGTAGTCGGAGGAACCTGTTAAGTTTGTTCAACTCTCCAAGCCTTTCAGCTATTTTTTTCAGGACCATTCTCCTTTTCCTCCTCTTTCTCCTCACACCTCCTTGTCCGGTTGTTTTCCTTAAAATTTTTATTTTCATTTTTTTTTAGAACTTGTGGGATTCTTTTAGATCAATTGTATTATGTTGTTTATATAGAATGTTTCCTTAGAAATTGAATCAGGACCATTATCACTGTAATATCAAATTAGTTGCTCTCCCACTTGTTTCAATTTATCTGCTTCTATTTCTTCTTCCTTGGAGAACCAACATAACATTCATTGTAATGTTTCTAAGAGTCCAACAATCTGCTCCCAAGTTCCAAACAAACTTTGCCTCTTTATTAGCCTAAATTTCCTTTCTATAAAGCTCCCTCAAGGTGAGGGTTGGGGTTGGGAGGCTCTTTATCTGCCCCATTTCAGTTAGAAAATTAAAGTAATGAGTTTAGCACTTAAAGTTTCCTGCTTGTCTATTTTAATATTCAGTCAATTTCTGGGTCATAGGGATTTCTTCATTGAAATGACCATTGAGCTTCATGCAGGTCCTTAGTCCATGTTGCACCAATATATAATGTCCAGACTAGCTCTCAGAAGGGCCTTAGAATCACTCAGAGTCAGGATCAATCAAAGTTCTTAGTCTTTAGAAGGAGAAGTGAAGGATGCAGGGAAGCTACCACAGGACTCATCAAAAATGAATCTTAGATTCTAGAGTCTGGAGCCATAAGTCTTCCCTCCTCAGTGTGTTGCTGCAGAGAGACTCTGATGCTCTCCCTCAGCTTTCTAGTCCTTGCTTACGATTATCTCATTGCACCACATTCAGCAAGCACCAATCTTGAGGAAAGCCATCACATCACCATATTATCTAAATATATGCTTAGAGAACCATTATCTCACATTGAGTAGGTAATTAGCCTTAAGTGCTCTGTTGTCTTGGCTTCAAATATACCTTTTCAGAGTTCCAGTCCTCTACAGATATGATCTAAGAAGAGATATTTTCACTTCTCCTCTGACCTCTCTGAACATCTTCTGATCACAAGCCTCTATAATCACTGATCTCCAGTCAGAAACTGTGACCAGAGATATAGCTGCACTGAAGGCACAAGTACCATATTCTAGTGTTGTTAGTTCTGTTGCTTAATCCTTGATCATGACCCAAAACCAAGTACAGGCAATGCCAAAAGGTCCTGTATCAAGTTCCAGTAAAGAGTTCTATTAATCTCTTTCTGTTTATGTGGCTCATTTCCTCTACCACTTGTGAGCTAAGAGTTCTAGAAGCTGCTAATTTGCTGGTATATATGCCTTAAAGGCATAACCTTTGTTGCCTGTCACAAACTCCTGAAGCCTACCTTATTTCGATGAGACAGATGTTTCCCATCAATGTTTTAAGCTGTCTTCAACTAGAAAATTGCTTTACCTCAACCTTTTGTTCTGTAATGAAAATTTATATTTGAAATATAAAATTAATGTGAATTGAAGTGAAATCAGTCTAGTGAGGTCTCATTCTATCAACTTGGCTCTGCCGTCATATATATATATACACACACATACATACATACATAAGGTATTATAAATGATTTTGATATAATAATGAGAGATATTTTGTGAAAGAGCCTGTGAGATAGCATTTTGTTCTACCACATGACATAGTTTGTCTTAACATATATACAATAAGAACAATAGGAACTTATATTCTCTATAACTTTCTAATCAATTTTGAGATGAAAAAAAATGGTCTATTATTAAATGCCATTTAAAAATGGATACTTTTTTTTTTTACATTAATCACTTTACCAAGGATTCCTTGAATAGATGATGCTCATAAAGACCTCATCAATTAGAAAAAAAAGGTACTTGGTTGTTTTATTCTTCATATTTTCATGATTGACTATTTATATCAATGCATTTCCATACATCTTTTCATGCTTTGTGAATCTTTTCTTCCTTTATGCAACTTAAAATCTGTCCCCTGATGGTTTCATAATTGTCTTTTTTATACACTTAATAGATTTCTACCAATTACATGTAAAGATAGTTTTCAATATTCATTTTTGTAAAATTTTGAGTTCCAAATATTTTTCCTTTCCTCATTTATCCCATCTCCACAAAACAGCTAGCAATATGATATATTGTAAATGTACAATTGTTTTAGACATTTTCTATTAGTCATGTTGGGAAAGAAAAATCAGAACAACAGGGGGAAAATACATTTAAAAAACCAAAATGAAAATAGCAACTTTGATATGCATTAAATTTCTACAATTCTTTTTCTGAAGGTGAATGGCATTTTCCATCAAATGTCTATTTAAACCATCTTGGATTACTATATTCCTGAGAAGAATTAAATCTATCTTAGTGATTATCATATAATTGCATTACTAGATCTTGTGTGTGTATGTTTGTGTGTGTGTGTGTGTGTGTGTGTATGTGTGTGTATGTTCTGGTGGTTTTGCCATATTTGTTCTCTTTAGCAATAGTCTTATTTTCTTTGTAAACCCTCAGAGACTGTTATTTTGGAGATCAGATATAGTGCTCCTATCATCCTTTAAGTTGACAATAGTGTACTGTAACACTTTTTGCAAATCTTTTCCATTTTTCCTCAAATGTCTTCTTTTTTTTTATACTATTGAATGTCTTTGACTTTCTGCATATCTTGATAAGATTTATTTTGTCTGAATTTACTTTCCTATCCTTCTTTTTGTTTCATGAGACATTGCTGCTAATATTCATTCATCATACTTCATAATGTTATTTTAATATGATTTTTATATTTAGTGTTGATTTTGGCAACTCTCATTTGCTGACTAAAGTGTTTTCTGCGTTCTTTTACTTTTATTTTAGCATGAATTAACTTATATACATTCAACTTCTGAATGAATTTATTAGTCAGTACTGATAAAATTGATGTTTATTTTCAATTCATTAATTTCCAATGGGTTGCTTAAATATATTTTAATTGCATGCTTTATTTTTTGTCATTACTTTTCTTTGCTCTTGGTTATTACTTATTATGTTCTTAGTTCTATTGAGTAGCTGGTCTAACTGTGCACAGATAACTGAATCAACAATTACAACTGTGACCATAAATATCTTTCTGCTAAAATATAGTCATTCATTCACATCACTTGGAACATTATTTAGTGCTTACCATCTCTATTAGTTGGTAATTAGTTTGATTTTGAAGTGAACATTTATAATGGAGATATTAATCTATATAATCTAAATATAGTCATTCACATCACTTGGAGCATTATTTAGTGCTTACCATCTCTATTAGTTGGTAATTAGTTTGATTTTGAAGTGAACATTTATAATGGAGATATTAATCTATATGATCTATAAAACTTTAATAGTTCTCATTTCTTTTTCTTAAATCACAGTTTCTCATATATTCAACTTAATTTTTAAGCTTTTTCCATATTTTCATCAAGTTACCAAGTATTATAGATAGAATTTGAAGTCTTCTCAAAACCTTATTAGATTAACTCTGAATTTTCCAAAACAGATCTGCTTATTTTGGACATCACAAAACACTGACCATGTACCCCCATATGTGTCACCTCTTCCTAACTTCTTTTTGTTGATGAATTCATTCATTCAATTTTAAGTTCCTTGAGGGCAAGGGCTATCTTTCTTTTCTTTATTTCTATTCCTCAGTAATTAGTTGAGTGCCTGGACCATATTAGGTGTTAAATATAAGCAAAATGAATTAAATACAATTTCTCTGCCTTATTACTTTACCAATTTTATTACATCCAGTGTTTATTATTACATAAACTACTATTATTTTGAATTTATCATTTTAATGCAATATTTATTGTAACATTTAAGTATACACCAAGCCTATTCCATCAACTTACTTCTGAATGTCTCCAAAGAATTGTGAGCAATTCTATGATTGGGAAACAATTTTCTTCTTTACTAGTGTGTTTTTTTTTTTAACCCACTCCACCCATCATTTTATTGCATATCAACCCTTCCTCCTTCTCTTACCTTTTTTTTTTTCTAATTATTTTTTGCCCTCCCTTCTTCTTTATAGGACTAAATAAATTTTTATACCCAACTGAATGATTAAGTTAGTTCCTCATAGAGCCCAAATCGATGAGATCAATCTTCAGATAATACTTATTCCCCTTCCTTTCCCCCCTTGTTTTAAATAGGTTTTTTGAGCCTCTTGATATGAAATAATTGTCCCATTATATCTTCACAATAATATTCCTTAAGATTTCCCTTGTAGGATCTCTCTCCAAAGGTGATGAAAGGATTATTTCAATGAGTATTCTTGACAAAGATCTCTTTTCTAAAATATGTAAAGAATTATATCAAATGTATAACATGAGAAGTTCTCTCCCAATTGATAAATGTTCAAGGGATATGAACAGACAACTTTTAGGTGACTAAATTAAAGCAATGTACAGTTATAAGTAAAAATGCTCTAAATCACTATTGATTAGAGAAATACAAATTAAAACAACTCTGAGGTACAATCTTACACTTCTCAGATTGGCTCAGATGAGAGAAATGATAATGATCAATGTTTCAGGGATGTGGGAGATGTGGGATACTGATGTATTTTTTGTGGATTTATGAAATAATGGTGAAATAATCCAACCATTTTGGGGAGCATTCTGAACTGTGCATACCCTTTGTCCCAGTAATGCCATTACTGGGTTAGTATTCCAGGAAATCATAAAGGAGAGAAAAGGATCCATATCTGCAAAAATGTTTGTAGCAGCTCTTTTTGTGGTAGCAAAGAAATTAAAAAGGAGTGAATTCCCATCCACTGGGGAATGGATAAGCAAGCTATAGTACACGAAGGCAATGGAATATTATTGTTTTGTAAAAAATGATGAACAAGCTGATTATAGAAAGGCCTGGAAGAATTTACATGAACTGATGCTGAGTAAAACAAGCAAAACCAGGAATATTACAGTAATAATATACAGTGATCTAATATGAAAGACTTGGTTCTTCTCAGCAGTTTGTGACGTGAAGCAATCTCCATGGATTTTGGACAGAAAATAACATCTGCATCCAGAGAAAGATCTAAGGTGACTAAATGTAAATAAACATGTGCCATGTTCACATCTTTTTTTTCTGTTTCTTAATCTCTCCCATGGCTTTTCCCTTTGGCTCTGATTTTTCGCTCCCAACATGATTCATAAAGAAATGTCTATTAAATTAAATAAACTTCCTACAATAATAAAAGGAATTGAATGAGTCAGCAAGCATATTCCTTAATTTCTCCACTAAGAATCTCCATTTTTACTGTCAGGAACTACAGATATTTGTGATTTGCTAAATATAAGAAATATATAGCACATATTATTGTGCTAAGACCAACAGCATAGATCAGCAATTAGATCTGTTTAGTAGATAAATCTTAAGAAGCTACCTGATGCACACAGCAATCACATTACTTACTCAAAATTATACCAGAAAAAAAAAAAATATATATATATATCTTCCATGTCTTCCTGACTCAAACCCTTCACTCTAGTAAATATATATCACACTGCATCTACTGAAAATTAATTTTGATCTACTTGACACCAAAATACTGTTATTTAGCACAATGTATGGTGTATAGTAGACAATAATAATAAACACTATAGTGATAACTAATATTTACATAATTCCTACTTGTAACGTGCTGTTGTCTCCAGAAGCTGCCCATCACCCTCTGGGGGGAGATCTGCTGTGACAACTCAAATCTTTGGGACAGATTCTTCTTCCTGTAGAGAACTGACTTCCCTTCCTACAGAGAGCTGCCTCAAGTCTGTCAAGAGCAGAGACTCTCTATCTCTGGAGTGCAGCCATCTTTATCCTCCCAGAGAATGGGCATGGAATAATGCAAGGGCTTCTGGGAAGAATTACTTCAACCAATGAGCTTGCTCCTCCTAAGCATGCAAGCTCTTCCCCAGGAAAGGCCAGAACTAGAGAATTGTCAAGTACCGACTTAGCACTTAGTAAAAACCTAATATCTCATTATCTCATTAGCACTTAGTAAGAACCTAACACCTACTATGTCTCAGATAAAGTACTAAACACTTTACAAATATTATTTAATAATTACAGTAATCTTCCAAGGAAGGTGCTATTAATGTCCCCATTTTAAATATGAGAAAACTGAAGTAAGGAGGGTTGAGTGTTTTGTTAAAGGTCACACAGATGTTAAATGTCTAAGGCTTGATTTGTAGGTAACTCTGATTTCAGGAGCAGCACTATATCCATTGTGCCACCTACGTGCCAATGCTCTTCACCTTCCCTTGTTTTCTTTCTATATTCACTAACCAAACAAGCAGACAAACTGATTTATACATTCTTTGAGTTAAATATTTTTTTTGTTTTATTGCATCAGATTTTTAAGACTTGTGGTACTTAGATCTTAAAAGTAATCTGATACCAAAAAACAAAACAAAACAAAGCAAAACAAAAACAAACAAACAAAAACAAAACAAAACAAAACAAATCTGTTTTGTATATTAGAAAACTGTACCCAAAGCTTGGGATTTGACCAACAAGTAAGAAGTAAGTGACAGCACTAAAATTTTGAAACCAAGGCTTCTATTTCAAATCCAATGTTGTTTTCACCAATCTGTGCAGAATCTTTATGCTTTTGAAATTAAAACCTATTGAGCTTTAGTCAATAAGTAAAAGAAGCATTGTTTAGTTTAAATGAATTCTACTCAAGATAAAATAAAAACTAGCCATTTAAATACCTACAATAGAAAAGGTCCTAATAGAGGAGACAGATTTGAGGTAAAATCTATTGTTTTATGAATTGGGATTAAATAAGTTCTTAGTTGCACAAATTCTTTTCTTACTGTTTGCCAATGATTAGTGCATAATAGATGCTATTAAATAGAAAATGTTTTTGTATAGTTGGTTTCTTTTCTTAGATCAAACAAATTCCTTCAGGCAATAATTCTGTCAATAAGAACTAAAAGGTAGAAGGAAACCTCATCCTGAACTCACTGGACATGCAAATTATAAAGTAAGAAAGGTAACATAAACAAAATCAAATAATGCCAATCTTGTTTGGAGCATTGCTACCTAAGAAGGCCAAATTTAGTATTATGGAATTCATGAATTATGAAGTGAAAGACTAATGTCTTTAGATAAAGCCTATCTACTTACTAGATGTCATTCCTTCCATAATTCATATATAACTTGAAAATCAACAGACTGTCCTCACTGGGAAATATGGCTCTTTTGGACCTGTTTCAGGAGAGGACCAAATACAGATGGTGGAAGAAGAAGAACCTGGGCCATGTTATGAGCCCTTTTAAAAATATATCCAAATGTAATTTGAATGAGATGCTTTTTTCAAATAGTAATTTCCCCTTCGCTATTATTACAGTCCTCCAGAAACAGATGACAATGTACCACTTTGAAAACAGTGCTCTAAATAGTTATTGCTTATTTGCATGAAACCTGAACATGTTGTATTCTATAATTGCTAAACTTCCTCAATAAAATTATAAAACTTATTACTGCACAAATACAAAATGCCTATGGTTTTGGAAAAGTATATCCCACTAATATTACTAATTGCAGACCTATTACAGTCTTGCCTGCCAAGATAATGGAGAAAATTGCACATGGGCTACACATAAATTACACATTGGTGAACAATAAATTTTCTTCCTATCAATCATGATTTCTCCCCAAGCACTGTGCAATTTACAGCTCCATTCTTTGCTCTGAATTGTTTTGCTATCACTGTAAAATTCAAATTGGCCAACATAGAATGTTATAGGTTGTAGAGAGGTAAAGTGGATGCAACTTGACATATTTAATAAACAGAAGAAATTGTAAAATAAAATATTATATCATTAATTAAAATCATTCAGGTTTGCCAAGAACAGAGAGAACCAACTTGGTCAATCAAAGAGATTAAAGACATAGTTTTGTGTTTTCATAATAGAATGGCAATTAAAGCTATTATTATATAAAAGTGAGAATGAAAGATAAGCCATGTGACTCACTTTTAGGAATCCAAAAGAATTAACTTAGTAGAAGAACAAAAAAATGCTTGGATTTAGTTACAGATATATACCTTTGATTTTGCTTCAAAGAAGATATTGGTATAAGAGTAGTTATTTGCCCTCAAAGAGAAATTTAAAGGACTTGTACAACAACAACAAAGGAAGAAAGCAAGATGGGACTTTGTGGAAGGGATTGCAGTGAGATCAGCAAATATTATAATTAGGATTAAGATGTAGTAGGAATAACACAATTGTGTCTGCAATTTTCATCAGAGGCTTTATCTGGTGATTCTGGAGTTATGTGCAGGCTTTTCCAGGCATCATTACTTATGTTTCAGTAATTCAATCTTCTCATGGCAAGCAACTGTAATCACTAAGGGCTATCAATCCAGCTGTCTTATGATCCAGACATCAGAAATAATCAAGGGGAAAAAATCTATACATAATTGACCCATTACAAGAGATGGGGATTGGGGAAGGGATCCCAGAAAAGGGAGGAGTATGGTTGAGTGAGAGTAAGATTGAGGAAGGAAAAGAGTGCTTCTAACACTAATGGGAGGTAATGTTGCCTTGGGAAATATTTGATCTTTCTGGTCTTAGTATCTTTCTCTTTTCTTAAAGTTTTGTTCTTGGTTTATCAAACATGCTCTTCACTATTATGGAAGATTGAGTTAAAATTTTAAAAGCCTAGTTCTATGGGTTGTTCTGTCATATGATAGGAGATACTTATTGCCTGTTCTGGGTGCAAAATCTATTTCAAACTAAGGATTCTGAAGGATCACTAAAGGGAAAGGGAAAGGGAAAGGTATAGAGGCAGATCCTACTGGAGGGTTAGGGATTTACTTTGGAATCTTTGTACTTTCTATCCCAAGGAACTTTATTTTTTCCCAATAAATTTTATTTCCTGAAGGTGCAATACTTATGCTAGAAATGAGCTTAGCCATATGAGCAAACATTGGATAAAGTAAGGATCCCATTTAAGAATAAATTTATGGGATTTCTGACCAAGATGGCTGCGTGGAGGCAGACAGCTGCTTGAGCTCCATGTTTTCTCTCAGGACTTACTTCATGACAAGCCTCAGAATTAATGCTTGAAAGGAAAAGGAACCCACAAATAATCACCAACAGAAGACATCCTTGAAATTCGCCAGAGAAGGTCTGTGTTTGTTTGGGGGAGGGGATGAATAGACTGGGCACAGACTGAGGGCAAGCAGGAAGAGCAAGAGAGGCAGCTCACAAAGCTCAGATGTGAGGGGGGAGGGGAGATCTCTTCCATTTCTGCCAAAAGACAGTGTGGATGTTCCATCTTGGCAGCAAGCCAGGAGCAGCAGAGAGGGTGTAAACACCAGAGGTGAAGAATAAAACACTGGAAAGTTAGTGTCTCATGGGACCCGGCCACCCTCACCCCCACCCAGAATGACTTAGTGCATTCTTAGAACCTCAGAGAGCAGACACAGCACAGCCTTCCCTGTCCTGTTAGTGCCTCTCTGCTATCTCCCTCAGTCTGTAGAGGAAGCCCGGTAACACCATCCAGCCCCATCCCCCCCAAAAAAAAACCCAGACCAATAGTTTCTCTTGTCAATTTGTATTCTTTGATTCACACTCTGACAAAATGAACAAAAAATTTAAAAGGGCTCTAAACATTGACAGCTTCTGTATGGAGAGAGAGCAGACTTCAAACACTGAGGAGACTAAAAGCAGATTGTCTCCAGAGAAATACCCTAATGGGGATATGATCTGCTCCTCAATACATAAGACTCCCATAGAGGAAATCAAAAAGGCTCTCACAAGAGAGCTAAAAGAGAAATGGGAAAAGGAAAGGGAAGCTTGGCAAGAAAATCTGGAGAAGTCATCCCATGCATGTAAAGACAGAGTGCATAAAGAAATCAAATCATTGAAAAATAAAATTAGTGATTTAGAAAAGGTAAACAACTCCAAGGGAAATAGGATTAGTGAGCTGGAAAAAGAAAACAGCTCTCTAAAAAATAAAATGGATGAAATGGAAAAAAAATCCATAGAAGAAAATAACTCACTTAAAAATTCAATTGGACAAGTACAAAAAATATTTTAAAAAGTGAGTGAAGAAAATACATCATTGAAAATTAGAATCAGACAAGTAGAAATGAATGACTCAAGGAGAAACCAAGAAATAGTCAAGCAAAACCAGAAAAAACGAAACAATTGAAAAGAATGTCAAGTACCTTATTGGAAAGACAACAGACCTGGAAAACAGATGCAGGAGAGACAATTTGAGAATAATCGGACTCCCTGAAAAAAATGTGAGGGAAAAAAAGAGCCTGGACACTATTTTCCAGGACATTATCAAAGAGAATTGCCCAGACGTTTTGGAAACAGAGGGTAAAATAGACATTGAAAAAATTCATCGATCACCTACTGAAAGAGACCCTAAAACCAAAACACCAAGAAATATAGTGGCCAAGTTCAAGTACCATCAGATGAAGGAAAAATATTGGAAACTAGAAAAAAGCAATTCAGATATGGATGAGCCACAATAAGGATAGCCCAGGATCTAGCAGCATCCACATTAAAAGAATGAAGGGCCTGGAATATGATATTCCAAAAGGCTAAGAAACTTGATATGCATCCAAGAATAACTTACCCAGCAAAAAGGAGCATCGTTTTCCATGGAAGAAGATGGACATTTAACGAAATAAATGAATTCCATCTATTCTTGATGAAAAAAAACATATCTATACAAAATGTTTGATCTTCAAATACAGAACTCAAGATATTTCTAAAAAGGAAAAAAAATCTTGAGAACTATATTTCTGCCATAAAGATATGTAAAGAACACATGTATAATTTGTCCTAGAAACTGGAGGTAGAAAGGAAATTATATCATAAAAAAGGGTAAAGTAGTGATACTACATCTCATGAAGAGGCAAAGGTAACCTATTATATCTGAGGGAAAGAAAGGAGGGGGATGAACATAGTGTGTATCAATAGACATATTTGATTTATGGTGAAACTTCTTCCACTTCATTGAAAAGTGAGAGGGAAGGAGTAAGCTAAGGAGAAGGGAATACAGAAATTGTGAGGAAAAAATAGGAAAGAGGAACTTTAAGGTGGGGGAGGGATACTAAGAAGGGGGGCTGTGAAAAGCAAGTGGTGTTCACAAGTTTAATACTGGGGAGGGGGGTAAGAGGGAAGGAAAGGAGAAAAGCATAAGCAGAGGTTAACAGGATGGCAAGCAATAAAGAATTAGTCATTCTAACCATAAATGTGAATGGGGTAAACTCCCTCATAAAGAGGAAACAGTTAGCAGACTAGATGAAAAGCCAGAACCCTACAATATGTTGTTTACAGGAAACACACCTGAAACAGGGTGATACATTCAAACTAAAAGTAAAAGGGTGAAGCCAAAACAGCAGGCGTAGCCATCCTCATCTCAGATCAAGCAAAAACAAAAATTAATCTAATTAAAAGACATAAGGAAGGGCATGAAGCAGTATCAATATTAAACATATACACACAAAGTGGTGCAGCATCTAAATACTTTTTTTTTAGCATCTAAATTCTTAAAAGAAAAATTGAGCGCTGCAAAAAGAAGTAGACAGCAAAACTATAATAGTGGGAGATATCAACCTTGCACTCTCAGAATTAGATAAATCTAACCACAAAATAAATAAGAAAGAAGTCAAAGAGATAAATAGAATACTAGAAAAGTTTGAGATGATAGATCTTTGGCGAAAGCTAAATGGAGACAGAAAGGAGTATACTTTCTTTTCAGCAGTTCATGGAACATATACAAAAATTGATCATATACTAGGACATAAAACCCTCAAAATCAAATGCAGTAAGGCAGAAATAATAAACACATCCTTTTCAGACCACAATGCAATTAAAATTACATTTAATAAAAAGCCAGGGGAAAATAGAACAAAAAATAACTGGAAACTAAATAATCTTATATTAAAGAATGATTGGGTAAAACAGCAAATCATAGATATAATTAATAATTTCACCCAAGAAAATGACAATTATGAGACATCATACTAAAATGTGTGGGATACAGCCAAAGCAGTAATAAGGGGAAGTTTTCTATCTCTACAGGCCTACTTGCATAAAATACAGAAAGAGAGGGTCAACGAATTGGGCTTATAACTAAAATTGCTAGAAAGGGAAAAAATTAAATCTCCCCAATTTTTGTAATTCTAAAAATAAAAGATGAGATTAATAAAATTGAAAGTAGAAAAACTATTGAATTAATTAATAAACCTACGAGTTGGTTCTATGAAAAAGATCAACAAAATAGACAAACATAAATCTGATTAAGAAAAGGAAAGAGGAAAAGCAAATTGTTAGTCTTAAAAATGCAAAGGGAGAACTCACCACTAATGAAGAGGAAATTAGAACAATAGTTATTAACTACTTTGTTCAACTTTATGCCAATAATTTCGATAACTTAAATGAAATGGAAGAATATCTTCAAAAATATAGCTTGCCCAGATTAACAGAGGAAGAAATAAGTCCCATTTCAGAAAAAAAAAAAAAAAATAGAACAAGCTATTATTAGCCAACTCCCTAAGAAAAAATCCCCAGGATCAGATGGATTTACTTGTGAATTCTAACAAACATTTAAAGAACAAGTAACTCCATTGCTATATAAACTATTTGAAAAACTGGGGATTGAAGGAGTTGTACCAAATTCCTTTTTATGACATAGACATGGTACTGATTCGTAAACCAGATAGGCTGAATATTGAGAAAGAAAATTATAGACCAATCTCTCTAATGAATATTGATGCTAAAATCTTAAATAAAATATTAGCAAAAAAGATTACAGAAAATCATCCTCAGGATAATACACTATGACCAAATGGGATTTATACCAGGAATGCAGGGCTGGTTTAATATTAGGAAAACTCATAGCATAATCAACTATATCAATAACAAAATTAACAAAAACCATATGATCACCTCAATGGAGGCAGATAAAGCATTTGATAAAATAGAACATCCATTCCTACTAAAAACTCTTGAGAGTATAGGAATAAATTGACTATTCCTTAAAATAATCAGGAGCATATATTTAAAATTGTCAGTAAACACCATATGTAATGGCGATAAACTGGAAATTTTCCCAGTAAGATCAGGAGTGAAACAAGGTTGCCCACTATCACCATTACTATTCAATATTGTACTAGAAATGCTTGCCTCGGCAATAAGAGCCAAGAAAGAAATTAAAGAATTTAGAGTAGGTAATAAGGAAATCAAACTATCACTCTTTGCAGATGACATGATGGTATACTTAGAGAACCCCAAAGACAGCTAAAAAGCTATTAGAAATAATTCAGAACTTTAGCAAAGTTGCAGAATACAAAATAAATCCGCATAAATCCTCAGCATTTTCATACATTACCAACACAATCCAACAACAAGAGATACAAAAAGAAATTCCATTCAAAATAATGGTCGATAGTATAAAATATTTGGGAATATATCTACCAAAGGAAAGTCAGGAATTATATGAGCAAAATTACGAAACACTTGCCACAAAAATAAAGTCAGATTTAAGTAATTGGAAAGACATTAAGTGCTCTTGGATAGGCAGAGGATATATAATTAAGATGACAATACTCCCTAAACTAATGTATTTATTTAGTGCTATACCAATCAGACTCCCAAGAAACTATTTTAACAACCTAGAAAAAAATAACAACAAAATTCTTATGGAATAACAAAAGGTAGAGAATTTCAAGGGAAGTAATGAAAAAAAAATCAAAAGAAGGTGGTCTAGCTGTACCTGATCTAGAACTATATTATAAAGCAACAGTCACCAAAACCATTTGGTATTGGCTAAGAAATAGACTGGTTGATCAGTGGAACGGGTTAGGTTCACGGGGCAAGACAGTAAATAAAAATAGCAATCTAGTGTTTGACGAACCCAAAGATCCCAACTTTTGTTATAAGAATTCATTATTTGACAAAAACTGCTGGGAAAACTAGAAATTACTATGGCAGAAACTAGGCATGGACCCACATTTAACACCACATACTAAGATAAGATCAAAATGCGTCCAAGATTTAGGCATAAAGAATGAGATCATAAATAAATTAGAGGAACATAGGATAGTTTACCTCTAAGACTTGTGGAGGAGGAAGGAATTTGTGACCAAAGGAGAACTACAGATCATTATTGATCACAAAAATAGAAAATATTGATTACATCAATTTAAAAAGGTTTTGTACAAATAAAACTAATGCAAACAACATTAGAAGGGAAGTAACAAATTTGGAAAACATTTTTACAGTTAAAGGTTCTGATAAAAGCCACATCTCCAAAATACACAGAGAATTGACTTTATTAGAAATCAAGCCATTCTCCAATTGATAAATGGTCAAAGAATATGAACATTTTTCAGATGATGAAATTGAAACTAGTTCCACTCATATGAAAATGTTACAAATCACTATTGATCAGAGAAATGCAAATTAAGACAACTCTGAGATACCATTACATACCTGTCAGATTGGCTAAGATGACAGGAACAAATAATGATGAATGTTGGAGGGGATGTGGAAAAACTGGGACACTGATGCATTGTTGGTGGAATTGTGAAAGGATCCAACCATTCTGGAGAGCAATCTGGAATTATGCCCCAAAAGTTATCAAGCTGTGCATACCCTTTGATCTAGCAGTGCTACTACTGGGCTTATATCCCAAGGGAATACTAAGGAAGGGAAAAGGATCTATATATGCCAAAATATTTGTGGCAGCCCTTTTCATAGTGGCTAGAAACTGGAAATTGAATGGATGCCCACCGATTGGAGAATGACTGAATAAATTGGGTGTATGTTATTGCATATTATTTTCTATAAGTAATGACCACCAGGATGAATACCGAGAGGCTTGGAAAGACATATATGAACTGATGCTAAGTGAAACGAGCAAAACCAGGAGATCATTATATATACACTTCAATAACAATATTAGATGATGATCAATTTTGATGGATGTGACTCTCTTCAACAATGAGAGGATCCAAATCAATTCCAATTGATCTGTAATGAACAGAACCTGGTACACCCAGAGAAATTACACTGGGAAATAAATATGGACTGCAACATAACATTTCCATTCTTTCTGTTATTGTTTGCTTGCATTTTTGTTTTTTCTTTCCAGGTTATTTTTACCTTCATTCTAAATCTGCATTTCCTTTTGCAACAAGATAACTGTATAAATGGATATATATATATATATATATATATATATATATATATATATATATATATATATATATATATATATATATATATATATATGTTGTATTTAACATATATGGGATCACCTGCCATCTAGGGATGAGGGTGGAGGGAAGGAGGTAAAAAGTTGAAACAGAAGCTTTTGCAAGGGTAAATGTTGAAAAATTACCCAAGTATGTTTTTTTGTACATAAAAAGCTATAATAAAAAATACCAAAAAAAAGAAAAAAGAAAAAAGAAATTCCTTCTTCCTCCACAGATCTGACAGGTAAACTGTCCTATGTTCTTCTAATTTGTTTATAATATTATTATGTCTGGATCATGAACACATTTCAAAGTTATTTTTGTATATGGTGTTAGGTATGGGCCAATGCCTAGTTTCTGCCATACTAGTTTCCAATTTTCCCAGTAGTTTTAGTCCAATAGTGAGTTCTTATCTGAAAGTTCTTATCCCTAAAGCTGGAATCTTGGGGTTAGAAAATACTAGATTGCTATTATAGTCATTGACTGCTTTGTTCTATGAATATAACCTAATCCACTTATCAACTGCTATATTTCTTAGCCAGTAACAAATAGTTCTGATGACTGCTCCTTTATTATATAGTTTTACATCTGGTACAGCAAAGCCACCTTCATTTGCTTTGCTTTTCGTTGATTACCTTGAAATTCTTGACCTTTTGTTCTTCCAGATTATTTTCGTTGTTATTTTTTTTCAGGTTAGTAAAATAATTTTTGGGAGTTTGTTTTGTATAGCACTAAATAAATAGATTAGATTAGGAAATATTGCCATGTTTATTATATTCACTCGACCTATCCAAGAGCACTTGATATTTTTCTCATTGTTTAGATCTGACTTTATTTGTGTGCAAAGTGTTTTGTAGTTTTGCTCATGTAGTTCCCAACTTTCCCTTGACAGATAGATTCCCAAATATTTTATCCTATTGACAGTTATTTTAAATGGGACTGTGCTTTATATCTCTTGCTGTTGGTTTTTATTAGTGATGGATAAAAATGCTGATGTTTTATATGGCTTTATTTTGTATCCTGCAACTTTGCTAATGTAGTGGATTAATTCTAATAGTTTTTTTTTTTAGATGATTCTCTAGGCTTCTCTAAGTATACCATCATATTATCTGTGAAGAGTGATAATTTAGTTGCCTCATTACCTACTCTAATTCCTTTCATCTCTTTTTCTTTCCTTATTGCCAAAGCTAGCATTTCTAATAAAATATTAAATAGTAATATAATGATATAGTATTGAAGTTAATTGTTATTTAAAATTTTGGTAGAATTCACATGTAAATCCATCTCGTCCTGGGGATTTATTCTTAGGGAGTTGATTAATAACTCGTTCTATTTCTTTTTCTAAAATGGGACGATTTAAGTAGTTTATTTCCTCTTCTTTTAATCTAATCAATCTATATTTTTGTAGATATTCTTCCATTTCATGTAGGTTGTCAAATTTATTGGCATAAAGTTGGGCAAAGTAACTCCTAGTTATTGCTCCAAGTTCCTCTTCATTGGTGGAGAGTTCTCCCTTTTTATTTCTGAGAAAATGTTTGATTTTTCTATTTCCTTTTTCTAATCAAATTAACTAAAGGTTTATTTATTTTGTAGGGTTTTTTCCTAAATCAACTCTTTGTTTTTTGTATATGTTCCATAAACTCCTGAGAAGAAAGTGTACTCCTTTCTGTCTCCATTCCATTTTCTTCAAAGATGTATCATACCTATTTTTTTCTAGTATTCTATTTACCTCTTTAACTTCTTTCTTATTTATTTTGTGGTTTGATTTATCTAGTTCTGAGAGAGCAAGGTTGAGATCCCACACTAATACAGTTTTGTTGTCTATTTCTTGCAGCTCTCTTAACCTCTCCTTGAGGAATTTAGATGCCATACCACTTAGTGCATATATATTTCATATTGATATTGCTTTTTTACCTATGGTACTCCTTACCAAGATTACTCTCTTAGGAAGAGAGTACCAGGGTAAGGTAAGTACTTCCTTATCTCTTTTAATTAGATCAATTTTTGCTTTTGTTTGATCTGAGAGAAGGATGGCTACTCATACTTATTATGTTTTATTTTTTTGTCTTCACCTGAATCATAATAGGTTCTGCTCAAGTCTTTTACCTTTATTCTTGTATGTATTACTCTGCTTTAGATGTGTTTCATGTAAAGAACATATTGTAGGATTCTGACTTTTAATCCAGTCTGCTACCCACTTCCACTTTAAGGGAGAGTTTACCCTATTCACATTTATGGTTAAAACTACTAAATTCTGTATTTCTTATCATCTTATTAACTCCAAATTATATGTTTCTCTTTCCTTTTTCCCTTTCCCTCCTCCCCAGTATTTTACTTATAAGCATTAGTTGCCTCAAGCAGCTCTCTCCCTTTAGAGTCCCTTCTCCTTTCTTTATACCTTTCCACTACTATTTCTGTTTTCCCTTCTATTTAACTTTACCCTACTCTTTTCCCTTTTTCCTTCCTACTTTCGTATAGCATGAGAGAAGTTTATCAGTGGAATCAAATATGTTTACTATTTTTCTTTGAGACAAATGTGATGTGGGTAAGATTCATACAATGTTCATTCACTTCTTTCCCTCAAACATAATAATTTTTTGCCTCTTCCTAAGTGTAATTTCCCTCATTTTACCTCCATTTCCCCCTTTTTCCAGTCCATTCTCCTTTCTACCTTTAGTTTCTTTTTATATTATAACAGTAAAATCAAATTATACATGTATTCTCTATGTATACTCATAACAGAGATAAAATTCTCAAGAATTATTTTCTTTTTACCTTTGTATGCTTCTTTTGAATTCTACATTTGGACATCAAATTTTCTCTTCAACTTTGGTCTTTTCATCAAAAATAAATAGAATTTACCTTTTTCATTGAATGTCCATCTTCTTCCCTGAAAGAAAATGCTCAGTTCGGCTGGGTAATTTATTCTTAGCTGCACTCCAAGTTCCTTCGCTCTTCAAAATTTCATATCCCAGGCCCTTCAATCTTTTAAAGATGATAGCTGCTAGGACCTGGTTAATCCTTACTGTGACTCCTTGGTATTTGAATTTTTTTTCCTGGCTGTTTGTAATATTTTTTTCCTTGGTCTGATAGTTCTGAAATTTAGCCATGATATTCCTTGGAGTTTTAATTTTGGGTCTCTTTTAAGGCAGTGTTCAGTGAATTCTTTCAATGGCTATTTTACCTTCTGATTTTTATCTGGGCAGTCAGTTCTCCTTGATGATTTCCTGGAAAATAGTGTCTAGGCTGTTTTTTCATCACCAAAGTCCAAAATCTTTAAATTGTCTCTCTATTTTTCAGGTCTGTTGTTTTCCCAATTAGATTTTATACATATTTTTTCTATTTTTATTATTTTCTTCATTTACTTTTTTTTTAACTTCTTTTTGTATTTGTCCAAATGAATTTTTAAATGGGTTGTTTTGTTCAATGATTTCCTTTCTTTCTTTCTTTCTTTCTTTCTTTCTTTCTTTCTTTCTTTCTTTCTTTCTTTCTTTCTTTCTTTCTTTCTTTCTTTCTTTCTTTTTCTTTTTTTTTTTTTTTCATTTCACAAATTTTGTTTTTCAGGGAATTGTTTTCTTTTTCCATTTCATAAATTCTGTTTTTAAGAAGTTGTTTTCTTTTTCTATTTCACAAATTCTGTTTTTCTTGGAGTTGTTTTCTTTTTCCATTTTATCAAATCTATCTTTTAATGAGTTATATGCCTTTTCCAAACCCTCTTGCAAAGTTTTCTTTTCCTTTCCCCATTTTTCTTCTAGCTCTCTTTTATGATCCTTTTTAATTTCTTCTAGGAGAGCCTTGTGGCTCTCGTTTGGGGCTTCATCTGGAGACAATATGCTTTTAGTCTCCTCAGGATTTGAAATCTGTTCTTCTCTTTCACCATAAAACCTGTATATGGTCAGAGTTCTCTTTGCTTTTTTTACTCATTAAAAAAAAAAATAAGATCTGCTTTTAGGGCAGAGGAGGTTTTCCAAGCTTCTTTTATAAGTGGTGGCTTCCTCTACAAGCAGTTGTCGCTGCATTGAGTCCATGCTAACTCATTCTCAGTGCTAGATGGGCATGACCACATCCCATGAGATTCTGGCAGGGTTTACTATTTACCTTTTGTGTTTATATTGCATGCTTTACAACTTTTCTGCTGATCTATTGACTTATAGCCAGGGCAGAGTCAGCAGCACTACTGCAGACCCTCTCCCCAGAGATTCTCCATCTTGTGTAGCTCCTACCACCCCTGGTCTGCAATCTGTGTTTGGCCTTCTTGTTCTTGGCCTGCTTCCCTCCCTGCTGGATTGGATCCTTTTCTGGTGATCTTCAAAATTATCTTCTGTTGATAATTTGTTGTACTCTTAGTATTCATGTATTCTTCCATCCAGAACTAATTCAGAGGCTAAATTTGGTAATTTGTGTGAGGGTTGTGAGAGAAGGTTGGAACAAAATAACAAAATGCATGTCTTCTCTGACATATTGGAACTGCCCCCCCTTAGCTTGCTATCTCAAATCTGATTTCTGATTATTTTTCCAAATATATGTTACATCTATACCCTTTGGGCACTTATAGTTCCAGTCCAATACTTGCTTTTCTCCAAACTTGCCATGTTACTCTTTCATCTTCCTCTTATCTAGAGTCATCCCATGTCTGGAATGGGGTCCTTTATGTCTGGTTTATTTAAGACTTAATTCACATGCCAGCCCTAAGAAAAATCCTTGTTTATGCCAAAAATTCTATTGCTTTTCTATCTGAAAATAGTTTGAATTTTTATTGATATATTATATTCTCCTTATAGAATTTAAGTTTATTGTGGTTAGGGATTGATTTTCATTATATCTGTACATCCCTAATACCAACAATAGTACTTTCCATATAATAAGAGTTTAACAAACACTTGATGTATTAAATGGGAATTAATTGAATTATTGATAAATCAGATATATATATATATATATATATATATATATATATATATATTTTTTTTTTTTTTTTTTTTTCTGTATAACCATTTTATTTTAACTTTAATTTTATCTTTGCATTTTCTAGTTTATTAGTCTAGAAAGAGGCAGGTCATCACTCAATTGAATAATACTGGGCCTGAAGTCAGAAAGACCTGAATTCAAATCTGGTCTCAGAGACTTATTAGTGGTGTAAACCTGAGCAAATTGCTTATATTGTTTATCTGTTTCCTTATAAAATGGTGGTTACAATATTATCACCTACATTATGGAGTTGTTATAAAGATCAAATAATGAAATATTTGTAAAAAGTGCTTGTCACAATGTTTGGCAATAGTGGACACTAAATAAATTCTTCTAGACTACTTCCCTCTCACTCAAGTAAAATCTGATTATACTAAGAAAAAAATTAGAAATTAGTTGTAAAATCAGCTGCCAAAAAATCTACTATCTATGAAAATACAATTAAATTCATATTGTTTGCTATGTTCAGGACCTTCCAACTTTCTTCCCAACAAAAGTCTTATTGATATTCAGGCATGAAATTTTGAAGAACTATGAGACATTGGCTTCTGTCTCATTGAAATCATATAGCATATATTTGAAAAAAAAATTCTCGACTGTATCCATTTTTCCAATAAAAAGGGGACCAAAATTACACCATTATGTTAAAATCAAATTTTAATGTAACTATCAGGCCAGCTGTAGCTTATCAGGCCAAGTGATGATTATACATATGGATAATGGTATGTAGGCTGATAGGGAATTTGTTCTTTTGGTGATAGTTGTTCATCATTCTTGTATATCCATTTAATGTCTGCCTGTTTTCCTCTGTTCTAGATAAAGGTTCTAGTTGTTTGAGTCACCAACTAAATGAAGTGGAGCTGTGTTTTTGCTCCTATGCTTTTTTAGCATAATGTTTTCAGTGATATTATCAGATTTCCCTAATGAGGACTAAAATGGAAGCAAGGAAAGTTATTGCAAGCATGGTAAATTAAACTTAAAAAGGCTTCAAACTAAGACTAAAGTGGAGGGAGAGTTAGTATATGGTATTTTGTATGTAAATGATTATACACTCTAGATGCACTTTGTGACTGAGATACAAAGACATGTGGAACAATTCTCTGCTGTTTGTGTTAATTTTTATCTAACAATTAGCAAATTATAATCCATATGTTATATTTATTTCTACATATAAGTATATTTATGTTGTATATACTTAGGCATATGTGTATATACTTAGGCATATGTGTATGTATCTGCATGCTTGTATGCATAAAATCTTATGTATGTATGTTCCTGCTTATTTTGGATGGTCTTGTTAAATGATTTGTGAAATTTCTCTAATTCTTAATCATCTATAACAAATGTTGACTCATAAGCTGCAATTATTTTCAAGTTTTCTTTGTTTTTTATATTGTTTATGTTTATCAAGGACACTAAAGGACCAAATGTCATATGACATTGCCTTAGTCACTCCTTAAAATCAACTCCTCTGAATTATATTTGCCATTCCAAGAACAATTTTTGGCATGCCTTTTCATTTAGCTAAAAGATCTTTATATCTTGCTGCTACATTTAAAACAATAATGTCAGCTTTGATATGCTTCATTTCCTCTGTGTATTAATTCATTGATCATTGGCCAAGAATCTTACATTTCTATTAGTGACAGTTAAATGCTTATAGACTCATAATATCTTCTATTTTCTTGTCTGTCACAGTGCCTGAAAAAAGAAGCCCTTGAGATCAAAGTCTCCAATGTTTCTCCTTACCACTTCATTTCAGTGAATGTTCTCACTTATTTTATAGAGAAGATAGAAGCTATCCATTGTGAGCCCCTTCTGTTATATTTCATTCTTTTTGCCTGAATGAAAAAAACAAAAACAAAACAAAACACTGTATTATACTCTCTACTGTCAGTGTCTCAGCTTTCCAAACCTTCTACACAGAGTCAAAATAACTACTGTAAAGAAAATGCAGTACTACACTGCCTTCCCACTTGCAAAACTTTGACTTGAATGTGCTTCACATCCAACTTTCTTGTGTTGTTTCATATTTCAGACAAATTAGAATCTTAGCTCAATACTCCATTTATAGCCTCCATATACTTATACAAGTCCTCCAGAATAAACTCCCTTTTTGCTTTGTTCTCTCAGTATTCTAATTTTCTAGCAAGTTCAATGCTGTATCTTCTATAATTTACCTCCTCAGTGTGTGTGTGTGTGTGTGTGTATGAATGCATGTGAATGCATGCACATATTTGCATGTGGGCATGTTTTATAAAACTGGTAAAGTGCAACCCCATTCTACCTGTTGAAAAAAAAAAACTTTTAATTTCATTGACATCCACATTTCCAGAAATAAACAAATTCTTTGATGTAAAACATTATTTTTATCACCAGTAGTCAGTTACTTGTTAATGAAATATTTAGGATAAGTGGAAAAATTGAATCCTATTTTTTAAAAATATAAGAAAAAGCCCATTAGAGTAGAAATTGAAGTTCTGACTTTTGGAGTTACCTAAGTCACCATATGAACATGAGCTCTTTAATATTTTGTTTATTAATATCCTTGGTACATAATTAGGCAATTGGACTAGAAGATCTCTGATTTAACTTTCTCCACTAATATTCTATGAGTCTAATTACAAATGATTCTTCTAAAAATAAAAACAGATTTTACAAATTCCTTACTTTGTATATGGTTCCATTCTACATGTGGAAAGAAATGTTCACGGCATAATGTGGAAGTCCCATAACAATTCATAGCCTTGAAATAGGGAAGACTAAAAAGTGAAATGGATGAATGTGACCCACTCCCCCACAGTGAAACAGTTTATTCATCATTTTTTGGATGTTTAAATTTTCAGAAAATGAACCAGAGAATATTTCCCCTAGGTAATAGCTCATGTATAACAGGTAAAATCTAACTAAAAGTGATTTATAATTCAGCAAAATGTCTATCTTCTGTCAACATACAAAACATGTGGTTATCTATGAGACTCAATACAAATTATAGAGATTAATTTGATTAAAATGCAGCAACAAGCAGGAATTTTTTTGGAAACAGTAAATCTTCCAAATGAATTAACATCTCAGAATTTTAAGCCTCTGATGTTATCACTCCCTATTAAAATGATTATAAAAGGCATTTTTAAATTATTTTTATTCTCAAAGTTTGTCTCACTTTTTCAAACAATATGTTTTACTCCCTTCCCCACTTCACATTCCTAAATCTAAAGAATGTGTGCGTAAACCAATCGAACAGTATAACAAATGTAAATTATACAAATGGAATCTAATACATTATTTTAAAGAATTGGATTAATGATATAAGCATTTCTAAAATCTAGTTTTAGGTATTCAAGAGAATGATATGACTCATTAATGGTATTTGGCCCTGCCAAGCTTCTGACACTTCCATAAGCACAGCAGTCGCTCACAGGCTACAGAAGTTTGAAGGTCAGTTTTATGGCTCAAAAAGTAGCATAATAAATATAGTCTTGGACTTGGCATCTTGAAACTTGAGTTCAAATCTCATGGACAAATCACTTAACCTCTTTTTTCCAAACAAATTTATAATTCTATAAATTACACATGCATTGATGAAATAACATTTTCTACAATAAGAAATCCCCACAATAATGAAATCACAAGTCTGATCTCATCTACCCAAAATCTCTTATTTTCCTATCTCTGTTTGTCCCTCTCTTCTGCCTCTCTCTTTCTCTCTAACACATACATATGCACACACAAATATACTCTCTTTTTCTTCATATATGCATACATCTATCTATAAAGTCATATATTTTATCTATCATCTGTCTACATACTATATATGTGTATAAATTCATATAATAAATTTGGTATATCTAACACTGCATGTGTGCATGTATAAATGAAGAGTGCATTTGTCCATGCATTTCTGTATGCATATGCATAGGCAAATATGTATGCATATAAAAGTATTCTCTGGGTTCACAAGGCCAAAGCTGGACAACTACATTATCTACCACCCTCAAGGTTCTAGAGAATACACTAAAGTTTTTCGTTATCACTTCTCTACTGCCAGTAGAACAATTGTCCATTGCCTATGCTTTTCCTGCTGTTAGCCTCCATTCAGGGATTAGCACTATGGTTCTTTTTCACTATTTTGACATCAATTAACTTTTATAAAGATATGATTACTTTGAAGAAACAGAAAGAACAATGGAACAACTTTTTTTTTAATTTTTTTTTTTTTTTTTTTTTTTTTTTTTTTTTACCTATAAAACATCTGATTCAATATGTCATATGCCACCTTAGTCTCTGGAAAGTCTGGGCTCAAACACCATATTTTTACTTAGCATGGGTCCTACCAATTTAAATTTAAGAAGCAGCAATACTATCTGATGAAACCTTGTCTCAGCTAACAATTAAGCTGATCCTAAAGATCACGGCTTGGTTTTTAGGGTATATATAATAGGGTGGCTCCAAAACCTTATGTCATTTTTGACTCCTAAATTCCCAGGCCTCAGATTACCAGAATATCCCTCTCTTAAAATTTGAAATTCATAAGTTTAGAGCTTCCACAATAATCTTTTTCACTTATAATGACAGAATATAAACAGAAGAAATACTATTTTAATATTATTGGGCCACACTTAGCCTCAAAGGAAGAGGAAAGCAATATCTCTTCTCTCATGGCACTTTCTCTTCAGACAGCTTGAAATCAAGAACTGGGATCCCCTGAGCATAGAGCCAAAAAGAGTAATCAACCAACTATCAGGTTGGTTAATATTATTTCAATTGAACCTCTAGTTCTATCTGTACTGACTATCAGGCTCTACCCTAACCTTATGGTTTGTATGTGAGAAGAAATTATATAATATATACACATACAAAAGTCTCTCCAAAGAATTTTCATTGTACTTCATCATGATTCCCCTAGAAGAGTTAGGCTTCTAAGCTTCCTTTAAGGGAGGGTATTTCTTCACTGCCCACATGAATGTTTCTTTATATGTACATGTTTGTGTACAGGTAGCAAACACTCATAGCACATGTGTATGTTTGCATATACTTATTTTTTTTAATTTTTTTATTATATATATATATATATATTTATAATATTATCCCTTGTATTCATTTTTCCAAATTACCCCCCCCTCCCTCTATTCCCTCCCCCCGACGACAGGCAATACCATACATTTTACATGTGTTACAATATAGTCTAGGTACAATACATGTGTGCGAATATCATTTTCTTGTTGCACAATAAACATTAGAATCCGAAGGTACATGCAACCTGGGCAGACAGATATTAGTGCTAACAATTTACATTCACTTCCCAGTGTTTCTTCTCTGGGTGTAGCTACCTCTGTCCATCATTGATCAACTGGAAGTGAGTTGGATCTTCTTTACGTTGAAGATTTCCACTTCCATCAGAATACATCCTCATACAGTATTGTTGTTGAAGTGTACAGTGATCTTCTGGTTCTGCTCATTTCACTCAGCATCAGTTGATTTAAGTCTCTCCAGGCCTCTCTGTATTCCTCCTGCTGGTCATTTCTTACAGAGCAATAATATTCCATAACCTTCATATACCACAATTTACCCAACCATTCTCCAACTGATGGACATCCATTCATCTTCCAGTTTCTAGCTACAACAAAAAGAGCTGCCACAAACATTTTGGCACATATATGTCTCTTTCCGCTCTTTAGTATTTCTTTGGGATATAATCCCAGTAGTAGCGCTGCTGGGTCAAAGGGTATGCACAGTTTGATAACTTTTTGGGCATAATTCCAGATTGCTCTCCAGAATGGCTGGATTCTTTCACAACTCCACCAGCAATGTATTAGTGTCCCAATTTCCCCACATCCCCTCCAACATTTATCATTATTTGTTCCTGTCATCTTAGCCAATCTGACAGGTGTGTAGTGGTATCTCAGAGTGGTCTTAATTTGCATTTCTCTGATCAGTAGTGATTTGGAACACTCTTTCATGTGAGTGGATATAGTTTCAATTTCTTCCTCTGAGAATTGTCTGTTCATATCCTTTGACCATTTATCAATTGGAGAATGGTTCGGTTTCTTATAAATTATGGTCAGTTCTCTATATATTTTGGAAATGAGACCTTTGTCAGAACCTTTGTTTTTAAAAATATTTTCCCAATTTGTTACTTCCCTTCTAATCTTGTTTGCATTAGTATTATTTGTACAGAAACTTTTTAGTTTGATGTAATCAAAATCTTCTATTTTGTGATCAATAATGATCTCTAGTTCTCCTCTGGTCATAAATTCCTTCCTCCTCCACAAGTCTGAGAGGTAGATTATCCTCTGTTCCTCTAATCTATTTATTATCTCCCGCTTTATGCCTAAATCATGGATCCATTTTGATCGTATCTTGGTATATGGTGTTAAGTGTGGATCCATATCTAATTTCTGCCATACTAATTTCCAGTTTTCCCAACAGTTT
The DNA here is from genome assembly GCF_048593235.1 of Sminthopsis crassicaudata. Classification (NCBI taxonomy): domain Eukaryota; kingdom Metazoa; phylum Chordata; class Mammalia; order Dasyuromorphia; family Dasyuridae; genus Sminthopsis; species Sminthopsis crassicaudata. Next base: position 303,523,666 of record NC_133617.1, on the reverse strand, counting down.
TTTTCCGAATAATGAATTTTTATCCCTAATGTTGGAATCTTTGGGTTTGTCAAAGATTAGATTGCTATAGATGTACCCTTTTTTGTCCTTTGTATCTAATCTGTTCCACTGATCTACCGCTCTATTTCGTAGCCAATACCAAATGGTTTTGGTGACTGCTGCTATATAATATAGCTTTAGATCAGGTACACTTAGACCACCTTCCTCTGAGTTTTTTTTCATTAGTTCCCTTGCAATTCTCGACCTTTTATTCTTCCATATGAATTTTGTGGTTATTTTTTCTAGGTCATTGAAATAGTTTCTTGGGAGTCTGATTGGTATAGCACTAAATAAATAGATTAGTTTGGGGAGTATTGTCATCTTTATTATATTCGCTCGGCCTATCCAAGAGCACTGAATGTCTTTCCAATTATTTAAATCTGATTTTATTTTTGTGGCAAGTGTTTTGTAATTTTTCTCATATAATTCCTGACTTTTCTTTGGTAGATGGATTCCCAAATATTTTATACTCTCAACATTTGTTTGGAATGGAATTTCTCTTTGTATCTCTTGCTGTTGCATTTTGTTAGTGATATATAAAAATGCCGAGGATTTATGTGGATTTATTTTGTATCCTGCCACTTTGCTGAAATTTTGAATTATTTCTAGTAGCTTTTTAGCAGAGTCTTTGGGGTTCTCTAAGTATACCATCATGTCATATGCAAAAAGTGATAGTTTAATTTCCTCATTTCCTATTCTAATTCCTTGAATCTCTTTCTTGGCTCTTATTGCCGAGGCTAGCGTTTCTAGTACTATATTGAATAGTAATGGTGATAGTGGGCAACCTTGTTTCACCCCTGATCTTACTGGGAAAGGTTGCAGTTTATTTCTATTGCATATTATGCTTACTGAAGGTCTTAAATATATGCTCCTGATTATTCTAAGGAATAGTCCATTTATTCCTATACTCTCAAGAGTTTTTAGTAGGAATGGATGTTGGATTTTGTCAAATGCTTGATCATAGTGTATTATCTTGGAGATGATTTTCTGAAGTCTTTTTGCTAATATCTTATTTAAGATTTTAGCATCAATATTCATTAAGGAGATTGGTCTATAATTTTCTTTCTCAGTTTTCGCTCTACCTGGTTTAGGTATCAGTACCATGTATGTGTCATAAAAGGAGTTTGGTAGGACTCCTTCATCCCCTATTTTTTCAAATAATTTATATAACATTGGGGCTAATTGTTCTTTAAATGTTTGGTAGAATTCACATGTGAATCCATCTGGCCCTGGGGATTTTTTCCTGGGGAGTTGATTCTTTTTCTGAAATGGGACTATTTAAGCAATTTATCTCCTCCTCTCTTAATCTAGGGAGCCTATATTTTTGGAGGAAGTCATCCATTTCACTTAAGTTATCAAATTTATTGGCATAAAGTTGGGCAAAGTAACTCCTTATTATTTCTCTAATTTCCTCTTCATTGGTGGAAAGATCCCCCTTTTCATTTGTAAGACTATCAATTTGATTTTCCTCTTTCTTTTTTTTTTGATCAAATTTACCAAAGGTTTATCTATTTTATTGGCTTTTTCATAAAACCAACTCTTGGTTTTATTTATTAATTCAATAGTTTTTTTACTTTCAATTTTATTGATTTATCCTTTTAATTTTTGTATTTCAAGTTTAATTTTTGGTTGGGGGTTTATAATTTGGTCTTTTTCTAGCCTTTTAAGTTGTAAGCCCAATTCGTTAATCTTCTCTTTCTCAATTTTCTTCAAATAAGCCTCTAAAGATATAAAATTTCCCCTTATTACTGCTTTAGCTGCATCCCAAAGATTTTGATATGATGTCTCATCATTGTCATTATCTTGGGTGAAATTGTTAATTGTTTCTATAATTTGCTCTTTCACCCAGTCATTCTTTAAGATGACATTATTCAGTTTCCAATTACTTTTTGGTCTATTTACCCCTAACTTTTTACTGAATGTAGCTTTTATTGCATTGTGATCTGAGAAGAAGGCATTTATTATTTCTGCCTTCCTGCATTTGGTTTTGAGATCTTTATGTCCTCATATATGGTCAATTTTTGTATAGGATACATGAACTGCTGAGAAGAAAGTATATTCCTTTCTATTGCCATTCAGTTTTCTCCAAAGGTCTACCATAACTAGGTTTTCTAATATTCTATTTACTTTTTTAATTTCTTTCTTGTTTGTTTTGTGGTTTGATTTGTCTAATTCTGAGAGTGCAAGGTTGAGATCTCCCACTATTATAGTTTTACTGTCTATTTCTTCTTGCAGTTCTCTTAACTTTTCCTTTAGAAAGTTAGATGCTATACCACTTGGTGCATATATGTTTAGTATTGATATGGCTTCATTATTTATACTACCTTTCAGCAGGATATAGTTTCCTTCCTTATCTTTTTTAAAGAGATTTACTTCTGCTTTTGCTTGATCTGAGATAAGGATAGCTACCCCTGCTTTTTTGGCTTTACCTGAAGCATAATAGGCTCTGTTCCAACCTTTTACCTTTACTCTGTATGTATCTCCCTGCTTTAAGTGTGTTTCCTGTAGGCAACATATTGTAGGGTTCTGCTTTTTAATCCAATCTGCTATCCGTCTCCGTTTGATGGGATCGTTCATCCCATTTACATTTACAGTTAAAATTACTAATTCTGTATTTCCTGCCATCGTATTATCCCCAGATTATGCTTTTTTCCCTTGACCCCCCTGATCCCCCTCCCCGATATTTAATTTACAGACCCCCCTTGTGACACGCAACCCTCCCTTTTTTTTTTAGTATCCCTCCCCCCTCCCTCCAAGTCCCTTCACTTATTCTCCTTTTCCTTTTGCCTTTTCCTCTCCCCCCTTTTAATCAGGTGAGAGAAAATTCTCTGCAAAACAAATATGTTAATTATTTACTCTTTGAGCCTCTCCTGATGAGAGTTAGATTCACACAATGATTCTCCCCCTCACTAAGTTCCCTCAGATATGGTGTATTTTCTATGCCTATTCCTGGGATGTAGTTTCCCTCTTTTTATCACTCCTTCCCCTTATTCTGAACCGACCTCCTTCCCTTTACTACACCCCCCTTTTTTTTCTTTTATATCAGTAAAATCAAATTATCCTTGAGTATTTTTTATATACCCACAACAGAGTTACAGTTCTCAAGGGTTCTCTGTACCTTTTTCTGTTTCTCTTCAGTCTTGTGGATGTAGATCAAATTTTTTGTTTAAGTCTGGTTTTTTTGTTAGAAACATATAGAATTCCTCTGTTTCATTGAATGACCATCTTCTTCCATGGAAAAAGATGCTAAACTTAGCTGGGTAGTTCATTCTTGGTTGCAGTCCTTGCTCTTTTGCCTTCCCGAATATCAGGTTCCAGGCCCTTCTATCTTTTAATGTGGAGGCAGCCAGATCTTGGGTGACCCTTATTGTGGCACCTTGGTATTTAAATTGTTTTTTTTCTAGCTACTTGCAGGATTTTCTCCTTTGTGTGGTAATTCTGCAGCTTAGCCACTATATTCCGTGGTGTTCTTTTTTTAGGGTCTATTTCAGAAGGAGTTCGATGAATTCTTTCCACATCTACTTTCCCTTTTGTTTCTATTATCTCTGGACAGTTCTCTTTGGTAATTTCCTGTAAAATAGAATCTAGGCTCTTTTTTTGGTCATAGTTTTCTGGAAGTCCAATAATCCGCAGATTATCTCTCCTAGATCTATTTTCCAGGTCTATAGTTTTTCCCAGTAAATATTTGACGTTGTTCTCCAGCTTCTCATTTTTTTTTGTTTTGTTTGACTGATTCTTTGGTTCTCTGTGAATCATTCATTTCTATTTGTTCCATCCTGACTTTTAAGGAGTTATTTTCTTCTTTCACAGTTTTTAGTTCTTTTTGTAAATGCCCAATTTCATTTTTAAATGAATTATTTTGCTCTATTGAATTTTTTTCCATTTCCCTAATTTTTTTTTTGAGAATTATTTTCTTTTTCCAATTCAGAAATTCTATTTTCTTGAGACTTTTTTATCTTTTCTAATTCAGAAATCCTACTTTCCTGTGTTTTTTTAACCTTTTCTAATTCATAAATTTTGTTTCCCTGCATCTCCTGTGAATTCTTTATTTTTTCCAACTCCAATTTCAGGACGTTGTTATTCTCTATCATAGCTTCCCTTTCCTTTCCCCATTTTTCTTCAATCTCCCACAATTTTTTAAGAGTTTCTTCTAGGAGAGAGTTATGTGATGGGGGGCAGGAATCGTTCCCCTTTAGGTTGTTATCTGCTGTCTTTCTGCTGTTAACTTCCTCGGGGTTGGATACCCGCTCTTTCTCTGTATAGAAGGAATCTATGGTTTTTCTAGCTTTTTTGCTCATATTTAAAAAAAATCTTTTGGGGTCTGTCCCTGGGGTTGGAAATTATTTATTTACTTCTTTACCAGCTTCCTCCCAGACCAGATGGATGCAGAGGCTCCTGCACCTGAGCTAAGATAGAGCTCTGGGAGAGAGTTCCCCACCCCCTCCCTGGAAGTGCCTCAGAGGTGATTAGCACTGCTGTGCCCGAGGCGTTGAATAGTAAAGACAGCACAAAGCCCAGCCTATGTGTCCGGGTGGGGCGTGGATGTCTGCAGCAGGTGACGTGAAAAGCCCCTGTGCTCAACCTGGAAGTGTCTGCCAGAAACCGTGGTCCCTAGTTCAAAGGTTCCGCTTCTCTGGTACTTCCTGGAGCTGAGTTCCACTCCCTCCAGCTAAGCTAGGCAGTGTGTGTTGCCTTGGGCCGTATCCACCCACTTGTCAATCTCTTAACTATTCTCAGGTGGTAGCTGAGGCCACACCCCCTGGTGCCGAGATCTGCTGAGTCACCTCCAGGGTCCGGGGAAAATCTAATCTGAGTTTTAAAATATTTTGGCTTTCTCTTCTGAACTGCTAAATAATTAGCAGAGAAGAGCTAACAGCCTGTGCCAGATTCCTTTACCTCAGTGGCTTCTCTGATTCCAGAGCCCTTCCCAGCGCAATGGGTGCAGTGTGCCACTACCCCAACATCTGTGCTGGTCTCTCTTATTCCTCCCCTGGGAACTGACCTTGTCTGTTGAAACTCCAGATTCTCTTCAGCTGGTAAGTTGTGCTTCCAGTCCTTGTGGTATCTATCAGTCCTGGGCTTATTTTGTGACTTAATTTATCTAATTGGTTGTGAGGGAGTGAGGACATTCACAGTCGTGTGTTTCTTCTCCGCCATCTTGGCCTGCATATACTTATTAGTACACATGTGTATATATGCATTAGGAAATTTTCTGAACCTATATGTGTACATGAATGTACACAAACATGAGTATGTGTCAATTTTGTTCTAGGAACACTATTAGAGAGCCATGCTATCTTCAAGCATCTAGGAATCTCCTGAGAGTGTTGGAATATTTCTCTTCTAATAATTTTACTTATAAATCTCACTGATTATGCTTTTCTCAGTGTCATAAAAAATTTTACTTATGTCCAAATTTACATAAATTAATATAAATGTGAATTAACACACAGATGTTCGTATATACATATATGCATATAGACCCTTGAATGGGTAAATATGACAACTGGTTCATATACATGTGTGTATATGTAAACGTTTTGAAGATTTCTAGTATGATTTCCTCCCAGGAACTTTGCGAAATACGTACTTCACAGAAGAGAAGGGTTGAAGAGAGCTGTTCTTTATTTTTTTTTTTCTTTTTCTAGCTCCAATTTTATATTTATAGTAATTTTATGGACATATTCTTTTTAAAAATTATTTTTTTAATACTCTTGCTTTTCCTCTTCATTGCTAATTGACTTTTTATATAATACTCTATTTATGAAGCCTCAAGGGTATTTTGGAACTGCAGGAAGGAAATATACAATACCAATTTGAAAGAGGAGCATTCATGCTTCCCTCTACAGAAAAAGTATGCCTAGATTTTAATATGCAGCTCAGTATTAGAACTTAATAAAACAAGATGAATTATTATCACTGATGTTGGATATTTTTTAATAAACCCTACTGATTTGTTAGTAGGAAGATAATTTTATGTCAATATCTGGGGATATTCATTTTTTACTTTGCCATTCTCCACCTGCCCATTAACATCCCTTTTTATTTGGTAATGAATGCAATAGAACACTTCATACTGTATGTGGCAATTATTATTTGTTATGTAATGCATAGAAAATCAATACATAACTTTTAATTCAAATGTCATCCTTGTAATGATTTAAAGTATTAACCAGCAGATGCAGATGTCCCTACATCAAGCCTACCCTATCCTACATGCAAATTTTGGTTCAGTATCACTCCAAACATACATAGTTAATTCATAGGGGCACAAATATTTACACAATTTTTTTTGTAACTCATCAGTAATCATTGGCTATTTGTATAATTTTTAAAATTAAGCTTCTCTGTAAATAACGATGTTAAGTGTAATTGAAAACAATATATACTATTGAGCATCCCATATCATCATGAAATGAAATGATTTTGTATTTAAATTTCTTGTACTCTATCCCTAAAAATATATGGTGTTAATTTTATTTCTGTTCTGAAAATTGCCTATACATAAAGGTAATCTGATTCAAGCCTAATAGCTAAGAAAACTATTTTTAAAGATGGGCCACTCTTCTGAAATCTTGTACTGTATAGATTAAAAGGTAATATATAAGGGTATGGATTAGGATGTTTATTCTCTTCTCACACCTAATGTTGACTCTGTATATTGTGATTAAAACTCTTGGGGAGTCTGTCTTTTCATTTTGTGAAAAGTAAATTACAAAGTACTTGATGTTTAAAAATTAGTTTGAAATTGTCACAATATCAATAAAAGTTTGAATCCTAGAGTTAGAATATTATTCCACGTCTGCTTAACACTGGGCCTATCTACTGTCATTGGAGAAGATTTATGGGATAAGTTTGTTTTAATAAGAGTCACATAAGTATTGTGAAGACTGTGGCCTTCTATTTTCCTGCCACTTAATTTGTTAGTATTTCCATTATAACAATGCCTTTCTACATAGTCATTATCATTTTCAAACTGAAAATTTTCTAGTGCTTTTACTTACTCACTGTATCTTCTCATAATTAAAAATATATTGTTTATAGTATTGTTCTGTGAGGACTGACTCTGCTATCCATGTAAAATTTTTTTGACAAGAATATGGGAGAGATTTCTATTTCCTTCTTCAGTGACTTGAGATTCACACTCACACATCTCATAAGTGTCTGTGATTGGATTTCAATTCAGGTCTTCTTGACTCTGGCTTAGGGCCTTATCCATTGAGCCATCTAGTTATCTTGACAGAATAAATTAAATTGTATTTTATTTGGTACAATGCATCCAAATATTCAGATTCCATGGTTGTTAGCAATTAAAATAGAATTATGATAGAAATATATTGGACTTTTGGGAGTGGGTCAACAATGGCAAAGTGAAGCCAGAAAACAGCTCAAGTTACCTCAGTTTCTGAAAAACTACATGAAACCAAGACTCTGAACAAATCTGGAAGGATAGACCTTTCAAAGAGATAGAATGAAACTATTTTCCAACTCAAGATAAATTGAAAGGACTTCAAGAAATTTCAGTCTCACTGGGGTAAGAGCACAGACACAGAAGGTATCCAGGAAAGCCAGTGAAATTAATCACAATGGATTAGGAAGTTATATCTTCTTATATCTTCAAATTTGTCTCAGTGAAACAGTAGAAGAGCAGACCAGTGGAACAGCCTCCAGTGCAGAAGGAAAATTGCCAGCCAAGGAAACCAGGCAGCACCAGGTGCAACATAACTACCTCATGATGTGAGCAAGACATCAAATACGAGGCTATTTTGCTCAAAGCCATGGATCAAAAATGCATAAGAAACCTCTTGTGTCTCAAGAGCTTAACTCAACTTTAAAAGTTGTGAAATAGGGAAAAAAAAGAAAGAAAATGAGCAACAAATAAAGAAAAGAACCTCGACTATAAGAAAGTGCTATAGTAACTAGGAAGTCCAAAACACAATTCAGAAGAAGACAAAATGCCTATATACAAATCTTTATTTTTTTTATTAATTTTAAAATTATAAAATTTTCATATTATATATGCATGAGTAATTTTTTTATAATATTATCCCTTGTATTCATTTTTTACAAATTTTCCTCTCCCTCCCTTTACTCCCTCCCCTAGATGACAGGCAATCCCATACATGTTAAATGTGTTACAGTATAACCTAGATACAATATATGTGTGTAAATCCAATTTTCTTGTTGCATGTTAAGTATTGGATTTCGAAGGTATAAGTAACCTGGGTAGGTAGACAGTAGTGCTAACAATTTACATTCACTTCCCAGTGTTCCTTCTCTGGGTGTAGTTGTTTCTGTCCACCATTGATCAACTGGAAGTGAGTTGGATCTTCTTTATGTTGAAGATATCCACTTCCATCAGAACATTTCTTCATACAATATTGTTGTTGAAATGTACAGTGATCTTCTGGTTCTGCTCATTTCACTCAGCATCAATTGATGTAAGTCTTTCCAAACCTTTCTGAATTCATCCTGCTGGTCATTTCTTACAGAGCAATAATATTCCATAACATTCATATACTATAATTTACCAACCATTATCCAATTGATGGACATCCATTCATCTTCCAGTTTCTAGCTACAACAAAAAGAGCTGCCACAAACATTTTGGCACATACAGGTCCCTTTCCCCTCCTCAGTATTTCTTTGGGATATAAGCCCAATAGCAGCAATGCTGGATCAAAGGATATGCACAGTTTGATAACTTTTTCGGCATAGTTCCAAATTGCTTTCCAGAATGGCCAGATTCTTTCACAACTCCACCAACAATGTATTAGTGTCCCAGTTTTCCCACATCCCCTCCAACATTCATAATGATTTGTTCCTGTCATCTTAGCCAATCTGACAGGTGTGTAGTGGTATCTCAGAGTGGTCTTAATTTGCATTTCTCTGATCAATAACGATTTGGAACACTCACATGAGTGGATGTAGTTTCAATTTCATCATCTGAAAATTGTCTGTTCATATCCTTTGACCATTTATCAATTGGAGAATGGTTTGATTTCTTATAAATTAGGGTCAGTAATCTATATATTTTGGAAATGAGACCTTTATCACGACCTTTAACTGTAAAATTATTTTCCCAATTTGTTATTTCCCTTCTAATCTTGTTTGCATTAGTATTGTTTGTACAGACACTTTTTTAGTTTGATGAAATCAAAATCATCTATTTTGTGATAAATAATGATATCTAATAGTCCTCTGGTCATAAATTCCTTCCTCCTCCACAGGTCTGACAGGTAAATTATCCTCTGTTACTCTAATCTATTTATAATCTCATTCTTTATGCCTAAATAATGGACTCATTTTGATCTTATCTTGGTATATGTTGTTAAGTGTGGATCCATATCTAATTTCTGCCATACTAATTTCCAGTTTTCCCAACAGTTTTTGTCAAATAATGAATTTTTATCCCAAATGTTGGTATTTTTGGGTTTGTCAAACACTAGATTGCTATAGTTGTACCCTTTTTTGTCCTTTGAACCTAATCTGTTCCATTGATCGACTGGTCTATTTCTTAGCCAATACCAAATTGTTTTTGTGACTGCTGCTATATAATATAGCTTTAGCTCAGGTATACCTAGACCACCTTCATCTGACTTTTTTTCATTAATGCCCTTGCAATTTTCGACCTTTTATTCTTATATGAATTTTGTGGTTATTTTTTCTAGGTCATTAAAATAGTTTCTTGGGAGTCTAATTGGTATAGCATTAAATGAATAGATTAATATGAGGAGTATTGTCATATTTATTATATTTGCTTGGCCTATCCATGAGCACTGAATGTCTTTCCAATTATTTAAATCTGACTTTATTTTTGTAGCCAGTGTTTTGTAATTTTCTTATATAATTCCTGACTTTTCTTTGGTAGATGGATTCCCAAATATTTTATATTGTTGACATTTGTTGGAATGGAATTTCTCTTTGTATCTCTTGCTGTTGCATTTTGTTGGTGATATATAAAAATGCTGAGGATTTATGTGGAAAATCCATGGAATATTGTGGCTAAGCTGCAGAACTATTAGACTAAGGAAAAAATATTGCAAGCATCGAGGAAAAAACAATTCAAATATCAAGGTGCCACAATAAGGGTCATGCAAGATCTGGCTGCTTCCACATTAAAGGATCGCAGGGGCTGGAACCTGATATGCTGAAAGGCAAAAGAACTAGGATTGCAACCAAGAATAAACTACCCAGCTAAGTTTAGCATCTTTTTCCATGGAAGAAGATGGTCATTTAATGAAACAGAGGACTTCCATTTGTTTCTAAGAAAAAAAAAAAACAGACTGAAACAAACAAAAAATTTGATCTAGATCCACAAGACTGAAAAGAAGCAGAAAAAGGTAAAAAGAACTATTGAGAACTGTATCTCTGTTGTGAATATGCAGAAAGTCCACATGGATAATTTGATTTTACTGATATAATATAAAAAAGGGAAGTAGTAAAGAGAAGGGGATAGTATCAGAAAATGGGAAGGAGAGATAAAAAGAGGGAAACTACATCCCAGAAAGAGGCATAGAAAATCTACCACATCTGAGGGAATTTAGAGAGGGGGAGAAACATTGTATGAATCTTACTCTCATCAGAGTAGGCTCAAAGAGTAAATAATTGACATATTTGTTTTTCAGATAATTATCTCTCACCTCATTAAAAGGGGGTAAAGGAAAAGGGGAATAAGGGGAAGGTATAAGAAAGGGGAAGGGACTTAAAAGGAGGGGGAAGGGATACTAAAAAAGGCAGACTGCGCATCATAAGTGGGTTCTAAAAATTAAATATTGGGGAAAGGGTTCAGGGGGTCAAGGGATAATAAAAAGCATAATCTGGGGATAATATGATGGCAAGAATTACAGAATTAGTAATTTTAACTGTAAATGTGAAGGGGATGAACTCTCCCATTAAATGGAGGCAGATAGCAGACTGGATCAAAAGTCAGAACCCTACAATATGTTGTTTACAGGAAACACACATAAAGCAGGGAGATACATACAGAGTAAAGGTAAAAGGTTGGAGCAGAATCTATTATGCTTCAGATGAAGCCAAAAAAGCAGAGGTAGTCATCCTTATCTCAGATGAATCAAAAACAGAAATTTATCTAAATAAAACAGATAATGAAGTAAACTATATCCTGCATTGGTAGTGTAGACAATGAAGCCATATCAATACTAAACATATATGCAACAAGTGGTATAGCATCTAACTTCCTGAAGGAAAAGTTAAGAGAGTTGCAAGAAGAAAGAGATAGCAAAACTATAATAGTGGGAGATCTCAACCTTGCACTCTCAGAATTAGATAAATGAAACCACAAAACAAATAAGAAAGAAATTAAAAAGGTAAATAGAACATTAGAAAAACTAGGTATGATAGACCTTTGGAGAAAACTCAATGGTGATAGAAAGGAGTATACTTTCTTCTCAGTAGTTCATGGAACCTATACAAAAATTGACCATATATGAGGACATAAAGATCTCAAAACCAAATGCAGGAAGGCAGAAATAGTAAATTCCTTCTTCTCAGATCACAATGCAATAAAAACTGCATTCAATAAGAAGTTAGGGGTAAATAGACCAAAAAGTAATTGGAAACTGAATAACCTCATCTTAAAGAATGACTGATGAAACAGCAAATTATAGAAACAATTAATAATTTCACTCAAGATAATGACAACAATGAGACATCATACCAAAATTTGTGGGATGCAGCTAAAGTAGTAATAAGGGGAACTTTTATATCTTTAGAAGCTTATTTGAACAAAATAGAGAAAGAGAAGATTAATGAATTGGGCCTGCAACTTAAAAAGCTAGAAAAAGACCAAATTAAAAACCTCCAACCAAAAACTTGAAATACTAAAATTAAAAGAAGAAATCAATAATATTTAAAGTAAAAAAAAAAAAAACTATTGAATTGATCAATAAAACCAAGAGTTGGTTTTATGAAAAAGCCAATAAAATAGATAAACCATTGGTAAATCTGATCAGAAAAAAGGAAAAAGGAAATCAAATTGTTAGTCTTACAAATGAAAAGGGCGATCTTTCCAGCAATGAAGAGGAAATTAGAGAAATAATAAGGAGTTACTTTGCCCAACTTTATGCCAATAAATTTGATAACTTAAGTGAAATGGATGACTATCTCTAAAATATAGGCTTCCTAGACTAACAGAGAAGGATATAGTTCCATTAAATTAAATTAAATTAAATAGTTCCATTTCAGAAAAAGAAATAGAAAAAGTATTATACAAATCTTTCAAAGGAGAGATATAAATTGGCCTCATGCCCAAAGAGTCTTTTTGGAAGATCTCATAAAGAATTTTTTTTATCTTTTTTTTAATAGCTTTATTGTCAAAACAAATTCATGGGTAATTTTTTCAACACTGACCCTTGCAAAAACTCCTGTTCCAACTTTACACCTCATTCCCTCCACCCCACCTCTAGATAGCAGGTAGTCCCAAACATGTTAGATATGTTAAGGTATATGTTAAATACAATATATGTATACATATTTATACAATTGTCTTGATACACAAGAAAAATCAGATTTTGAAAGAAGGTAAAAATAACCTGGAAAGAAAAAAATGCAAGCAAACAATAACCGAAAGAGTGTAAATGCTATGTTATGGTCCACATTCATTTCTCAGTGTCTTTCTCTGGGGCTACCTGGTTCTGTTCATTACTGATCAATTGAAATTGATTTGCATCTTCTCATTGCCAAAGATATCTACTTCCATCAGAATTGGTCCTCATATAGGATTGTTGTTGAAGTGTATAATGATCTCGTTTTGCTCATTTAATTTAGCATCAGTTCATGTAAGTCTCTCCAAGGCTCTCTGTATTCATTCCGCTGGTCATTTTTACAGAGCAATAATATTTCATAACATTCATATACAGATTTTACTCAGTCAATCTCCAGTTGATGGGCATCCATTCAATTTCCAATTTCTAGCCACTACAAAAAGGACTGTCACAAACGTTGTTGCACATACAGGTCTCTTTCCCTTTTTTAATATCTCTTTGGGATATAAGCCCAGTTGTAACACTGCTGGATCACAGGGTGTGCACAGTCAGACAACTTTTTGAGTATACTTCCCAAATTTCTTTCCAGAATGGTTGGACCCATTCACATCTCCACCAACAATGAATCAGTGAGCCAGTTTTCCCACATCCCCTCATCATTATATTTTCCTGTTATCTTAGCCAATCTGGCAAATGTGTAGTGGTATCTCAGAGTTGTCTTAATTTGCATTTCTCTGATCAATAAGGATTTGGAACACCCTTTCATATGGATAGAAATAGTTTCAATTTCTTCATCTGAAAATTCTCTGTTCAAATCCTTTGAGCATTTATCAATTGGAGAATGGCTTAATTTCTTATAAATTTGAATCAATTCTCTATTTTGAAAATGAGAATGTTATTATAACCTTTAACTAAAAATGTTTTCCCAGTTTATTTTTTCCATTCTAATATTGTCTGCTTTAGTTTTGTTTGTACAAAAGCTTTTTTAACTTGATATAACCAAAATTTTGTATTTTGTGATCAATCATGATCTCTAGTTCTTCTTTGGTCACAAATTCCTTCCTCCTTCACAGATCTGAGATGTAAACTATTCTATGTTCTTCTAATTTATTTATAATCTCATTCTTTATGCCTAAATCATGGACCCATTTTGATCTTATCTTAGTATCTTGGTGTAAGGTGTTAAAACATGGGTCAATGCCTAATTTTTGCCATACTAATTTCCAATTTTCCCAGCAGATTTTGTCAAATAGTGAATTCTTATCCCAAAAGTCGGGATCTTTGAGTTTGTCAAACACTGAATTGCTATAGTTATTGACAATTTTGTCCTGTGAACTTAACCTATTCCAGTGATCAATTAATCTATTTCTTAGCCAATACCAAATGGTTTTGGTGACTACTGCTTTATAATATAATTTTAGATCAGGTACAGCTAGGCCACCTTCATATGGTTTTTATTTTTTTTCTTCATTAATTCCATTCTTGATCTTTTGTTCTCCCATATGAATTTTGTTGTATTTTTCTAGGTCATTAAAATAGTTTCTTAGGAGTCTGATTGGTATAGCCCAAAATGAATAGATTAGTTTAGGGAGTATTGGCATCTTTATTATATTCACTCGGCCTATCCAGGAGCACTTAGTGTTTTTCCAGTTATTTAAATCTGATAATTTGTGTGGGAAGTGTTTTGTAATTTTGCTCATATAATTCCTGACTTTCCTTTGATAGATAAATTCCCAAATGCTATCAACAGTTATTTTGAATGGGATTGCTCTTTGTATGTCTTGCTGTTCGATTTTGTTGGTGATGTATCAAAATGCTGAGGAGTTATGTAGATTTATTTTTTATCTTTCAATTTTCCTAAAGTTTTGAATTATTTGTAATAGCTTTTTAGTAGCATCTCTGGGGTTCTCTAAGTATACCATCATATCATCTGCAAAGAGTGATAATTAGGTTTCCTCATTACCTACTCTAATTGCTTTAATCTCTTTCTTGACTCTTATTGACAAAGCTAGCATTTCTAATTCAATATTGAATAGTATTAGTGATAGTGGGCAACCTTGTTTCACTCCTGATCTTAATGGGAGTGGTTTCAGTTTATCTCCATTACATATGATGCTTACTGATAGTTGTAAATATAAGTTCCTGACTATTTTAAGGAAAAGTCCATTTATTCCTATACTCTTAAGGGTTTTTATTAGTATTGGATGTTGGATTTTATCAAATGCTTTTTCTGCATCTATTGAGATGCAGATTTTTTTAATTTAATTTAATTTATTGAGATGAGATTTTTGTTAATTTTGTTATTGATATAGTTTATTATGCTAATAGTTTTCCTAATATTGAAAGAATCCTGCATTCCTGGTATAAATCCTATTGTGTCATTGTGTATTATCCTGGCAATTATTTTCTGTAATCTTTTTGCTAATATTTTTTTAAAGATTTTAACATCAATATTCATTACAGAGATGGGTCTATAATTTTCTTTCTCTCTTTTCAACCTAGCTGGTTTAGGTCTCCATACCATGTGTGTGATAAAAGGAATTTGGTAGGATTCCTTCAGTCTCTATTTTTTCAAATAATTTATATAGCATTGGAGTTAATTGTTCTTTAAATGTTTGGTAGAATTCACATGTAAATCCATCTGGTACTGAGTAGTTTTTCTTAGGGAGTTGATTGATAGCTTGTTTTTTCTTTTTTTTTTTTTCTTTCTAAAATTGGATTGTTTAAGCAACTTAATTCCTCCCCTGTTAATTTGGGCAAGATATATTTTTGAAGGTATTTTTTTCATTTCATTTAAGTTATCAAATTTATTGGCATAAAGTTGGGCAAAGTAAGTCCTTATTATTACTTTTATTTCCTGTTTATTGGTGGAAAGTTTCTCCTTTTCATTTTTAAGACTAACAATTTGATTTTCCTCTTTCCTTTTTTTAATCAGATTTACTAAGCATTTATTTATTTTGTTGGTTTTTCATAGAACCAACTCTTAGTTTTATTAATTCAACAGGTTTTTTTTGTTTTGTTTTGTTTTTTTTTTACTTTCAACTTTATTAATTTCTCCTTTCAAGTTTAGTGTTTAATATAGGTTTTTAATTTGTTCCTTTCTAGCATTTTTAGTTGCAAGCCCAAATTCATTGACCTTCTCTTTCTCTACTTTGTGCAAATAGGCCTTTAGAGTTATAAAATTTCTCCTTATTCCTGCTTTGGCTGCATCCCACACATTTTAGTATGATGTCTCATTATTGTCATTTTCTTGGGTGAAGTTATTATGTCTTTGATTTGCTGTTTCACCCAATCATTCTTTAGTATGAGATTATTTTGTTTCCAATTATTTTTTGGTCTGTTTACTCCTGGGTTTTTATTGAATGTAATTTTCATTGTATCATGATATAAAAAGGATGCATTTACTATTTCTGCCTTATTGCATTTGAATTTGAGGTTTTTACACCCTAATATATAGTCAATTTTCACATAGGTTCCATGAACTGCTGAGAAAACAGTGTACTCTCTTCTGTCTCCATTTAGTTTTCTCAAAAGTTCTGTCATATCTAACTTTTCTAGTATTTTATTTACCTCTTTGACTTCTTTCTTATTTATTTGGGGTTTGATTCATCTAATTCTGAGAGTGCAAGGTTGAGATTGCCACTATTATAGTTTTGCTGTCTATTTCTTCTTGCAACTCTCTTAATTTCTCTTTTAAGAATTTAGATCCAACACCACTTGGTGCATATATGTTTAATATTGATATTGCTTCATTATCTATGCTACCCTTTAGCAAGATATAGTGACTTTCCTTATCTCTTTTAATTAGATCAGTTTTTGCTTTTGCTTTATCTGAGATCAAGATGACTACCCTGCTTTTGTGATTTATCTGACTCATAGTCGATTTTCCTCCAAGCTTTTATCTTTACTTTGTATGTATCACCCTGCTTCAAGTGTGTTTCCTATAAACAGCATATGGTAGGATTCTGGCTTTTAATCCAGTGTGCTAAACACTTCCTCTTTATGGGAAAAAAGTCTGCTAAACACTTCCTCTTTACCCAATTCTGTATTACTTAATATCTTGTAAAGCCAAATTTATGCTTTTCTCCTTTCCTTTCCTCTTCCCTCCCTCCCCAGTATTAAGCTTGTAAGCACCACTTGCTTTTCACAGCCCTCCCTTTTTAGTATCTCTTCCCCCACCTTAGAGTTCCTCCCCCTTTCTTACCCCTTTTCCTCACAATTTCTGTATTCCCTGGGACAAGCCGAGATCTGTTGGAATTCAAACAAATGTTTTTTGATCAAGGTTTGTGAATCAAAGGCCCTGGCGTCCAGAAAAGACAACTTTGTCTAGGGAGAATATGTCAGCTAGGAGGGTCTAGGAATCTAAAAGGAATCACAGGATCAATAGGAAATAAAGTTTTTTAAAGGGACCACAACTTCCTTCATTCCCGCCACAAGAATTTCCCTTAAATTTATTTAAGGGAAAAAGGATGAAGATTTCAACTTCATTTAGCTGCTTCAAGCTGACAAGGATTGTAGAGATTTTGGGGGATTCATGCCGGGAGATGAGGTACGAGGTGTGGGGTTTGGGAATGGCAGCAGGGCATCTAAGTGTTATTTGTCCCTGTCAGTTGTCCCCAATCAGTCATCCCATGGTAATCTCAGCTGAAGGGCAGTTGAGTATCCAAAGTTTGAAGCCTAGAGAGAAAATAGATCTCAGGAGCAGATTAAAAGTGGGGTATCCTCCAGGGTGAAAATGAGGACATTTAGGAATGGTGCCATTTTGCAGGAAAAGCATCAGGGCCCATTTTTGGGCTGTATTAAGAATGCTGATGGCCTATATAACAATCAAAGAAAAGTCTTGGGAGTGAGAAAATTAGGAGTGAAAAAGTTCTCACCTGTAAGTTTGGGTAGGAAAGTGAGAGAGAGAGAGACATAGCCTATTTTCCACAACTAGCCTGTTAATCTCCCCACAAGGAGCTGAAGAAGGTTTAAGCAAGAGCTCCGAGGATAGGGAAAACAAAAAACAAACAAACAAACAAACAAAACAGAGAACAGTTTGGAATCCCCTGTCTTTGTAAACATGAGCATGAGTATGCAAAAGCATAAAAGGCTGTTATGGGGACACTGCTCAAGGCAAGATAGATAGAAATCAAGGAAACCAAATTCCATTTTAAAATGTATGGGATAAGCATGCTTTCTGAGAGGACTGGAAGCTGCAGCTCCTTTAAGAGCCAGGCAAAGTTTCTGGGTGGGGAATGGCCTTCTTGTGCAGATTGCAGGTAAATTTCATTAGTTTAAGAGTTGGCAAAAACCTTTTCTGGAGATTTGAGAAGATAAGATTGATTTTTCAATCCCCCCACTGTATTGTCCCTAATAAGGGGACAGGATAGAGCCATTAAATGACAGGTTGCCAAGTCATATGGAAGAGGTCTGAAAAAGGCCTTGAGTTCCTCTATGATCCCCACTTTATGAAGGAGGGAGAGGAACAACTAGGGTGAGTCGGTGAGAATAGGGGAGAAAGAAATGCAGTCTTACCTGGCACTTCCCAAATAGCTTCTCAGCTCCTCTGGCTATTCCACATTGGAACTTGAGGGCAGGTAGCCAACCAAACCCCCAAATCTTGCTGGGAGAGCAAGACCTAAAGGAGATGCTTCCCCCTCCCCCATCTAGGAAGTCACACCCAAGTGTAAAAACATGTCTCTAAATTCACCCCAATTCAGTGACCTTTCTCCGACCTGGTCATTAGAGAGACTCCATTGTATTTAACAGTGGGAGAAGGGCTCAAACCCGGCTTCTCTTAAAATTCTCTGGTTATTTCCTCAAGACAATTCAAGAAGAATGCTGACCTTGGACACTCAAGAAGGGTCCCCAGAATGGCCATGTGTCTCTTTGGTCTGAGGGGGGTTGTTAAAGAGACACTTCCTCTCCTGTCTCTTGCTGGAGGACATGATTTTCTGGTGAGAGAAAAAGGAGTTTGGGAGTGCCTTGAGAAGCAAAGGAAAGTCCTTTGTCTCAGGAGGGGGCTGGACAGAGGGAGTTTCCTCAAGCCAAGTATCTGCTCAAAGAAGGATTTTTAGAGGCAGAGGTATTTCTAGATTGTGGAAAGGTAAAAAACTTTTACTTTTCCCAAATTCTTGCAGCACCTCTGACTAGATTCGCTATAGAATAGGGACTTTGGGGGACTCCCTCCTGGCAGCACAGAGGTTCTATGTAAAAGAATTTACAGATCCAAAGGGTTTATTATGGGGATTGGAAGTAAGGTTAGAAATCCTGACAGAGAGGCATAAAGTCTAGTTTGGGAAATAGGTGACAGTAAATAGAATATGGCACTAGAAAGAGTATTCCAGTGGACAGAGGCCCTTGACATAGCAAGCATGGCATAGCGGGCATGTTTGGAATCTCTGCAAAGGGAGGGTTTTAGTTTGGCTCTTTTTGTAATGAGAGCTTTAGCTGAAGGGGGTGTATGGGTGGAGTCCCAAGTTGGCTCCTTGCTGGGTTGCAGCTTGAGTTAGAATTTGAATTCAATGAGTTTTAGGACTGAGCTCATCCCACTCAGATAACAAGGGTGAAACTGTTTGTCCCTCAGGGTAGGATCCTTGCTGAGGAGAGTTGAAGGAGATTTTCTCCTTCAAGGATTTTCAGAGTTTTGGAGTCCCCTCTTCAAAAGCATTTCTTAATTCATTTGAACAACCATATAAACACATGTCCAAATTGGGCCCAAACTGTTTTGCTTCCAGAATTTATCCAGGAGTTCTAATATCAAATCAAATATTTATCAAGAACAAATATGCCTATAGTTTAAATTTAATTGACACTCTTTCAGTGGGTAGAAGGAAAGGGAGTGTGAGCAAAGGGATAAGTACTGGTTCAATGCATTTTATTTTGTGTGTGTATTTGGTGTTTTTTCCCCCACAAAGATTCTTTAAAAGTTAAACTTTCAGAAGCCAGGTTTTACTGCAAATGATGAAAATGAATCCACATTGTTATTAGTGGAATTCTGATTTCATACAAGAATAGTTTATAGATGCTTTTCTCAGGAACCTTGATTGTTATATTTGTTTTCCTTTAAATATGCAGATACAAAGGGAAATCATGCATGAAATTTATTAAGCCTTACTAATTTTCCATCAATTCCAGAAACCACAGATTAGCCATGTACAGTTGATAGAAATCATTGCCATAAGCCAAACAAAACAATTTAGAAGTGAAAATTACTTGTTTTCTCAAAAATGTATGTGTAATAACACATACATTTTTGAGAAAACAAGTACTTTGCATATTATAGCATAATTTAAATGTTCTAGAAAAAATTTCTAAAATTAATCAGCTAAGATAATTGTGTAATTAAGAAATTATCTGAAAGAGTATAAATGAGCCATACTTTGTTTCACCTTAGGAAGTGATTTATAGCCTATCTGTAATATCTCAATGACTTTTATCAAACATAAACTGAAATATAGAATTTTACATACTGTACCAGATTAATACATAACAAAGTAATAAAATAATGAGAAGACATTATGAACATCATCTTTAATAAGGAGATTTTCAGCCATGGTAGTTGTTGAATCACATACTTGTAATCTCAGCACAGTGTTTTTATGGCTTTAAATTGTGATAATTGGAATTCTGAATGATGTAGCATAAAATGTGCTGACCTGCTCATTTTCAATATCTAAAAATCATAGGCATCTGCCTCTGGAGATTACATTTTGAGTCTTTAGAATTAACTAATTATGATTATTAAAAAAGAAGACAATCAGAATAAAATTAAAAGTAAAATATGTGTAATATAATATATAATAATAATATATGTGCATGTGATGTGTGTGTGTTTTCACACAAAATCAATTGTTCCTGATCATTTATGGAATCACAGAATTCCAAGCTAAAAAATGAAATTATGCTTTGTTGCAGTGATACTTCCATTAAATTATCTTCTAAAAACTCAGTTTGATGAAGAATAAAGAACATTTCCTAGTAATATTATTTGCTTTGAATTCAAATACTTGAGTTCTTATGTGAAGTTGCAACAATTAGAGCAATGCTTTAATTCATCTAGCTGTTAAACAGGAAATTGATATTTTACAAAGATGAAGAAAGTCTAAATTAATTTGAAAATTTGTTACTAACAGTTACTTATAAGGTCCAATCTGAGGTCTTTCATTATTCTATTAAAATACCTTATCTTCCATCAAATATTTGAAAAAAATTAAAATCTGATGTAAGAAATATTTTCAAAAATTAAAGCAGATTCCTTTCTGTTAATTTTATATAAGTCAAACATGATCCTAATATTCAACTCATAGAGAGAAAAAATAAAGAAGACTTAAAGCTATCTCATTAATAGGTATGTATCTATTAAAAAGTAAATTATATATATATATATGTATATATACATATATACATATATATATATACATATATATATATACAATTTTAAATTATTTGCTTAAGATTTAAATTTCAGTTTTACAAAGAAATCTATGTAAAATTATTACACTAGATCATAGAAATGCTCCAAACCAGCAATTTGAATTTAGCAAAACCGTTTGAAAGACCATGTCAATCATTTATGTTTAAAGATAGAATTACATTAAGTGAAATTGGAAGAATATTTTGGGCCTACCTTGTCCAGGAATTAAAAAAAAAAAAAAAAAAAAACTAAACAAAAGAAAACTTTGATATAGAAACCAATATAAGATATTTCATCCTAGAGTGAAAAGGGAGTCAGTGCAATTTAATGAGTAGGGAAATATAATAAGCATATCTGCATTTAAAGAACATTTTGGCAGTTCTAAGGAGGTTGGATTGAAGTGGGAAGAAACTTAAAGAACATAAATTAGAAGATAATTGCAATAATCTAAATGAGAGGTAATAAACATGTTAATTAAAATGGTGGTTTTGAGAGAAAAGATTTTCAATGTTAGGGGTATTTTACAGTTAGAAAATGCAAATAAACAACCAACTATTTGGAATTGTGGTTGAGAAATATAGAGTGACTCAATAAGAATACACAGGTTAGGAGCATAAGAAACCAGAATTATCAGAGCAGATAACTGGACAAAATAAATAAATAAATAAAAAACACCCAAGGACTTGGTAAAATCATTTTTAAGAATTTTTGGGAAAAAGGAAAAAAAAAATCTTTTAGCATTATAAATGAGTATAATGAAATATTAGTATGAAGAAAGAAAGGATGAATCTGGGAAACCAAAGAAATGTAGAATTTTTTGTATAAGGTGATATTTTTTTAAATTTTTTATAATATTATCCCTTGTATTCATTTTTCCAAATTATCCCCCCCTCTCTCTATTCCCTCCCCCCGATGACAGGCAATCCCATACATTTTACATGTGTTACAATATAGTGTAGATACAATACATGTGTGTGAATATCATTTTCTTGTTGCACAATAAACATTAGATTCCGAAGGTACATGCAACCTGGGCAGACAGATATTAGTGCTAACAATTTACATTCACTTATCAGTGTTTCTTCTCTGGGTGTAGTTACCTCTGTCCATCATTGATCAACTGGAAGTGAGTTGGCTTTTCTTTATGTTGAAGATGTCCACTTCCATCAGAATACATCCTCATACAGTATTGTTGTTGAAGTGTACAGTGATCTTCTGGTTCTGCTCATTTCACTCAGCATCAGTTGATTTAAGTCTCTCCAGGCCTCTCTGTATTCCTCCTGCTGGTCATTTCTTACAGAACAATAATATTCCATAACATTCATATACCATAATTTACCCAACCATTCTCCAACTGATGGACATCCATTCATCTTCCAGTTTCTAGCTACAACAAAAAGAGGTGCCACAAACATTTTGGCACATATATGTCTCTTTCCGCTCTTTAGTATTTCTTTGGGATATAATCCCAGTAGTAGCGCTGCTGGGTCAAAGGGTATGCACAGTTTGATAACTTTTTGGGCATAATTACAGATTGCTCTCCAGAATGAATGGATTCTTTCGCATCTCCACCAGCAATGTATTAGTGTCCCAGTTTCCCCACATCCCTTCCAACATTCATCATTATTTGTTCCTGTCATCTTAGCCAATCTGACAGGTGTGTAGTGGTATCTCAGAGTTGTCTTAATTTGTATTTCTCTGATCAGTAGTGATTTGGAACACTCTTTCATGTGAGTGGATATAGTTTCAATTTCTTCATCTGAGAATTGTCTGTTCATATCCTTTGACCATTTATCAATTGGAGAATGGTTCGGTTTCTTATAAATTAGGGTCAGTTCTCTATATATTTTGGAAATGAGACCTTTGTCAGAACCTTTGTTTTTAAAAATATTTTCCCAATTTGTTACTTCCCTTCTAATCTTGTTTGCATTAGTATTATTTGTACAGAAACATTTTAGTTTGATGTAATCAAAATCTTCTATTTTGTGATCAATAATGATCTCTAGTTCTCCTCTGGTCATAAATTCCTTCCTCCTCCACAGGTCTGAGAGGTAGACTATCCTCTGTTCCTCTAATCTATTTATTATCTCCCTCTTTATGCCTAAATCATGGACCCATTTTGATCTTATCTTGGTATATGGTGTTACGTGTGGATCCATATCTAATTTCTGCCATACTAATTTCCAGTTTTCCCAACAGTTTTTTCCGAATAATGAATTTTTATCCCTAATGTTGGTATCTTTGGGTTTGTCAAAGATTAGATTGCTATAGATGTACCCTTTTATGTCCTTTGTATCTAATCTGTTCCACTGATCTACCGGTCTATTTCTTAGCCAATTGGTTTTGGTGACTGCTGCTATATAATATAGCTTTAGATCAGGTACACTTAGACCACCTTCCTCTGAGTTTTTTTTCATTAGTTCCCTTGCAATTCTCGACCTTTTATTCTTCTATATGAATTTTGTGGTTATTTTTTCTAGGTCATTAAAATAGTTTCTTGGGAGTCTGATTGGTATAGCACTAAATAAATAGATTAGTTTGGGGAGTATTGTCATCTTTATTATATTCGCTCGGCCTATCCAAGAGCACTGAATGTCTTTCCAATTATTTAAATCTGATTTTATTTTTGTGGCAAGTGTTTTGTAATTTTTCTCATATAATTCCTGACTTTTCTTTGGTAGATGGATTCCCAAATACTTTATACTCTCAACAATTGTTTGGAATGGAATTTCTCTTTGTATCTCTTGCTGTTGCATTTTGTTAGTGATATATAAAAATGCCGAGGATTTATGTGGATTTATTTTGTATCCTGCCACTTTGTTGAAATTTTGAATTATTTCTAGTAGCTTTTTAGCAGAGTCTTTGGGGTTCTCTAAGTTATACCATCATGTCATCTGCAAAAAGTGATAGTTTGATTTCCTCATTTCCTACTCTAATTCCTTGAATCTCTTTCTCGGCTCTTATTGCCGAGGCTAGTGTTTCTAGTACTATATTGAATAGTAATGGTGATAGTGGGCAACCTTGTTTCACTCCTGATCTTACTGGGAAAGGTTGCAGTTTATTTCTATTGCATATTATGCTTACTGAAGGTCTTATATATATGCTCCTGATTATTCTAAGGAATAATCCATTTATTCCTATACTCTCAAGAGTTTTTAGTAGGAATGGATGTTGGATTTTGTCAAATGCTTTTTCTGCATCTATTGAGATGATCATATGGTTCTTATTAATTTGATTATTAATATGGTCAATTATATTAATAGTTTTCCTAATATTAAACCAGCCCTGCATTCCTGGAATAAATCCTACTTGATCATAGTGTATTATCCTGGAGATGATTTTCTGAAGTCTTTTTGCTAATATCTTATTTAAGATTTTAGCATCAATATTCATTAAGGAGATTGGTCTATAATTTTCTTTCTCAGTTTTCGCTCTACCTGGTTTAGGTATCAGTACCATGTCTGTGTCATAAAAGGAGTTTGGTAGGACTCCTTCATCCCCTATTTTTTCAAATAATTTATATAACATTGGGGCTAATTGTTCTTTAAATGTTTGGTAGAATTCACATGTGAATCCATCTGGTTCTGGGGATTTTTTTCCTGGGGAGTTGATTAATAGCTTGTTCTATTTCTTTTTCTGAAATGGGACTATTTAAGCAATTTATCTCCTCCTCTGTTAATCTAGGGAGCCTATATTTTTGGAGGAAGTCATCCATTTCACTTAAGTTATCAAATTTATTGGCATAAAGTTGGGCAAAGTAACTCCTTATTATTTCTCTAATTTCCTCTTCATTGGTGGAAAGACCCCCCTTTTCATTTGTAAGACTATCAATTTTATTTTCCTCTTTCTTTTTTTTTTGATCAAATTTACCAAAGGTTTATCTATTTTATTGGCTTTTTCATAAAACCAACTCTTGGTTTTATTTATTAATTCAATAGTTGTTTTTTTTTTTTTTTTTTTACTTTCAATATTATTGATTTCTCCTTTTAATTTTTGTAATAAAGTTTAATTTTTGGTTGGGGGTTTTTAATTTGGTCTTTTTCTAGCCTTTTAAGTTGTAAGCCCAATTCGTTAATCTTCTCTTTCTCTATTTTCTTCAAATAAACCTCTAAAGATATAAAATTTCCCCTTATTACTGCTTTAGCTGCATCCCAAAGATTTTAGTATGATGTCTCATCATTGTCATTATCTTGGGTGAAATTATTAATTGTTTCTATAATTTGCTCTTTCACCCAGTCATTCTTTAAGATGACATTATTCAGTTTCCAATTACTTTTTGGTCTATTTACCCCTAACTTTTTACTGAATGTAGCTTTTATTGCATTGTGATCTGAGAAGAAGGCATTTATTATTTCTGCCTTCCTACATTTAATTTTGAGATCTTTATGTCCTAATATATGGTCTATTTTTGTATAGGATCCATGAACTGCTGAGAAGAAAGTATATTCCTTTCTATCACCATTCAGTTTTCTCCAAAGGTCTATCATACCTAGTTTTTCTAATGTTCTATTTACTTTTTAAATTTCTTTCTTATTTGTTTTGTGGTTTGATTTGTCTAAATCTGGGAGTGCAATGTTGAGATCTCCCACTATTATAGTTTTACTGTCTATTTCTTATTGCAATTCTCTTAACTTTTCCTTTAGAAAGTTAGATGCTATACCACTTGGTGCATATATGTTTAGTATTGATATGGCTTCATTATTTATGCTACCTTTCAGCAGGATATAGTTTCTTTCCTTATCTTTTTTAAAGAGATCTACTTCTGCTTTTGCTTGATCTGAGATAAGGATAGCTACCCCTGCTTTTTTGGCTTTACCTGAAGCATAATAAGCTCTGTTCCAACCTTTTACCTTTACTCTGTATGTATCTCTCTGCTTTAAGTGTGTTTCCTGTAGACAACATATTGTAGGGTTCTGCTTTTTCATCCAATCTGCTATCTGTCTCCGTTTGATGGGATCCTTCATCCCATTTACATTTACAGTTAAAATTACTAATTCTGTATTTCCTGCCATCATATTATCCCCAGATTATGCTTTTTCCCCTTAACCCCCCTGATCCCCCTCCCCGATATTTAATTTACAGACCCCCCTTGTGACGCGCAACCCTCTCTTTTTTTTTTTTTTAGTATCCCTCCCCCCTCCCTCCAAGTCCCTTCACTTATTCTCCTTTTCCTTTTCCCTTTTCCTCTCCCCCCTTTTAATCAGGTGAGAGAAAATTCTCTGCAAAACAAATATGTTAATTATTTACTCTTTGAGCCTCTCCTGATGAGAGTTAGATTCACACAATGATTCTCCCCCTCACTAAGTTCCCTCAGATATGGTGTATTTTCTATGTCTCTTCCTGGGATGTAGTTTCCCTTTTTTTTTATCATTCCTTCCACTTTTTCTGAACCGACCTCCTTCCCTTTACTACACCCCCCTTTTTTTCTTTTATATCAGTAAAATCAAATTATCCTTGAGTACTTTTTATATACCCACAACAGAGTTACAGTACTCAAGGGTTCTGTGTACCTTTTTCTGTTTCTCTTCAGTCTTGTGGATGTAGATCAAATTTTTTGTTTCAGTCTGGTTTTTTTTCTTAGAAACATATAGAATTCCTCTATTACATTGAATGACCACCTTCTTCCATGGAAAAAGAAGCTAAACTTAGCTGGGTAGTTCATTCTTGGTTGCAGTCCTTGATCTTTTGCCTTCCCGAATATCAGGTTCCAGGCCCTTCTATCTTTTAATGTGGAGGCAGCCAGATCTTGAGTGACCCTTATTGTGGCCCCTTGGTATTTAAATTGTTTTTTTCTAGCTACTTGCAGGATTTTCTCCTTTATGTGGTAATTCTGCAGCTTAGCCACTATATTCCGTGGTGTTCTTTTTTTAGGGTCTATTTGAGAAGGAGTTCGATGAATTCTTTCCACATCTACTTTCCCTTCTGTTTCTATTATCTCTGGACAGTTCTTTTTGATAATTTCCTGTAAAATAGAATCTAGGCTCTTTTTTTGGTCATGGTTTTCTGGAAGTCCAATGATCCGCAGATTATCTCTCCTAGATCTATTTTCCAGGTCTATAGATTTTCCCAGTAAGTATTTGACGTTGTTCTCCAGCTTCTCATTTTTTTTTGTTTTGTTTGACTGATTCTTGGGTTCTCTGTGAGTCATTCATTTCTATTTGTTCCATCCTGACTTTTAAGGAGTTATTTTCTTCTTTCACAGTTTTTAGTTCTTTTTGTAAATGCCCAATTTCGTTTTTAAATGAATTATTTTGCTCTATTGAATTTTTTCCATTTCCCTAATTTTTTTTTGAGAATTATTTTCTTTTTCCAATTCAGAAATTCTATTTTCTTGAGACTTTTTTATATTTTCTAATTCAGAAATCCTACTTTCCTGTGTTTTTTTAACCTTTTCTAATTCATAAATTTTGTTTCCCTGCATCTCCTGTGCATTCTTTATTTTTTCCAACTCCAATTTCAGGAAGTTGTTATTCTCTATCATAGCTTCCCTTTCCTTTCCCCATTTTTCTTCAAACTCCCTTAATTTTTTAAGAATCTCATCTAGGAGAGAGTTATGTGATTGGGGGCAGGAATCATTCCCCTTTAGGTTGTTATCTGCTGACTCTCTGCTGTTAACTTCCTCGGGGTTGGATACCCGCTCTTTCTCTGTATAGAAGGATTCTATGGTTTTTCTGTTTTTTTTTGTTCATATTTTAAAAATCTTTTGGGGTCTGTCCCTGGGGTAGGAAATTATTTATTTACTTCTTTACCAGCTTCCTCCGAGACCGGATGGATGCAGTGGCTCTTGCATCTGAGCTAAGATAGAGCTCTGAGAGAGAGTTCCCCACCCCCTCCCTGGAAGTGCCTCAGAGGTGACTAGCACTGCTGTGCCCTGAGGGCGTTGTGCTTTAGTGGCTTCCCTGAGATTTGAGACTGAACAGTAAAGGCAGCACAAAGCCTAGCCTATGTGTCCCGGTGGGGCGTGGATGTCTGCAGCAGGTGACGTGAAAAGCCCCTGAGCTCAAACTGGAAGTGTCTGCTAGAAACCGCGGTACCTAGTTCAAAGGTTCCGCTTCTCTGGGTCTTCCTGGAGCTGAGTTCCACTCCCTCCAGCTAAACAAGGCAGTGTGTGTTGCCTTGGGCCGTATCCACCCACTTGTCAATCTCTTAACTATTCTCAGGAGGTAGCTGAGGCCACGCCCCCTGGTGCCGAGATCTGCTGAGTCACCCCCAGGATCCGGGGAAAATCTAATCTATCTGAATTTTTAAGGTATTTTAACTTTCTCTTCTGAACTGCTAAATAATTAGCAGAGAAGAGCTAACAGCCTGTGCCAGATTCCTTTATCTCAGTGGCTTCTCTGATCCCAGAGCCCTCCCCAGTGCAATCGGCGCTGTATGCTAGCAACCAGCCGTCTGTGCTGGCCTCTCTTCTTCCTCCCCTGGGAACTGACCTTTTCTGTTGAAACTCCAGATTCTCTTCAGCTGGTAAGTCGTGCTTCCAGTCCTTGTGGTATCTATCAGTACAGGGCTTATTTTGAGGCTTAATTTATCTAATTGATTGTGAGGGAGTGAGGACGTTCCCAGAGTCGTGTGTTTCTTCTCCGCCATCTTGGCTCTGCCCCTGTATAAGGTGATATTAAGCAAATTATATACACAGTTACTATAGTAATATAAATTTAAATAATCTCTATAGGAACAGGAACCTGACCACTGAGTAACTGAAACCTAATGAAGGAACAAGAGAACACATAATTGTTGAATATACTTGACACCTCACAGAAGAGGAGTAAGGGTATGGTTAGGGATATTACTTATTCCAGGTGTCATATACAATGTCAATGTATGTCAATTTCATGTGTTCATGTTACTTGTTTTTCTTTGTCAAAAAGTGAGTTTTCAATTAAAAAAAAGGGGAGGGGGAGGACTATGGACATTTTTTTTTCCTTTTTTTTTCCTCTTTAACTTTCCAGAATATATTCTGGCATGTTAAGTATAATATACTGGTAAAAAACAATAAAATAAAGAAATGAAAACTATTGTCTTGAAGTCAATAAATTTTGTTCACAAAAATGGATTTTATCTTTTATCTTTTGGCCTGCAAACCCAAGTATTATTTTCACAATGTTATATTACCTTTATCCAACTAGCATATGAGATTAGATAAACCAGGCATTATCTATGCTTATCCTCAATGCAAATAGATTTTCAACCACAAGATAAGCTTCTTGAAGTGTAAGACTGAGGGTACTCAAAATATTTTTGTTGTGTAAGTCTACCAAAGTCATACAGAACTAATGGGAGAGAGGAAGAGGGGAGAATTCTGCTTTGTGTATTAGCTGGTAGTTTTGAGAAAAATTTAGTTCCAGGACATAGAATCATGCTTCATTTTGACTTAAAAATAAATTTTTAGCTTCTTCATTCATTACAGATTCCTAGCAAAATATACAAAAGAGTTAATTGTGTCATATATATATGATAAACATCACAACAATAAACATACTCATTCCTAGTCTTAATGAACTCTGAAGCACTCCTTGCTTTTTCATCTATTTATCCCATGACATTCAATTTTCTCCAGGCAACAAACTTCTGTTCTTGACTCAGAACACATCTAACTCCTCATCTTTCTCTTTTTTCCTCCTCCCTCTTCTTCCTCATTATCATACAGTAGCATTTACTCGTCTCTCCAAGCATTTTGCTTTGAATTCGTGATCTAAATATATGCGTTTTTTCGTTATTGCTCAATAAGGTCATTCACAGGCTAGAAGCTGTTTTATCCCTATTGCATTAAATATATATTTACTACTTTTTCTTTATTTCAGTGTTGGTTATGTAAGCAAATTGCTTACTTTTAATATGATTTGGTGTTTAGTTTTTTGGTTGGTCTACAACAAACCATTTGCTGTATGAAAAACTAACAGAGATTTCTCTTTCCATGATGTTCCCAATTTTCTTGTTGGTTTTCTTATTAATATAATTTTCTCCTGTGATTAACAACAATATTTAGGTGACAACAACAGGTTTCATTCAGGTGAAAAGTTTTCTGGGAATTTTTTTCACTTCTCGTACACTTTACAAATGTCATAAACTCTTATTAAGTATCTACTATATGCTAGGCACCATGCTAAGTACTGGAGATATAAAAAAGAGTAAAAGACAGTTCCATCTTTCAATGAGCATAAAATACAATGAGAAAGATAACATTCAAACTATGTAAAAACAAGACATATAAATAAAAAGATATAACAAAACAAGACCAAATAAATTAGTTTATCAAGGTGGGGGGAATTCACTAGCATTAAGACAGAGTTAAATAAAGATTTATGGAAGATATTGGAATTTTAGCTTAAACTTGAAAGAAGCCAGGGAAGCTAAGACATGAAGATGAGGAAGAAGATAGTTCCATATCTGGGAAGCAGACAGTAAAAATTTCTGGAATCTGGTGATCAAGAATCTAGTGAGAAGAAACACAAAATAACCAGCATCATTGGATTGTGGGAAGATTGGATGTGACATGAAAAAAAGACTGGGAAGATAGAAAAGGACTGTATTATGAAATACTTCAAAAGCAAAATAGAAGGCTTCATATTTGATTCACAATATGGGACCACTAGCATTGAATAAATAGGAGCAGAGTGACATGGTCAAATGTGCACTTTGGAAACATCAATTTGAAAGCTGAGTCAAAGATAGAATGAAGTGAAAACAGGCTTGAGCCAAAGAGACCAACCAGTAGGCTAATGCAATAATGTAGGCATCAATTGATAAGAGCCTACATCATAGTTGAATAGCGTCTGAGGATAGATAAAGCAATATAACAGAAATAGTATAAAAGTATAAATGGCAGATCTTGGCAACTGATTGTATATGAGGGATGAGAGAGAGTTAGAGGCAGAAGATGATACCTGGGTTGCAAACCTGTATATGTGAGGAAGTGGTTTTAACTTTACCCAGCCATAGGGAAGTTGGGAAAAGATTATGAATCCAAATGTTTGTACTTAATTTAAGATGTTTATGAGACATTCAGTTCAAGTGCTCCAATAAATAGTTAAAAATATAATACTGAAAGATAGACGTGAAATTAGGGCTGAACAAATAAATCTGAAAATCATCTTCATATAGATATTTGAAATTATGAAAGGTTATGAAATTACCTTTGTGAAATAGTATGAAAAGAGAAGAGGGCCAAGGACAGAGTTTTGTGGAATATTTAGTGTTAATGAGTGAGAATTGGGTAAAATATAGTAAAGGATGCTCAAAAGGAAAAAAATAAAAATAAAGAGAAAAAGAAAAAATTTTAAAAAATCACTAAGAAGAAAATGTCATGGAAAAGAAAGTGATTGACAGTGTCAAGGCCTGCAGAGAAGTCCAAAATAATTAGGACTGAGAACAGTTCATCATTTTTTCAAGTTAAGAGAGCTTTTGGATCCTGTGGAGAGTAGTTTTTATTGAATGATAAGTCTGAAAGCTAAACTGAATTGTTAAGAAGGGAGTGAGAGGAAAGGAAGTAGGAACATTAACTATAGACAGATTTTTAAAGAGCTTAGTCAGAAAAGGGAATATAAGCAGGACAACAGCTAGCAGAGATGAATACATAAAGTGATATAATCATATTTTCAGGAAATAAATAGCTAGTATTTAAAGAGACCACTGAAGATAACGATAGTGGGAATAAATATATTTTATAGGATAGATTTATATGACTTTCTCTTCAGCCACATTATTACTAAAATTTCTCTCTCCACCTCTTTCTTCCCCATGGTTCATTTTGAGCCAGTAACTAACAATCATAAGATTGTGAAGAAGTAAACTAAAACCTTTTTTAGTAGAGAGTAAGTAGAATTTAATAATATGAAATGTAATTGGTATAAATGTAACATTTTGCATGAGTTCTAAAAGAAAAAGAACATTACAAGTACAGGATAGTAAAATAATAATTATAGAAGGGTTTTTTCCCATCTCCTTTTCTTGGAGGTTGCAATGGAAAATAAATGCAATATTAGCCAGCAATATGGAGCAATCCAGAAGGCCATCTTTAGCTGCATTAAAATACACAAACTTTCAAGAAGTGAGGAGATGATATTTTCTTCTTATTTTGCCCTAATAAAATCACATCTAGAATATTTTTCAGATCTACATGATATGGTTTTTAAGGCATTTTCATAAGCTGTATGGTGACCTATGGAATGTTCTATCAAGGTCTACAAGGATCTTATTTACTAACATGATGAACTCTAGGAAAGTAATATTCAATACAGGGAGCATTAGCTGTCTCCAAGACATGTCCTGTGAAAAAGGAACAATATACTTTTGTTTTTCTTCAGAAAGTAGAAGCAGTATCAAGAGATGAATATTTTCATGGAAACATTTAACTTTATATCAAGTTCATTTCCTAAAATCAAAACTGTCCAAAACTACCTTGAGAAGCAATGGGCACTCCATCCTCCAAATGAGTTCACTTACTTGATATGTTATATTGAAAGACTATTTACAAGAGCATGTAAGAGTATTTTGTGGCCACTGAGGTTTCTTCAGATTCTCAAATTAGGATTTTGTCTCTCAGAATATTACATTTTGTCAACTATCTTAATGAGATAGAGAAGTTTAAATAGTGATCAAGTAATTCTCAATGGTTATATAGTTCTGCATTAGCCTCTAATGGGCTTTATGATTCTGAAAGGATAATAGCATCTCACAAAATTATGTAATTACTCTGCTTTCACATATCATTTTTCATAGACATTCCTATCACAATATATTTCACTATCCCAAAACATATTTCAGGAATCTTTTAATGGGCTTCATGACTTATTTATATGAACCTGCCAAGTGCAGCTTGTTGAAATCAGGAGAGGTGTCACCTTTGGATGAAAAGTCTCCTTTAATGTGTTAATTTTCAAATTGCCTCATACCTTGGGGTTTTTAAGGACCAGATGAGTGAAGACACCATGGAGAGAATAAATGAAAATCATTTAGAATACAAAAGGAAGGAAAATATTGAATGTGTTAACCCAATCCCAAGTGTGAAAAACTGAATTTAAAGATTTGTTTTTGCTTTTAAACTGGAGCTTCATTTGGCCAGAGAGGACCTGAAGAAAATGTTAATTAAGTTGTATGGCCAAAAGGAATGGGAACAAACAGAATATTAGCTCTTGGGGATTTTTATCAATGTGATTTTGTATTGGTCATTGTTTTCTACTTTTTTTTTTTAATTCTCTCTCAGTAGAGTAGAAGTGATTTAATTAGCTCTAATGGGTCTTTATCAGCCACAAGAACTTAGAAGCTTTTTTGTCAGTTTTTTTTTATGTTGCATTTTGCAGGTTTCAGCAAGGTACTTGGTCTGTTCACAAAAGACCTTAGCAAGAGCCAAGAGGGCAAAAAATAAAGTGGAGATTACAGATTAGAGAGGAGGTCCAAGTTTCTTAATGGAACAGTTGTATCTCACTAAACTGGCTGCCCTTAGGGATTGTTGTAATTCGTGAACCTCAGAGCTACAGAGCAAATGTTTCAACTCTAGAGACATGAGTGTACACATATCTGTCACTAATGAGAAAGAGAGAAAGAGAAGAGAGAGAGAGAGAGAGAGAGAGAGAGAGAGAGAGAGAGAGAGAGAGAGAGAGAGAGATTCAGTAGTGTGACAAGACATCTCCAAAAGATTTTTGATCACATTTTTGATTTCCTTCATTGCCTTTCTAAAAGGCAGTGTCACACTATTGGAGATGGCTTTTCCTTCTTTAGCCTTGGCCTAAAACTTGATAATATGAATGAAGTTAAAATGTACATTGAGATTTATACTTAATATCTACCTTAAATAATGAAAAGTTGAATAAAAGTCTATTTTAAAAGATTGTGCTGATTTTAAAATTGACCACATCTCTCCAGCTAAATTCTTCCTATAATTTCTACCACTAAAATATAGGGAATGCTGTCCCTGTAGTGCTATGATTAATGAGCGTATATTAAATGGCTCCATTTTTAATACATGTAAAAGGGAGCACTATAGTTTCTGTGTTTAATTCCTAATTGATTTGGCACTGTTCATGTCATTGGTACTTTTCCACCATGTGCCAATATAGGTTAAAATGATTTATTCCTCCTTTGTAAATGTTGGAAGATAGTAACTTTCATGCCTAGTGTTTATCAATGTCTTTTAATGGTGAGCATTTTCTTAAGACTTCTGTTACTGAAATACACATACAACATTTTCACTGCTTCATATTGCCCAACAACAACAAATGAAACACATTGATCAAATAAAAATAATTATCATATACAAGTGATTCTTATCCTTACTATTCATTTATTTCTATGAGTTGAGAAGCTCCTAGAAAAATAATTTTGTGTAAAAATATCACCAATATAACCTTCATCCTTTCCCTGAGGAGCTCTAAGAAAGAATCATCAATACTGGGTACCTCCACTTCCCACTGCTTCACTTTGATATTTCATTTTCAATCATAATACCCTACTGTTATTTTGACTACAAAGTTTGATGTCTTTTTCCTAATCTTCACTCTCCTTGACTTCTTTGTTTCCTTTGACATTGCTTCCCTCCTTCTCCAGGGCATTTTCTATCTTATATTTTTTATAACATTATTTCCTCCTGATTCTCCTTCTATGTATGGAACAACTCTTTCTTTTTCTGTACGAGGTAATCATTCATAAATAGTCACTTTTTTCCTTATTATGATTGTTTCATAGTACTTTGCTTTGGACCCTCTTCTCTATTTCTTTTGTATTTTTCTCAGTATTCTCATCAGTACCTGTGGAACCAAAAATCATCTTGTAGGATGATTCCCAAACCTATTTATCAAGATCAGATCTTCCTAAACAATGATAAAAAGCAACTCAAATTACTTATAGAGTGAACCAACTTGAATAGCCTATAGATTTCTCAAAATCAGCATGTTAAAATGAAATTCATATCTGTGCTCATTTAAACATCAAACAAAGGCTTTGCCATGCTATTTTCTGAATGCTAGAGATGAGAGCAATCATAAGAGCACACATTTGGAAGTAACACATTTCACCTGGCTTCATAATCATAGAGAAAATTGGATAGACTCCATCCTCTCATTTGTTATATCCAATCAATTGTGAACTCTTACTCCTTTTTACTTCAAACATTTCAAAATCATCAAATGTTGTGCCATATGTTGGAATGCACAGTGCCTGCTGGAGATCCAACCCAGATCTGCAGAATGGATCTTCTCTTGTGAGAGGATGATACAAAGAGATTGAGAAGCAGTTGATGTTCTCTGACCTCTCTGACTGAGAGGCTGTTGCATTGTCTCACCTCTCTCCTCTTCCCTCTGCCTCAAATTTATCTCATTCCTGGTCCACAACACCCGTGTCAGCAAATGCTGCCTTGCAACTCCTTCTGATGTTATAATTCACAGCTGTGGAAGTTCTCATAGACTTGACCTGTCCCTTAACAATCAAATATATTCCTACAAGGTCACAACTTTATCTGGTGCCCATTTCAAGTCTCTCCTGGATTATTGAAAAGCATTCTTTATAGTTTTTTCCATTACAATTTTTGCTTGATCTAATCCATACTCCACTCAGCTGCCAAAATAATTTTCCTGAAAATTATATTTTATCATGCCTCTTTCATACTCAAAAACTTTGAGCTTTCCACTTCCTATAAGATAACATATAATCTACTTTGCTTAGTATAGTCCTCTGTGCACTCCATTCCTAACTCCCAAGACTTTTCTCCATCTTACTTCATCTACTTACATATATCTACAATTGCACAAGAAATGTCAAATCAAAAAGGAAAAAAAATGAGAAAGAAAAGAAAATGCAAGCAAACAACCACAACATGTGAAAATACTAGGTTTTGGTCCATACTCAGTTCCTATAGTTCTCTCTCTGAGTTCAAGTGGCTATCTTCATTATAAGATCATTGGAACTGGCTTAAATCATCTCACTGCTGAGAAGAGCCATGTCCATCAGAATTAATGATCATATGATTTCAAAGAGATCTAGAGCAACTTACATGAACTGATGCTAAGTGGAATGAGCAGAATCAGAATAGCATTATACACAGCAATAACAAGATTATATGATGATCAATTCTGATGGATATGGCACTCTTTAACAATGAGATGATTCAAACCAATTCCACTTGTTCAGTGATGAAAACCATCATCTATACCCAGAGAGAGAGGACTGTGGGAACTGAATGTGGTTCACAACATAGCACTTTCACTCTTTTCATTGTTGCTTGCTTGAATTTTATTTAGTCTGCTTTTTCCTCTTTTTTAAACTGGTTTGATTTGATTTTTCTTGTGCAGCACAATAATTGTATAAATATGTGTATGCATATGTTTGATTTAATATACATTTCCACCATGTTTACCCTATACTGGACTACTTGCCATCTAGTAGAAGAGAGGCACACAAGGTTTTGCAAGGGCTAAGGTTAAAAAACAGTTCACACATATGTTTCGAAAAATAAAAAGCTTTAATTTAAAAAAAAAAAGAATTGATCATATAATCTTGTTGTTGCCATATACAAAGTTCTCCTGTTTCTATTCACTTCATTTATCATTAATTAAGATAAGTCTCTCCAGGCCTTTCTGAAATCATCCTGCTAATCATTTCTTATAATTTCAAAATATTCATATACCATAATTCATTCAACCATTCTCCAACTGAAGGGCATCCATTCAATTTCCAGTTTTTTTTTTTTTGTTTTTGTTTTGATTTTTTATTTTTGCCACTACAAAAAGGGCTGCTAAAATGATTGTACATATAAATCATTTTCCCTCTTATATGTACTCTCCTCATGTATTCTCCCCATCCAGGAGAGACACTGCTGGATAAAAAGGTTTTATAACTATAGTTCCAACTTGGTCTCCACAATGGTTGAATCAGTTCACAACATCACAATGTATTAATGTTTCTTTTTTTTTTTCTCCACATCTCCAACATTTATCATTTTTAATTTTTTTCCAACATTTATAATTATGTTTTCCTGTCATACTAATCATTGTGAGAGGTGTTAAGTGGTCTCAGAGATTTCTTAATTTGCATTTCAATCTCACTATCAAAAGACTTTCCTAACTTTGCTTCTTTTTACTTTTTTTTTTTTTTTACACAAACTTTCTGAAAAGAAGGATAGTATAGAAGATAGAGAACTGCTCCCCAAAGCTAGGAAGCACTAACTTCAATTCTTGGTCCTGTAACATATTGTATTTATTATCCTAGATATGACATTTGCTGTCTTTCAAGACAGCTCTCTTGAATTTTGCTATTATTTTTATTTTGTATTTTTGTATTTTTTGTTATTATTGAATTTTATTATTATTTTTTCAGCTATGTGAAGTAATTTCTTGAGACTTTGATATATCATTGAATTCATATATTAATTTCAGTATCTTGTCTTTTTTATTATATTAGCTTGGGTCTACCCTTTTGCACTTGATATATTTCCAGGAGACTAAATGCGACTTTATTTGTGTGGAAAGTGTTCTCTAATTGTTTTCATGTAGTTCTCAACTTTATCTTGACAGGAATACTCTCAAATATTTCATATTATCTAAAGTTATTTTAAATGGAATTTCTCTTTGTATCTCTTGGTGCTGGACTTTACTGGAAATATAAAAATGCTGATGATTTATGTGGATTTATTTTATAGCCTATAACTTTTCCTATAGGTGTAAATTATTTCTAATATTTTTTAGTTGATTCTCTAGGATTTTCTAAGTATGCCATCATATCATCTGAGTGATAATTTGGTTTCTTCCTTACCTATTCTAATTTCTTTTTTTTTTCTTCTCTTATTGCCAAAGCAAACATCTCTAATACAATGGTGAATAGGAAAGGTAATAGTGGGCAATGTTATTTCACTCCTGATCTCATTGGAATTGGTTGCTGATTACATTACATCTGATGCTTGCTGATAGCTTTTAATAATTGCTATTGGTCATTTACAGGAAAACTTCCTTTATTCCTATACTCTCTAGTCTTTTAATAGGAATGAGTGTTGAATTTAATAGGAATGAGTGCTGTTTTGCATCTATTGAGATAATCATATGATTTTTGTTAGCTTGGTTATTGATATTATCAATTATGCTAATGGTTTTCCTAATATTGAAACCATATTCCCATATTCCTCTCATAAATACTAGTTGGGCATTGTTAGGATTACCAGGTGAGAACTCAGGTTGTCTGGACAGTGACAAGGTGAGAATTCAGGTTGTCTGGACAATTACAAGGTGAGAATTCTGGTTGACTTGACAGTTCTCTGGCTCAGACCTTTGGTTTGAGCCTATAAAGGGAGTTTACACCTTAGGAATTCTAAGAGGAGCAAGTTCATTGGTTGGAGTACTTCTTCCCAGAAGCCCTTACATTATCCCACGCCCATTCTCTGGGAGGATAAAAAGAGGCAACATTGAGCCTGGAGAGCAGTCTGTACTGGGGAAGGACAAGAGCTGGAGGAGATTCAGAGCCAGGATTCAGGAAGAAGAAGAGGCTGGCTGGAGGCTCCAGAAGCCTCCCAAGAAACCTGCTCATAGAGGAAAAGATTATACAGAAAAGAAACCTCCTTCCAGAGAAGGATTACAACTGAGAAACGATCAGAACATTACAGGGCATGGTGTATTATTTTGGAGATAATTTGCTGTAATCCCTTTGCTAATACTTTCTTAAGTTTTTTGCATCAATATTCACTAGGGAAATTGGTTTATAATTTTGTTTCTCTGTTTTCACTTTATTTGGTTTAGGTGTCGGCACCATTTTTGTGTCCTAAAAAGAATCTCATAGTATTGTTTCTTTCCCTATTTTCCCAAAGAGGTCGCATAATAATTGAATTAATTGTTCTTTAAATATTTGGTAGAATTCACAAGTAAATTTTCCTTCTGGCCATGGAAATGTTTTCTTAGGGAGTTGATCAATAGTTTGTTCATTTTGTTTTTCTAAAATAGGACTACTTTAGTAATTTTTTCTCTTATGTTAATCTAGGTAATCTATATTTTTGTAATTTTTAAACATTTCAATTAGATTATTCTATTCATTGACAAAAATGTCCTAATTATTGCTCTAATTTCCTTTTCATTAATAGGGAATCATTTTTTTTTCATTTTTTGTACAAATGATTTGATTTTCTTCTTTCCTTTTTCTGATCAAATTTATCAAAAGTTATGTTTTTATTATTTTACCCCACAGAACCAACTAATTTTTGTTTATGATTTCAATAGTCTTCTTTTTTGTTTTTCAATTTTATTAATCTCTTTGATTTTCAGAATTTCAAATTTGATATTTACTGAGTTTTTAAAATTTGTTATTTTTCTAGCTTTTTTTAGTTGTATGCCCGATTCATTGATCTTCTATTTCTCTATTTTATGCTTGTAAGCATCTAGAAATATAAAACTTCCCCTAAGAACTGCTTTGGCTCCATAGCATAAATTTTAGTATTTTGTCTCATTAATGTCATTACCTTGGATTAAATTATTGATTGGGTCTATGATATGTTGTTTCACCCACTAATTCTGTAGGATCAGATTATTAAGTTTCCAATTAATTTTAATATGTTTTTCCTGGCTCTTTATAACATGTGCTTCATAATGCATCCTGATCTGAAAAGAATGCATTTATAATTCCTGCCTTTCTGCATTTGATTTTGCAGTTTTTATGCCCTCCCATATGCTCAATTTTTGTATTCTTTCCAATGAATCACTAAGAAAAAGATATATTTCTTTCTGTCTCCATGCAGTTTTCTCAAAAAAATCTATCATACCTAACTTTTCTAAAATTCTATTTACTTCCTTAGCTTGTTTGATGCTTATTTTGTGGTTCCATTTATCTAGTTCTGTGAGAGAAAGTTTGAGATCCCCCACTAGGATAGTTTTCTTGACTATTTGTTCTTGCAGATCTCTTAACTTCTCTCCATGAATTTGAATGCTATATCACTTAGTACTTGAATGTTTAGTATTGATATTACACCATTATCTATTAGGATTACAAGGTGATAACTCAGGTTGTCTAAACAATTCTCTAGTTCAGAATTCACACCTTTAGTTCACATCTTTAAAAGGAGTTTACACCTTTAGACTTCTGAAAAGGAGTTTACACATTTAAAGGAGTTTACACCTTTAAAGAAGCAAATTCATTGGCTGTAGAGTTCCCACAAGTGCCTGGGAGTTCTCACTAGCCCATTCTCTTCTAGGATAAAAGAGGAGGGCAGTCAGGCAAGGAGTCAGTCTAGACTGGGACATTGGGCCTGGACAAGCAGTCTGGATTGGGGAAGGACAAGAGCTAAAGGACATTCAGAGCCAGGATTCAGGAAGAAGAAGAAGAGGCTTGCTAGAGGCTCCAAAAGCCTCTCAAAAAACCTGCTCATAGAGGAAAAGATTACACAGAAAAGAAACCTCCTCCCAGAGAAGGATTACAACTGAGAGACTATAGGCTGTATAATTATCTATGGCACCCTTTAGCAAGATATAGTTTCTTTCCTTATCTCTTTTAATTAGATCTATTTTTGCTTTTGCTTAATCTGAGATCAGCATTGCTACCCCTGCTTTTTTTTTTTTTTTCTTCTTCTTCACCTGAAGCATAATAAATTCTGCTCCAGCCTTTTACCTTTACTCTGTATGTATCACTCTGCTTTAAATGTCTTTCTTGTAAACAACAAATTGTAGGATTCTGGCTTTTGGCCTAGGAGCTTTCAGCTTCTGTTTTATTGGAGAGTTCATCTGATTCACATTTACAATTAAAATGACTAATTCTGTATTTCCCAACATCTTATTTACCTCAAGTTATGTTTTTCACTCTTCTTTCCTCCTTTCCCTATTCCTGTGTATTTTGCTTTCCATTCCTACTTTCCTCAAGCAGCCCTCCCTCTTTGTAGCACCTACTACTTCTGTTTTCCCTTTTATTAGCCTTCTCTTTTCCTTTTCCCTTTTCCCTCCCACTTCCCTATAGGATGA
Source organism: Sminthopsis crassicaudata (assembly GCF_048593235.1). Lineage (NCBI taxonomy): Eukaryota > Metazoa > Chordata > Mammalia > Dasyuromorphia > Dasyuridae > Sminthopsis > Sminthopsis crassicaudata. The sequence continues at coordinate 303,482,807 of NC_133617.1, read as the reverse complement.
GACAAGTTTCTCTTTGAAACCAACTATGTCTGATATTCTCTCTTTGAGCCAAATATGATGAGAGTAAAATACACAATGTTCATCCCACTCCCTTCTTTCCCTCAATTATAATAGGCCTTGTTTGCCTCTTCATGAGATGTAATTCCCCTCATTTTACCTCCTTTCTATTCTTTTTCCAGTATAATCCTCTTTCTACCTCTAGTTTTTTTTTAATATTATCACAATGAAATCCACTTATACCTTCACTCTCTAAGTATACCAATAAAAGAGATATAGTTCTCAAGAGTTCTTTTCTTTTTACCTTTTTGTGCTTCTGTTGAGTTTTACATTTGAGTCATTTTTTTTTTCTTAATTCTGGTGTTTTCATCAGAGATTGATGATTTTTTTCTGGGTGCCATCAAGGGCATTAAGAAAAGGACATATCCAAAGAAGGGCAACCAAAATGACAGAAAGTCTTGAAAGTGTGCCATTTGAAGACATTTCTCATCCAATTGTGAATTAGACTACATAATATATAATGTCTTCTTCAATGCTGAGATCTCATTTTCCTTCTTGTTCTTGTTTTTCCTCTCCTCCTCATCTCTCTCCTCTTCCTCTCCTTTTCCTCACCTTCCTCCTCCTCCTCTTTTTGTTCTTGTTCTTCTTGTTCTATATGACAGAAATGTTATTGGCATAGATTCATTTTATGGTAATTAAGGTTCAGAGGATAATTACCATTTGTTTTTATGGCTCTCTAAGTGCAAGGGAAATAGTATTAATACCATTCTATGAATATAGCAATTCTGTGTGATAGGCAAAATTTTACATGTTTCAGGTAGAGAATGCAAGAGAGTGAAAACATAAAACAACTAGCATTTATATAGTTCTTTTAATGGTTTTGCATATATTATCCCATTTCATCCTAATAAGCACTCTGGGAGGTATGTACTATTATTCTATTTTCCGGGAGAGGAAATTGAAGGTTAAATGAGTTGCTTCAAATTAACAGAGCTAGGAAATATCTGAGATGGGATTTGAACTCTGATCTTCCTGGCTACAATTAAACATATTCTCAGCATTGATATATTAAGTTTCTATTAAAATCTAGGTTTGTTTGTTCATTTGCTTTTTCAGTGGTGGAGGTATGAATATGAATAAGAAACAAATCTGGCCCTCATGACATTGTACAAGGCAGAGATATCAGTTTACAAAACCTCCAGAGCAATCAGAATATGTAGATATCCTGCTATAGTTGGTGTCAGGAAGAGATGTAATCAAATCTTGCCTCCAACATTTAGCTATATGTATGTGCAAAGGAAAGTCATTCAATATCTCTGTGCCTCATTTTCTTCTTCTATAGTAAGTGTGATGGGACAGGGGGAGGAATCAAAACTTTAGTATTTACTTTGCATGATTATTAAGATAATTTGTATATGTAAATAGTTTTTTTAAAGAGAGGTAAAAGAAGAGTGACAGATAGGGAGACTGAGAATTCCTGAATATTTCTTGTTATAACATGAAAGAATAAAAATTGCGATTTTAAGTGGCTTTTGAATAGTAGGGGTTATAGTTAGAGTAACAAGGTGATAGCCTTGTCATCCAATTGTCCCATTTTACTGGTTGTCCTCCATTTCTGCAATACTATATTTCCTCACTTTTGCTTCAAAAGAAAAAAAAAAGAATAATCTCATCATATAAAAAAGTTTTAATGTTTTTTTTTTTCCGTCTCCCATTACTCCTCTATGACATTGCCTCCCATTTGTATTGTATATATCTTGTATGTATAGTTATTTGTATGCCATTTCCGCTTTAGAAAACAAGTTTCTTGAGAGGAGGGATTATGTTTTTCCTTTTTTTTATTCCCTCTGTTTAGCAAGATACCTAGCACACTGATACCACCCTTAAATTCTCATGCCTTTCTTTCCAAAATTACACTGTACTTATTTTGTACATATTTTGAATGCATTTACAAATGTACCTTATAGACCCATTGGGAGTCCTTGACCCAGCATACACTAACACTGGCAAGTCTGGTTCCCAAAACCTGAACTCTGTCACTCCCCTTGAGATCTAAGAGACATTACTGATAGGCAGCATGGGTTTTATTTAATTTTATCTATGTTGGTTCAAGCCCTTATTTCTATGTGTAGTCTCATTATCAATCCCAAAAATTATCAATCATTATCAATTCCAATTATCAGTCCATGATTATTGTGCCAATACCATTTAACCAATGGATACGAATTAGTTTTTATAGACATATAATTACTAAAATATGTAGAGAAAGAACCAAAGTAAAAACAAACAAACAAAGAACCAAAATGTTTCCCCAAACCAGGGTATATCAGGGCCTTTATATTTCAATTACTGGAAAGAATGGGCTAATACAAAAATTATGAATACAAATGATTACAAATCCTTCCAAACATTGGAATATCTGAGGACAACATAATTGATTGAGAAGTATCTCCTTTGCTTACTGGACAGGGTATCTTGGCTTTCAGATCAATCTACTTTTTGGGATGGATAAACAGATTTATTCTCAGAAGTAGTTCTTTCATGGCTTCCATCACTGGGCTTCTGATTATTCATATGAGAGTATAAGATCATAAAAGAAAAGCCTGTATTAAAGGAAATGAAACACAAACAAGGGGCCACTAACTCATCCTAAGTAAGAAGCCTACAATTCAAATTAGAGGAAACATACTCTGAACCTTCTGTAGATCAAGGGATTGTCTTTAAATTTCATCATCAGCAGAAAGGAAAGTTCAAAATGATAGAATGAGCACTCAAATTCAAGCATATAAAATGCACATTTAGGCTAGGCTAAGCAGCCAAGTAAAATGATTTTCTTCTTGACATAGCATTCTGTGCTTTTTCTGAATTGGAAGGTAAGTTACCTTTATACACTTACAGAAAAGAATTACAAAATCTGATTCCCTTACCCCACCAAATACACATAAATAAATTGGCAACTGGCAACTGAGCATAGCTCCCGGTGGCAACTGTCCCATTAAACAAAGGGACACATTTTTAAATCTGTAAAATACTGTCTGTTTACTTTTTAACATTCCAACAGGGTTTGGTACATAATAAGTGCTTAATCATTGCTTGTTGATTGACTATTAGAGATAAGAAGACATATCTTTTGACTGAAAAGTCAATAATATAAATATTTTTTTTTTCTTAGCAATGGAAAATCACTAATATGTCTTGCATTAAGAAATGCTATATAAATTATTGCTAACTTTGTTACTGTGCATGGTCCTAGGCAAACTTGTAAAATAGGTGAAAATTTCATATTCTCAATATCTCCTTTTTAGCAACCTTCCCTTATTTCCTTCCCTAGGTCTTTATTATTCACTGTCTCCCCACAAACTCTCTCCCAATCTCCAGTTGAGTATTACTCATATAATGAAAATTTACCCTCTTGAGACCCATTACTTTAGAGTCCTGATCACATACAATATGATAGTAAGTGATATTTCTTTAAAGATATAGGGCTGAGCAAAAAGGAAAACCAATTTTAATACTATTCAGCCATCCTCTTTTTGTTTGCTTCTTCTTCAGTTTCTCTTTTGCTATCTTCATATTGAAAAACTTTCTTTCAGACATTCAGTGCTCTTGGATAGTCTGAGCGAATATAATAAAGATGACAATACTCCCCAAACTAATCTATTTATTTAGTGCTATACCAATCAGACTCCCAAGAAACTATTTTAATGACCTAGAAAAAATAACAACAAAATTCATATGGAAGAATAAAAGGTCGAGAATTGCAAGGGAACTAATGAAAAAAAAGTCAGAGGAAGGTGGTCTAAGTGTACCTGATCTAAAGCTATATTATATAGCAGCAGTCACCAAAACCATTTGGTACTGGCTAAGAAATAGAACGGTAGATCAGTGGAACAGATTAGATACAAAGGACAAAAAAGGGTACATCTATAGCAATCTAATCTTTGACAAACCCAAAGATACCAACATTAGGGACAAAAATTCATTATTTGGAAGAAACTGTTGGGAAAACTGGAAATTAGTATGGCAGAAATTAGGTATGGACCCACACTTAACACCATATACCAAGATAAGATCAAAATGGGTCCATGATTTAGGCATAAAGAATGAGATCATAAATAGATTAGAGGAACAGAGAATAGTCTACTTCTCAGACCTGTGGAGGAGGAAGGAATTTATGACCAGAGGAGAATTAGAGATCATTATTGATCACAAAATAGAAGATTTTGATTACATCAAACTAAAAAGTTTCTGTACAAATAATACTAATGCAAACAAGATTAGAAGGGAAGTAACAAATTGGGAAAATATTTTTGAAAGGAAAGGTTCTGACAAAGGTCTCATTTCCAAAATATATAGAGAACTGACCCTGATTTATAGGAAACCAAACCATTCTCCAATTGATAAATGGTCAAGGGATATGAACAGACAATTCTCAGATGATGAAATTGAAACTATTTCCACTCATATAAAAGAGTGTTCCAAATCACTACTGATCAGAGAAATGCAAATTAAGACAACTCTGAGATACCACTATACACTTGTCAGATTGGCTAAAATGACAGGAACAAATAATGATGAATGTTGGAGGAGATGTGGGAAAACCGGGACACTGATACATTGTTGGTAGAGTTGTGAAAGAATCCAGCCAATCTGAAGAGCAATTTGGAACTATGTCCAAAAAGTTGTCAAACTGTGCATACCCTTTGACCCAGCATTGCTGTTATTGGGATTATATCCCAAAGAAATACTAAAGAGTGGAAAGGGACCTGTATGTGCCAAAATGTTTGTGACAGCCCTTTTTGTTGTAGCTAGAAACTGGAAGTTGAATGGATGTCCATCAATTGGAGAATGGTTGGGTAAATTATGGTATATGAATGTTATGGAATATTATTGTTCTGTAAGAAATGACCAGCAGGAGGAATACAGAGAGGCTTGGAGAGACTTAAATCAACTGATGCTGAGTGAAATGAGCAGAACCAGAAGATCACTGTACACTTCAACAACAATACTGTATGAGGATGTATTCTGATGGAAGTGGAAATCTTCAACATAAAGAAGATCCAACTCACTTCCAGTTGATCAATGATGGACAGAAATAACTATACCCAGAGAAGGAACACTGGGAAGCGAATGTAAATTGTTAGTACTACTGTTTATCTATCCAGGTTACTTATACCTTTGGAAGCTAATAATTAATGTGCAACAAGAAAATGGTATTTACACACATATATTGTATCTAGGTTATATTGTAACACATGTAAAATGTATGGGATTACCTGCCATCGGGGGAGGGAGTGGAGGGAGGGAGGGGATAATTTGGAAAAATGAATTTAAAAAAAAAAAGAAAAACTTTCTTTCAGTTTCACCTGTGTTGAAGTTTAGTTCTCTTACTGCTTCTTTAGAAACATTACAAAGTTTTTCTCCATATTACTTGTTTATTTTAATTATTTTTTTTCTTTTTTTTTTCCATTTAGAGAATTTAACTACTTCTCACCATATTCCCCTTTCATTTCTAACTGATATTTCTAATTTTTTCTCTCCTTTATCCAATTGATGCTGTTATTATATTTCATAGTCAAAATCCAATGATTTCCACAATTAATATTTTCAACATTCACTTTTGTAAGATTTTTGAGGTCCTTTTTTTTCCTCCCTTATTTTTCCCCATTCACAAGAAAGCAAGCAATTTCACATAGGTTATGTATGGACAATAATTTTAACATATTCCATGTAGTGGGAAAGAAAAAGCTGAACAAAAGAGAAAAAAAACCATGAAAAAGAAAAAAAGACAAAAGAAGAATAAAAGCTAGAAATACTGTTTTGATCCATATTAAGTCTCCAAAGTACTTTCTCTGAGAGTAGATGACATTTTCCATCCCAAGTATATGTATGGTATTAAGCATGGGTCCATGCCTAGTTTCTGTCATATTAATTTCCATAATAATTATTTCAAAAGTTGGAATCTTTGGATTTGTCAAACACTAGGTTGCTAGCTTGTTATAGTTATTGGTTATTTTGTCCTATGAACCTAACCTATTCCACTGATCAACTAGTCTTTTTCTTAGTCAATACCAAGTGGTTTTGGTAACCACTACTTTATAATATAGTTTTAGATGAGGTAAAGCTAGGCTGCCTTCATTTTATTTGTTTTCATTAGTTCCCTTGAAATTCTTGACCTTCTATTCTTCCATATGAATTTTGTTATTTTTTCTTGGTCATTAAAGTAGTTTCTTGGGAGTCCAATTGGTATAGCACTAAATAAATAGGTTAGTTTAGGTAGTACTGTCATCATTATTATATTTGCTTGCCCTATCCAAGAGCACTTAACATTTTTCCAATTGTTTAAATCTGACTTTATTTGTGTGGGAAGTGTTTTGCACTTTTGCTCCTATAATTTCTGACTTTCCTTTGACAGACAAATTCCCAGATATTTTATACTATTGATAGTCATTTTCAATGGTATTTCTCTTTGTATCTCTTGCTGTTGGATTTTATTAGTGATATATAAAAATGCTGAGCATATATGTGGATTTATTTTGTATCTTGCAACTTTGCTAAAGTTGTGGATTATTTCTAATAGCTTTTTAGTAGAATCTCTGGGGTTCTCTAAGTATACCATCATATCATTGGCAAAGAGTGATAATTTGGGTTCATCATTGCCTACTCTAATTGCTTTAATCTCGTTCTTGACTCTTATTGCCAAAGCTAGCATTTCTAATACAATATTGAATAGTAATGGTGACAGTGGGCAACTTTGTTTCAGTCCTGATCTTATTGGAAATGCTTCCAGTGTATGACCATTATATATGATGCTTACTGATGGTTTTAAATATAAGTTTGTAACTATTTTAAGGAAAAGTCCATTTATTCCTATATTCTCAAGTGTTTTTTATTATGAATGGATGTTGGATTTTATCAAATGCTTTTTCTGCATCTATTGAGATGATCATTTTTTTTTGTTAATTTGGTTATTGATATAATCACTTATGCTAATAGTTTTCCTAATACTGAACCAGCCCTGCATTCCTGGTATAAATCCTGCTATGTCATAGTGTATTATCTTAGGAATGATTTTCTGTAATATTTTTGCTAATTTTTATTTAAGATTTTTGCATCAATATTCATTAGGGAGATTGGTCTACAATTTTCTTTCTCTGTTTTCAAATTACCTGGTTTAGGTCTCAGTACCATGTCTGTGTGATAAAAGAAATTTGGTAGG